>NC_132844.1:26624702-26963036 GCF_048164855.1 Canis lupus baileyi | reverse complement strand
GAAGCATGTGACTTGATCTTGGGGTTGTGTGTTCGAGTCCCATGTTGGGCCAGAGATTACTAAAATGATTTTTTTTTTTTTAGATCTTAAAAAAAAAAAAAGCACATTGCTTAGATACGATCTAAAAGGAAATATCCTTAATATCCAATTCATTTTCTCTAATAGTAAAGTTTGATACAGATCCTTATACCTTGGGAAAGCATTCATCATTTTATTTGAACCCTATGATAAATACCATGAAATACATAAAATTAAGTCTTCTTTATGAGAATAATTTACTCTTGTTTATTCAGCATCTGTTACTTTATACTCAATTCACAGAGGCCCAGCTTTTCCCTGTTTCAATGACACATAAAAAATGCTTCTCTCATTCAACTAGGTTCTCAGACCACTTTGTTGTGCTGTGCTAATTGTCTCAGTAATTGATAAATCATCATCTTTTCTGTCACTAAATTATACAATGACAACAGCATGCAATCATGCAGTGATTCTCAACTGGGGATTTTTGTCCCTCAGGGGACATTTAATAATGTCTAGAGACATTTTTAAGCTATCATAACTCAGTGGGGGGGGGAGGGACTATTTCTACTGAAATGTAGTGGGTAGAGGCCAAGGATGTTTGCTAAACATCCTATAAATGCACAGGAGAGCCACCCATAACCTAGAATCAACCAGCACAAAATGTCAATAATTACAGAGCAATTGAGAAACTCTGGTATAATGGGTAAGAGTGAAAAAACGATGGGGTCAGACTGCCTTGGTTCAAATCCAACTCTACTACTTACTAGCTGTGAGACTGACCTTGGGCAAGTTGACCTCTGTGCCTCAGTTTCCTCATCTCAAACTGGGGAATAGAGTACTCAACTCACAGGGACGCACTGAGGAGTAAGTAGGAATGTGTGCTGTAGTTTGTTAAATTAAAAAAAAAAAATCAGTGAATGACTGCAGCAAGTTAAAGTGCAAGCATCACATGCAGTCATCCCTTTTGGCCTGTTCTCCTCAAATATTAGCAGATATAGTGACATTCCTTCCCCACTTTCTGTTTATTATCACCCTCCACCTACCAAGTTATAACTGTAACTATTTATTTACTTTCCTAATATAATCTCCTACACTTACTTTCTGCTATTGCATGAATAAACCATCATCAGTTAACTTTCTGAAAGAAAGAAAAAGTCATTTTCACTGCACAAAGTATACTCAAGGGGTTTGAGATATAGAGCATTAGCTTCCCCTTCAAAACCTAGTTTTCTGTAGCCTTTTTCCTTATACTACCACTAAGCCTATAAAGCAGGTCTCTTTAGCCCTAGAATAAGTATAGATCACTTGGATAATCACAAAACATCTTACATAATTTAGTCTGATCCCTATTTTCTATCTATCTATCTATCTATCTAGTGAGCATATGAGGAGGGGGGGGATGGGGGAGAGAGAGAAAGATAATCCTAAACAGGCTCTACGCCCAGTATGGAGCCCAACATGGGGCTCAATCTCACAACCGTGAAATCATGACCTGACCTGAAATCAAGAGTCAGATGCTCAACTAAGCCACCCAGGTGCCCCAAGTCTAATCCTCTTTTAAAATTGAAGAAACTGAGGCTCAGAATTAGCCAACGTGCCTAACTATACAGCCAAATGCAGAAATTTAATTACTTCCCTGATTACTAAGAGAAATAAATAAGTAGAAGGACCCCTACTCTTCTTTTGTATCCCACATAGGACAATGAACAGAAAACTGGCCTGAGATAGTTAAGTTCGGTGATTCTGGTTCTTGCAAACAGCAATTATCCCCTCTTCCTCCTTAGAAATTACCAATTTGTTTTTAAAAATGCAAACTGCATTCTTACCCAACTAAAAATTTCATTCACTGTCTAAATGAGTAGATATCCTTTTATAGATATTCTAAAGAGATCTGATACCTGCAATGCATTACACACTTAAAGTTGTTTTCTTCAACACTATGGTATTTCATTTCTCAAAACCCATATATGGAATCTTTGAGGTGCCAAAGGTACTATGTATTGAAAGAGAAGCCTCTTCGGATGAGGAGGAAGCAGAGTTTATCAAAATTGGAGATTCAGTATATCTCCTATCTCTGAGGAAAGAACTCTCTACCCTTTAACCAAATAATAGATCAACACTTCTGGACTGCTAATATTTAAAACACATAATTCAGGAGTACAGTCTGTAAAATATAGTTAAGAAATATCTTAGACTGATTTACATTATATAAAACTATTTATTTAGAATTATAAGTATTTACGTTAAGTATAGTCAATAGCAACAGCTACAATAAACATTTCTTGAGATACCTGGCATTTTCCAGTGTTTCAAAGCTTTTGAGTCTTCTTTAAAAGGTAAAGGCATGTTATGTATGTCTTTAACAGGTTTGAGCAACACCTATTTTTCACCAGTTAATCTACCAACATTTAAATTAATGCAATTTTTACTTACATTTGATTCTTTGCTGCTTGCCTCTGAGCTTTTCTTTCTTTCCTTTTCTGATCTGGTGGCTTAGCAAAAACAATTTCAATATTTTCTCCCTCCAAATCTTTGCCATTCATTTCTTCCATAGCCTTAAAAAATGAGGTATTGATCAACATAAAGATGCCTTTATCAACAATTATGCTTCATTTAAAGTTAAAAAATCAGGGGGATCCCTGGGTAGCTCAGCAGTTTAGCGCCTGCCTTTGGCCCAGGGCGTGATCCTGGAGTCCCAGGATCGAGTCCCACATCAGGCTCCCTGAATGGAGCCTGCTTCTCCCTCTGCCTATGTCTTTGCCTCTCTCTCGCTGTGTCTCTCATGAATAAATAAATAAAATCTTTAAAAAAAATAAAGTTAAAAAATCATTTCATTGATGTTGTAAGGATGAGTTAGAATAGTCAATTAGATTTTATCTAAAGATCCAGCTCTTCAACTAATGATCTTTTTGACTCAGTTTATCAGTTTAGTAAGTTAATGCAATTTGCTACAGCCACAAGTTAACTAGAGTAGATTACATGACCTCTGAGTGTCCTTCAAGTTTTTAGAATTTTCCAATTGTAGGATGACTAAAAATCATTAGTTAAGATGCCTATAATAATTCCATTTATTTACCTTGACAGCACCATCTCGCTCATCAAAATGAATGAAAGCATAATCTTTTAGTTTCTTCACTCGTTCCAGTTTCCCAAACTGACTAAATGCTTTTTCTAAAATCTCTTCTGTTACTGTATTGGCAAGGTTACGTACAAACAGCACTTTTACCTGAAAATTAAGAAAAAACAGAAACTCCCTGTAAATTTCTCCAAAGTGTTCAATTTCCAAGATGCCACCATCCCACCCTACAAAATTAACTTTGGTCACTACCCATTAAAGGAGTATCAAATATATAAAAGATAAACTAAGTTTTCAAACTCCATTTGAAAATACCTAGGAAGTGTGACTACTCAATCTAATGGGTGAAAAACCTGAACGGACACCTCACCAAAGTAGACAAATAACATATGAAGAGACACTCGACATGATGTCATCAGGGAATTACAAATAAAAACAATGAGAGATGCCTGGATGGCTCAGTCAGTAAGTAGGACATGTGACTCTTGATCTTGGGGTTATAAACGTAAGCTCCATGCTGGGTGCAGAGATTAGTTTTAAAAAATATTTTTAAAAATAAAAAAGATTAAAACAATGAAATGCCACCACACACCTATTTTAATAGCCAAAAACTAACACTAACACTACCAATGCAGGTAAGGATATGGAGCAGAAATACTGCTAGTGGAAATGCTAAATGGTATAGTCACTATGGAGACCAGTTTGGCAGTCTCTAACAAGGTAAACATACTTTTACCATACAATCCAACAACTGTACTTTTTGGTATTTACCCAAATGAGTTGAAAACCTGTCCACATAAAAATCTGCATATGGTTGTTTATAGTAGATTTATTCATAATTGTCAAAACTTGGAAGCAACCAAAACGTCCTTCAGTAGGTGAATAGATAAATTATAGTACATACAATGGATTCTTATTCAGTGCTAAAAAGAAATGAGCTATCAAACCACGGAAAGACAAGGAGGAACCTTAAATGCATATATTTTAAGAATCTTAAAAAGCTATATATTGTATGACTTCCACTGTATGACATTTGGGAAAAAGTAAAGCTATGGAGACAAAAAAATAGCTGCCAAAGGTTAGAGGGGATGGAAGGGTGATTATGCAGATCAGGAAGGATTCTTAGAGCAATAAAACTATTCTGAATGAATAAAACTATTCACTATAATGAATTTATGTCATACATTTGTATACTAGTCAAACCCACAAAATGTACAATAAAAGTAAATCCTAACTTAAACTGCAGACTTCAAGTTACAATAATGTGTCAATATAAGCTGACTAGAACTACACCACTCTGGTGCAGATGCTGATAGTGGGGAAGGCTGTGCATGGGTGTGGCCAAGGACTACATGAGAACTCTGTACTTGGCTCAAAACAAAACAAACGTATGTTTAACTAGTTTTTATTAAATTAGTAATTACTTTGCAATTAAAACTGAGGTGGTCCTTTTCTAACATGCCTCTGAGATACCTATTGAACATTTAACACTTAACACAGGCAGTCAAAACCTGCTTTTGGAATGTTAATATAAAGTAGAACAGGAGTATTCAAAATATTGACAAAAAATTCTTTCAATCCAGAAAGCTCCTCAAAGTACAATTACAAAAGTTGACCTTTTGCTAAGAAGCATCACTCTTTCCTAAAATACTTGAAATCAACATCCAAATTTCTTAAACTGATAATCCAAAAGGCCAGAAGAAAAAAGAATACTTAAGTATTTCTGTCCTTAAGCCTATCCTTTAGTAATATTCACCATTCTGGCATTTCACACTGTTGATAAGTGAACAAGTTGTATCTGCAAGCCTATCACCAATAAGGGGGATTCTTAGGTAGAGTAACTTAACTACAAGCTGCACTAATGAGTAAAGTGTTGACTCAAGAGATGTTTGTTCTCATAGGATGTCTCAACTGACTGCTGAAGCAGGATACCTAATAATAGCTAAACCTTGTAACTGCAGCACCTCTGCTGAGGCCAGTACAGTTCACTATTTTTAGGAGTTGGACTTTTAACACAAAAACCATGTAAGCTAATGGCGCCATTCTCAAAAATGCAAAGACACTGCTCTTAGAATCCACACAAAAATGATAGTGAGCCATCTCCACAGCATATAGGCTAACTACTCATCATCATGAGTATGACAGCTACAAAATTATGAGTGTCCATGAATAAATTTCTACATTCACTCCTTATACAGATGGTATTATTTCTGATACGTGGCTTTAATAAACAACACTTCTCTCACTTTCAAAAATATGGCTTTTCAAAGTACACAATTCATTTTATAAGTTTTTTACTTCCCTCACTAAAGCCTCCTTCTGCCACGAACCCCCACCAAAAATTATTAACTTGACTGCCATTACCTTTGCCATAACCTCAGGATCAGGATCTTCTATAGGATCAGCCCATTCAACAGTTCCAACATTTCCCCAGACCTTGACTTTACCACTCATTAACCTACGCCTTGCCTGGGCAGCTGTTTTGTGATCTTCATATTCAAGGAAGCAAAAGCCTCTGTTTTTTTTCTTGTCATCTGGTTGGTGGTATAAAATGACGTCTGTGAGACCCTCTGAAAATAAGCAACAGTTCCAGAGGAATTAGTTAGCAAGAACAAATATATCTAAACATTTGCTAATACTAGAATATAAAACTGAAAAGTAGTATCTTATCTTTAAAGACGACTCTCAAAAAAACTGGTCCAGATAAATTACCTGATCCACATTTTACACATGTCCCAAACAGAAAAAAAAAATCCCCATGAAAAGAAAATGTATTTTTAATTAGACCCAAGGACTATTCTCCCACTGATTGACAGAAGCATAAAATTTTTATATAACTGTTAGGAAAATGGCAGTATAGGTCAGACATGGTTGAACATTTTTATTATGCCAAGAAAACACTAAAATTCTCTTCTAGAATACTTTTCTGGCCTCAGTCATCAAAAGCTCTATTTCAAATGAAATATATTAGTATTAAGTAAGATTTTGAATGTTCCTGGAGACTGATTAATAACAGTTTGATAAAGGGCTAAACATTCTAGGCAGACAAAATACTTTCTAGTAATAAAAACAGCCCAACTTGGAAACTATTATAAAAAATGCTTTACAGTTCAAAGAAATTGCACCATATTGACAATATATAATCTCTGCTTTCGGCAGTATTATTCCAATAATTTAGAAAGTCAAATTATTACTCAATTGGTCCTACTAAGAATGTCAAGCTATCACCTAAAAATGCATTAAAAAAACACACAAAGATTCCAAAACAGGGAATGAACAGATTCTGCAGACTGTTCAAATCCCAGCAGCATTCCTTACCAACTATGTAATGTTCAGACAAGTTATTTCCCAAAGGCCTGGGTACCTATTTTCCTCATCTGAAAAATGGGAGTTACCTATCTCATATGATTGGAGGAAACAAGTCAATAAATACAGTGTTTAAAACAATGTCACATAAAGTATGCAATTATCTTCAGTATCAGAAGTTGCACAATCCTTCTATTTAAATCCAACTTACCTGTTACTTTGCTAAATTCTTCAAGAATCTGTTCCTTGGTTTTACTTTTAGGAATAGAGCCCACAAAAAGCCTATTGTTGGCGACCGAGATGCAGACACCAATGTGTTTTCCAGAACGAATTTCATGATTATTATACTAAAAGGGGAAAAAGTGTACCATGTTTTAAAAATACTTAAAATATTTTATCATCATTTACTATAAAAATCTGCGCAAATTCTTAACAAACTTATTTCAATCCTATGTTCATCAGGTTTTCTTATCCTTTAAAAATACAGTTAGCATATGGCACTCTAAGAGGAAAATTATGAGACATATAGGAAGATTATACTAACAGAACACACTAAAAAAAAATTTATGAATTAAATTAATGCAAAAATTTGTCAAGTCCTTGAAACACAAACTTGATAAATGAGGAACCAGGTCTGTAAGCAGCTTAAATTCAAAATTGCTGATCCCACAACACCTTAATTTCTACTTAAATTCATCCTGGCAACCAGTTATCCTCATGCAAGGCAAACAGATTCAAATACCAGCAAGCTTTCTGCCTTTCTGCTAACCAGTACCTAAATCTATTTTTTTTCCATCCCCCTTTCACTCTTGTATAAAGTTCCAGTAAGGGGTTTTCACGTTCAAATGCGTGATTCTAAAAGGAGAAAACCTTATTTTCCTGAATCCAACCCTACGTTTTTCCCCATCTCATTTTCATCAAGTCTACAAAGAAATTGGAGAAAGACAAGCAGACTGATTATGGTGCAAGTACGGAAGCAAATATAAAACTAGAGTAAAAAGTAAGTCTTCAAGCAACCATATCCAATATAAGGGTGAGATATTAAAGAGGTAAAACCCAAACTGTCAAAGTGACAAATCTACTAATCAGTACTCTTTACAAACCAAATTCAAACATACTCAAATCATCAGGAAAAGTTAATTATTTATATCACAGTTAAAATCACCTCAAAATTTCAGGTTAGTAATAATAGTAGCAGCAATAGCAGTAATTATGGATTAATCCTCCACACCTGGCCTCAAAAAAAAAAAAAAAATCTATGTTGTGTGTACATACAAGTGGGGCTATATAAACTAAGAAAAATCAACATAAATTTCCATACAATTTATGGACCAGACTATGGCAAAAGTAATACCATTCCTCTCCCATTTTTAAGTTTTACACTAAATGTGGGACTTAAATTCACAACCCTGAGATAAAGAGTAGCTAGCTCCACCAACTGAGCTAGCCAGGCATCTCTCTCTCCTCCCATTCTTGCATAAAAGGTTCATCAGTACAAGAAAGCAGATAGTAAGTCAAAAAATCAATTCCTTCCTGTCCCTTTCTCCGTCTCCAGATACTGAAAATCTAACATGAAGTTCAAATGTTCTTCCCTTCAGTTCGAACAGTTTTATACTTTCTACCTCACTGATTCAATTCATGATCCCAGGATTATTTATATTCTATACAGTTATGCCAGAGACCTTTAAAAAAAAAATGACAGGTTTTGCCTATTGAAAACAATCTCTCAATAGCTCCTCATCACCAAAATAAAGTTTAAATACTTGGATATCACTTAAGTTCATCCTAAAATTCTGACTACTTTCTCTCCACAATACTATAATCTTAGCTATTTATATCACAGGATAGCCCAGCAGAACAAAGAATTACCTGATTTAAAACTATCAATAGTATTGAGGTTGAAAAATTCTACCACACACCACCTTGTTTTCTCATAGCATTTATATTCTCTATTAATACCAAAATCCTCTTAAAAGTAGAACTATCTGGGTTACCTGAAAATAGTAGAGTTATGGCTGAATCCATCATTTTATGGGATTATGGACAAGTAGACTACAATACTCAGTTACAAATAAGTTAACTTAAGAACACAATAAATTGCTTTAAAACACACACATTGCCTAGATTTTTTTTTAAGATTTATTCATGAGAGAGACAGAGAGGCAGAGACATAGGCAGAAGAAGCAGGCTTCTTATTGAGAACCTGATACAGAACTCGATCCCAGAACCCCGAGATCATGATCTGAGCCGACACCCAACCACTTAGCCACCCAAGTGCCCCCCCCACTGCCTAGATTTTTATAACTTAGCATCAAATACTCCAATTTAGCGACAAAGCAATAGCTTTCCATTTGATCATCTAATCTTTTAACTCTAGGAGTTGACAAAAACTACTAAGATATCAGAAAAATAGAAAATACAAAGTGTTTAGGGGATTCCTGGGTGGCGCAGCGGTTTGGCGCCTGCCTTTGGCCCAGGGCGCGATCCTGGAGACCCGGGATCGAATCCCACGTCAGGCTCCCAGTGCATGGAGCCTGCTTCTCCCTCTGCCTATGTCTCTGCCTCTCTCTCTCTGTATGACTATCATAAATAAATAATAAAAAAAATAAATAAAAATTAAAAAAAATACAAAGTGTTTAAAGGAAAAAATAGGAGTTATTCTGAAGATGATAGAACTTGGCATAACTTTCCTCCTCCAAAAGTCCTAGAAGCAAAACCTAAGAAAATACCTAAGTTTGAAAAAAAAATAAAATTTTGTAAGAAAAATTAGAATTCGAGGGATCCCTGGGTGGCGCAGCGGTTTAGCGCCTGCCTTTGGCTCAGGGCGCGATCCTGGAGACCCGGGATCAAATCCCACGTCGGGCTCCCGGTGCATGGAGCCTGCTTCTCCCTCTGCCTGTGTCTCTGCCTCTCTCTCTCTCTCTCTGTGACTATCGTAAATAAATTTAAAAAAAAAAAAAAAAAGAATTCTTGGTTATACCACTTCCAACATTTAACAATGCAGCTTCAAAGCAGTGATGACTGTTTCCATTATTATTTACACAAGAAAAGTTTCTTCCCTTCTATTTCATCACTTGCCCTGCTACGGTTAATCAATGCAGGGTAGGTAGGTTCTTTTAGATGGCTGTGGTCTCTAAACAGTATAAATGACATGAAGAGTTAGCAAATAAACTTTATCTATATTTATTTAAAAAAATTTTTATTTTTTTATTTTTTTATTTTTTTTTTAATTTTTATTTATTTATGATAGTTACAGAGAGAGAGAGAGGCAGAGACACAGGCAGAGAGAGAAGCAGGCTCCATGCACCGGAAGCCCGACGTGGGATTCGATCCCGGGTCTCCAGGATCGCGCCCTGGGCCAAAGGCAGGCGCCAAACCGCTGCGCCACCCAGGGATCCCTATTTAAAAAAATTTTTAAAGATGCAACAATTAAAGCTAACCCACAGAGAGTAAACTGGCTCTCTCCAATCAAAATAAATCATTAAAGAAGCAAAGCAGATCCTCTGGGCATATTGTCCAAATAAAGCAAAAGTAGTACCCAGAGGGGCATCTGGCTAGCTCCGTAGGCAGAGCATTCAACTCTTGAACTCGGGGTCAAGGGCTTGAGAGCCCTACGTCTGATATAAAGATTATTGAAAAAAAGAAAGAAAGAAAAAAAAAGCCCCCACTACCCCAAAATAAACATTTCTTAAAGTAGTGCCCCATCTACAGATTAAACATGCAGTTTTTGTATGTGTATTTGTGTTTAACTTTTCTCTCTTTTAATAATTTGAAGACCAATCACCATAAATTCACAAATAAATTTCACAACCCAGCAGTGGGTAACGAGTAGAGTGGCCGAAGGGCATAACAAAACTGTTCTGAACCTTAACAGATATTTTATGTAAGGCTGATAAATCCTAACTCTTAAGAATTAGTACATCAGGACACTATCATAGTATCAAAATGAATTAAAAAAAAAAAAAAAGATGCCCTCCAACTCAAGGAAGCTGGGCACTGATGTGTTAAGATATTTCAGAGATCTAGCTTTCAGATTCAGTACCACAGTAGGGTGACAAAGTAAGGATGATCTCTGAACATTAATCAATGCAGTTTCAGTCTATCAGAACACCACAAAAGGAGTTTTACAGTCTGGAACATTTCTGTCACTAGGCTTAAAAGCTCAAGTCACTTTTTTCTTCCCTCATAGCCCGTCAGTCGCCAAAATCCCCCCAAATTTAGCGACCTCAGATTTGGAATCTAACACAGAAGTGGTTATTCAGTCAGTTCTAACTCTTCCCATAGCAGCAAAGCCACTACCTGCCCAGCCTGTCCACTTTATTTTTATTTTTAAATATTTCTTGGGTAGAGAATCCTTTTTAAGTTTTTATGTAAGTAATCTCCACACCCAATGTGGGAGACTCAAAACTCACAACCCTGAAATCAAGAGTTGCAGGCTCTTCAGACAGAGCCAAACAGGTGCCCCCAAAATTGTCTTTACATGAAGCCAAAATCTACTCCCCTAAATATTATACAACTCTATTTTCTCCCCTATATGACAGTACTTCACATACCTAAATACAATGCTCATGACTCAACTATTCTCTTATGCCTGGCTAATCATTTCTTCTCTGATCCTGGGCAACTAAGCTGCCTCCTGAAAGTGTCACCAAATAATGACATCCATAACACAATACTGTAGATACAGATTGAGATTGAGGAGTCTAGAATAAACTAGAGACTATTACTAATCTTCCACATCTAAAACACCATGCTTCTGTAACCCATAGTCCATGATTACCTTAGCTTATTTGGAAAGGACAACACATTGCTGACTCACATTACAGCTTACTTGTGAAATTAGTTGTATATAGGACTTGACCTTTGTCCTTACTCAATTCCATCTTGCTGGTGTTAACTATGTTTCAGGCTATCAAAATCTTTTCAGGTCCTGATTTGGTCATCCAGGGCATTTATCTCTACGTTCAGATTCAAGTCACCAGACATTCTGCGAGCAGTCCAATTTAAATCACTGATAAAAATCAGTGGAACCTTTAACACACCACTACCTAACATTTCTCCTTTTAAAGATTTCAACCTCTCTCCTTTCTATGGCTGCCACTCTCCTGGTCTTTTTCTCTTCATCCAAACATCCTTCATTATTCTGTTGTTTACATTATGCTACCCACACCAACACCAAAAACTTAAATGGCGTCATGCAACTTAGCCTGTAGTCATGACAATTACTTTCTGGCACTGACTTTATACTAGTTTTATCTTTTTTTTTTTTTTCAACAAAACACTGCTTGGACTACATTCACCTTTTTTTTTTTTTTAAAAAAAGATTTTATTTGAGAGAGAAAGCGTATGCGCACAAGTAGGTGGGAAAGGAGACAAAGCAGCCCTTCTCCCTCACCCCACCCGTGAGCTGGGAGCATGATACAGAGCTCCATCACAGGATCTTGGGATCATGACGGGAGCTGAAGGCAGACACCCAACCTACCGAGCCACCCAGGCACTCCTCACCTGTTTCTAAACTGTCCTGCTCTGAGATCTTTATCACAAACCCTTCTGTAACAACCCCAATACAACCTAACCCTCCATCTCGGTTACCCTCCAAACAATGCATCTGCTTCCAATTTAAGTGCAGTCAGCCTCTCAAGTCCCATAAACTCTAAAGTCAAGAACTGAATCAAACTACCCTATATATCCACAGTAAAAGTAGTGTTTTCATATTAAACACACTATTTGCTAACGTGTTACTAAATACCTCGTGGACCTATCTTGTCAGCTACATTATCAAAATGGTTTTACACATGCTGCACCAGCATACACCAACCACTCTAGTGAATAAAACCATCAGTGCCTATTAAAACTGTTAACTTTTAATATGCAAATAGAGACCAACTATTCTAATGTTTGTAACATAGGCACTGTCAGCATTTTCAACAGGATATTTCTATTATCTAGGACTGCAATAGGCGCTGTGCTGCTAGTGGCAATTCCATAGCACACCACACCACTCGTGTGCTGAGCTTCAATTCCACAGCACACCACACGAACAGATATACACACAACTTGCCTGCCCTTCTTCCTGGTCTTTGTGACAACCCAAATACTACACATACTTCCAAATATCTCCCAGGGGATGACAGGGAAAACACTGCCCCCATTAATCTACACTAATCCCTACCACGGAGTAAATAATTGCAAATGGAAGGTAGACAATCTTTAAATAGCATAAGAGCCCACAGCTGATGTGGGAAAGTTATAAATTCTTGAGTCATAAATAATAGATAATATGGCACTAGTCAGGCAGTCAGGTAGGTTATTTATCCAGCACCTACTGGATAAATAGTGGTACTGTTCTAAATGTCAGGGATACAGGAAAAAGCTTATATCCTGAAGGAAAGATAAACAAATAATCTACATAACCAAGAAATAATTTTAAATATATCTAAACATCCTATTTTATTGTGTTTAGGATACTGTCATGGGGCAACTGGATGGGTAAGTTGCTCAAAGTCAGGAAAGGCCTTCCACTAAGAAGACCTGAATGATAAGACAGCAGCCATGGTAACTGGGGGAGTGTTAGAAAACAAAATAGCAAAAGGTGGCCTTGAAATGGAAATGACCATAGCTTCTGTGGGGTACCAAAAAAAAGCAAAGCATGGATGGAAGGGTAATAAAGAATAAGAAAGGAGGAAAAATTTGATCAGATAAGACAGGGCCTTGTTTGGAGGCATTAGTTTTTTCAACACAGGAATGTTGTGATCTGACCTATGCTACTGAATGTTAAGACTCTAAAGGGACAATGGAAAACAGTAGCTAGGAGTCTTCGAATGGTATCTTAAGACTAGGGTGGTAGCAATGAAGATAGATTCCAAAAGTATTTTGGCAGTACAAACAGGGCTTATTTCCTGTGCTCCTTTTAACACTATCTAAACCACTATATAATTTAAATAATCAGGCTACCTGACGACATAATGTGTATTGCTGACTTCAACTGCTATGTTGAATGTCAAAGATAAAAACTCAAACTGAACAAACTTGGTATCAAACTAAAGCTGTAGGGCCTCTGGTAAGTCATCTAAGCTACTTACTTTTCTGCAGAATAAATTCCAATTACTTTAAAGAATAGATTGAGGTAGTATTTAAAGGTAATAATGTAGCACCCAAGCACAGCTCCTGCATCTTAACAAGCACTCAATAGGTAGCTATAATTCACATTTTGCAAATTTAGGTCTTGCTTCCCCTAGGTTATTATTTAGGAAAAAATATTTTTATTTCCCAAAATGCAAGCAAATAAATGTTGGCTGAAAACCAGCTAATTTTAAAAGTTTGCAGTTGCTTCTAACTTCATGCCTCTTTTCCAGCTCTTAATAGCAATCCATTTTACAAGTAATTCCAACACAAATTTAAAATCCACTAACCGGCAGCCGGGGTGGCTCAGCAGTTTAGCACCGCCCTCAGCACAGGGCCTGATCTTGGAGACCAGGGATCGAGTCCCACATCCGGCTCCCCACATGGAGCCTGCTTCTCCCTCTGTCTTTCATGAATAAATAAATAAAATCTTAAAAAATAAATAAATAATAAATAAATAAAGTCCACCAACATACATATACGTTCAGTAAACTCTACCCCCAACGTGGGGCTCAAACTTGTGACCTAGTGATCAAGTCACGTGCTCTACCAACTAAGCCAGTCAGGTGCCCCAAAATCCATCCACAATAACTTTTAATCTGCGGGGAAAATTATAACGGAATCATACCAAAAAAAACAAACGGTTTTAAGTAAGCTCTATGCTCAATGTGTGAGGCTTGAACTCATGACTCTGAAATCAAGAGTCACATGCTCTACCAACTGAGCCAGCCAGGCACTCCAGTATATAAACTATCTTGACCTAAGGTATTCCTCAGGACAAAGTACAGGAAAACAAAAAGAAATGGTGCTTCAATCCTGTCTAATCTATAAATAATGCCAAACAGGTTTTTCAACATATGATTATCTACACCTAGAATGACCATTCCATTATCTTATATATAAAAATTCACTTTATAGATAGAGGTGTAATTCAAGTGGACTCTCATGATATGCCACATGTAGGAAGTTTTCAAAGTATGTTCCTTTAAGGAACACATTTAGGAGAATGGTACTCATTTCCACAATAAATACAAAGTAGCAAAAAACATCCTAATTAATTTGAATCCTTTATTTCTCTAGAATGTTTCATTTCCTCAAAAGTCTAGTCCTTCCTGTTATATTAAGGCAAATCTACCAATTCTGTTATCACCATAATCCTACCACAGCAAAGCATCCTTTTAAAAAAAGCAACGATGATACATCTAATTCATCCTAGTGGATGTACACCACCACCACTAAAAATATCTTTTAAAAGGCACCAAAATGCAAAGCCTCCTAATTCTTCAGGCAGTGTAAGAAATAAACATGCTCCAGATAAGAACTGAAATCACAAACCCAGAAAAAAATGTAAAAAAGGACAATTAGTTCCTAGATGAATCAAAATGGCTGTTTGGCTATCTATGGAACTTTCTGCATTATAGTTAAAAAAAACTTAACTATATTAATAAGACTATATTTTCAGCCTATAGCAAAACAATTTGGACAATTTTATTTGTTAAGGCAACTGCCCAAACTGAAACATTATTTCATAATGTGTTTTTATTGGCACTCAAAATCATGTTACATTTGAATTATATACCATCTTCTTCTAATGATGCATTTTTTTTAAGGATTCTAGAAATAGTCTAGAAATAAATTCCAGTGAAGTATACCAAAATTACTGTATTTTGGTAGCAAGAATTAAGTGTCCTGCAAATGCTGGTTTAGTGATTCCTTTAAAAATGATAATACACACACACAAAAAAAATTGATAATACACAAATCACCACTTATACACTAAGTAACCGTACTTCTTACATTTTATGTAGTACCAAGTAAAATGGATCAGGAAACAAAGGTAAATTCTGTAATTGTGGTAAGACGGTTCGTTGTCTTCTCATTCTACATTTCCATATTAAAACTTACCACTACTTTATTTACTACCTGGCAAAAATGTTCGTATTCTTTTATAAATTAAACTGGATGGTTTTGCTTTGTTTTGTTTAGATTTTATTTATTTATTCATGAGAGACACAGAAAAAGAGAGGCAGAGACACAGGCAGAGGGAGAAGCAGGCTTCATGCAGGGAGCCCAATGTGGGACTCGATCCTGGGACTCTGGGATCCACTCAACCGCTGAGCCACCCAAGCGTCCCAAACTGAATGACTTCTACTAAAGCATCTTTCCAGAACTCTAAAAAGCCCTTAATTTTACCTGAACTGCTCGAAACTTAAAATTTTGACCACCCAAAGGTTACCAGTGAATCACTCCCTATAGAATTGGACCCTGCTCTGAAACAGGAAGCATTATTTAAAGGAAGGAAACATCACCCATGATTTAAAAAGAAATACCTAAACTCCCGAATTCTTTTTCTTAAAGACACTATTACCTTTCAAGAATCACTTTTCTAATGTAAAGTCTTTAACCTTATTTAGCTATACACACCAATGGAGAAATTCAAGCAATATAAAGCAAAACAAAGCACAGTTGGGTTTTTCTCCTTATGGTATACTTTAAAATGTGAAACGTCTCAATGTGAGGAAAGGAAAAATAAAATTCAGGAGAAATTAACCTGAGGATATTAAGTTTACTTAGAATTACCCTTAAAATATGTAAGCCAGATAAGGTAAATTTAACAAATAACTGGTGGACCATTTTAAAAAGTTCCTTCCCAGCTGTACTTTTTGGTTCATTCTTTGGGCTGAAATTAACCTTTGACATCTTGAATTATAAAATGTAGAAACCATCTGAGTCACAAAATTTAATGTAACTAGTTTAAAGATGAACTATATAAACCATAATTTCAATAATTAACATTCGTTTTCAAAAATTGGGAAAATAATTAGGTCCCCACACCTTACATCTGGTATTTTGAAATCAAGTATTGTTCCACTCACCACAAAATCCTTTATTTCTTTAACTAGAAATTTATCATCACAATAGATGATAAATGTAGTTTAGAAAAAGGGATGGCCCAGGTACAATCAGAAAATAAGTAATTTTCTGAAATCTTTTTTTTTTAATTTTCTGAAATCTTTTAATATTCCTATTAAAAAGAACAATCATTAAGCCAGACTTTCAAAGAACCAGTAACTCAGAATTCTAACACACTACCTTACAGATCCTATAGTCCAATCAACTATACATGGGAAGAACACTGCTACAATGAACACACAGGGAACGTAAAAGACAATGTCTTATCAACACTTCAAAAAACATTTGGTTAACTCTTACACACGTTAAGAAAAAAAAACCAGGCTATAATTAAAGATAGTGAATGTGGAGACTGGAAGAAAAAAAACTTACCAATTTAACAGCCTCCTGAGCTGCTTCTTTTGTACAAAAAGTGACAAACGCATAACCTCTATTGAGACCAGTGAGTGGATCCATCATTAGACGAAGATCCCATATCGGTCCAGCTTTCTCAAATAATGGAACAAGTTCATCCTCAAACAGATCTCTTGGGATCTTGCCCACAAATATCTGTAAATTAAACATGAAGTAAAAACCATGGAGAGTTTCTTTAGGAAACCAGACACCTGTGCATTTACTACAAAAGGTACAAGTTTTTAGTTTCTTTACCTCAGTGCCAACAGAAGGCTGCTGACCTGAATAAACGGAATCTGGAGGCGGTCCCCCATACTTCCTCTGTCCAGTGGTCACATCAAGTGTGTAGCCTGTCCTTTCCAAGAGTGCCTTGAAAAGTTCAAAAGTCATTAATACATTTAAATCACAAGACCACACCCATGCATTTCACAATTAAAAAAAAAAAAAAATCAATCTTGTTCAAATCTTTCCATTGACCTTGGCAACAATCCCTACAAACAGGTTTTTGGTACTGTTTTAGAATTTTTCCTCTAATGTACCATTTTTAGTGAAAATTTCAGGATCCTGTTCAAATTATTTTCTGGTCTCCAATTAATTGGTGTTTAGTGAACAAAAAACTAATATTGATCCATCAACAACTTTCAGGCAGGGTCTGTATCTATTTTGCTAGTATCTCCTAAAAAAAAAATAATAACTGCAACTATTTGTTTTTTTTTTTTTTAAGATTTTATTTATTTGAAAGAGAGAGAGGGAGAAGCAGGCCCCGTGCTGAGTAGGGAGCCTAGTGTGGGGCTACATATGGGGCTTGATGGGACTCCATCTGAGGACCCTGAGATCATGACCTGCACTGAAGGAGATGCTTAACTGACTGAGCCACCCAGGCGCTCCTACTGCAACTAATTTGGTTGAGTTTAATTTTTTCCCCAAAGAAGGAGCTAGACAAGTTTCCTCTCCCCCAAGTCTGGATTTCTCACTCAACAACTTCCCTGTACCCCACACTTCTAGTACATGCTGCCATTCTGGGCATTTCACCAACCTTTAAACAAATTACAGTCCCCAAACTAAGTCCAGAAACTTAGGAGTTACAGGAAGAACAACCTCAACACATCTGACATTCAAGCACCATGCTTCACAGGACAGCATAGTTCATTCAGAACAAAGGAGAACCAAAATGACTTTGAAAACTTTATGTAACTGCCAACAATGTGAAATAATTTCTACATTTTATCTCCCCTAAAAGTGAACTGTTAAAATTTACATAACTCCTATTTACTAAACAGCGTCTTAGTTTCTCTTACCCCTTATTATAGA
Source organism: Canis lupus baileyi (assembly GCF_048164855.1). NCBI lineage: Eukaryota > Metazoa > Chordata > Mammalia > Carnivora > Canidae > Canis > Canis lupus. The sequence continues at coordinate 26,944,894 of NC_132844.1, read as the reverse complement.
CAAAAAAAGTACGAGAAGGCTGCTAGCCTAAGGAAAAAAAACAAGAATTATTCTCTTCTACTATCTCAACCTCAAAGCACAAAACCCCTTTATAAACAATATAATCAAATAGCTGATAAATCCTGAAATAAAAACAAGATGACACAGGGACACCTGGGTGGCTCAGCGGTTGAGCATCTATCTGCCTTTGGCTCAGGGCATGATCCTGGAGTCCCGGAATCAAGACCCACATTGGGCTTCCAGCATGGAGCTTGCTTCTCCCTCTGCCTGTGTCTCTGCCTCTCTCGCTCTGTCTCTCATGAATAAATAAAATCTTTAAAAATCAAAAAAAAAAAAAAAAAAGACACCAAACAATGACAAATCTTATCAAAATGCTGTTAAATGATTTGGGTTCACCTCAGTTTCTGGAAATGAAAATGAAAATGACTAGACAGATTTTTATACATCTTCTACCCCCAAAAATGCTAAATATCTGACAAAAATTCTTCAATAAAAAAAACTCCTCTATTTCTAAACTCTAACAAAAAGGCCCACAAAGCACTACAATATTTTTAAAAAAGGCTTTTTCTATTATACCAAGATGTTTAGAAAGATATAATACCGTTTAACAAAAATAAACTGAAATCTACTATATTACTATAACATAAATGAAATCATTAAATGGCTCATCTTCCCTTTTTCCTGTATTGCAATCCCCATGCTTCTTTTACCTTAATCTTTTTTTTTCACTTTAATCTTTATATGACCCAAATGAAACCTTTTATACCAATCCCTAAACTAAGGAAAACTTATTCCCCAACAAATCTCTTCTTAAAAATACCAGTGTCTTCTTGCTACAATTTAAGTCACACTAAAGCTTTAAGCCACTCTCTCCCAAAAACAAAACAGAAAAACCATATATAAACTAAATTTTACATTTAATAAAAGTTTAATAACTATAACCCCTAAATATAAATGTAATTAGAATAGAATTACTTAGGGGAAAACCATATTTCATTTCAATGGAAAAAGTTAGATATATGATTTAAACAAATTCACTCACAGACCTGTGAAAGCCTCAAATTTATGGATGGCATTAACAGCTAAATCCTCATTCTAAGTCTCTCTCCTCCTGTACCATTAAAACATCATATAGCACCATTTATAACTGACTTTCTTAAACCATAACCCTGGGTTCAAGAGCACACTGTATTAAGAGCACCAGATTAAAACTACTATGATCATCATTTTCTATGAACTAAAAACTCAACACAACTAAAAACCAAAACAAAAATCAAAACCTAGCTGCATTTGAGTCTACTCACTGGTTCTACATGACCTTAATAAAAAAGCATCCACTCCCAGCCTGTTTCTTCATTTACTTTTCCACGCTAATCAATTTTATTGATAAAAGCTCCCTTTAGAAATGAACAAATGAGCTTTAAAATCAACAGTAATAGAAGTGGAAGAAGGTAGTGTTAAAATTCTAAATCCATTCAATCTGGGGGTTTAAGAATTCTAAGTAAAACAGTCAACTGTTAAATGTACATTCCCCACAAGTATGGAGTGAACTGATGCCCTCCTATTTTTGTTCCACTGTCACTAATCTGGACTTGCAGCTTTTCAGGAAACATTTAGAAATATGGCACAGCTTATTTAAATCTTTTCTTTAGAATACCAACACTGATTTGATCCGTACCTCAGTAACAAGAAAAACTTAAAAGTGAGTTGTTCTACAAATAAAACAGGAACTTTCCAAAAACTAGTGATTAGAAAAGATTAAAAAATTATCTCATGGTTATTAACTCTCAACATCTTAAAGAAACACACACCCAATTTCACTTCCAAGCGGTTATTTGCCAAAGCCACAAAAGTGTTAAAAGAACTTTAAAACTGAAGGGAATTTTTTTAAAAAGTTTTTAAAGATATACCTTAATTTTCGCCTCATCTGGTCCTTTGCTAGAATCCGCTACTTTGGTCCCTTGTTTTTCTCTCTGCCTATAAGTCTTCATGACTCCACATAAAAAGGCACTTTTGTTCTACAAAAGAATTTTCCAAACACATTTAACAATAATTGTCCTATCTGTTTCTAATTTAAAAAAAAAAAAATTCAAAACTATTCCTGTTTATTTTATTTACACTGAAATTAGCGTTACCTGAACATGAGAGAGATCACTGTCTTTAAACTGCTGAAGAACTGCCAATGCGCCGTCTTCATTGAATTCTTTTAAAGCTTCGATAGCTCTTTCATCTAAATCACTATGTGCAACCAGCCCTGGAGAAAAGAAAACTTAATTAGTTGTCAACTTTATTATTTTTGGAAACTTTTTATTTTATTTTTTAAGAGATCACGTTTGCCAATACAGGTACATGCTTGCCAACTAAGAATTCTTCCATTTCCCGTATCTATATAATGAGAAACACACATACTTTATAGTCATTCTGAACTGCAATCTCAACTAAATAAGGCCTCTCAACCACACTTACAATAATGAAATCAACTTCTTTTACATCATGTTCTGTGTCTAAGTCACATAATGCTGAATGCTTAAGTATTTCTATCGTAAATATATAAGGCTTACAAATCCTAAAATCAACCAACAAAGTACCAAGCATGACAACTGAACCTCTACTCCATTTCAAATACCACTGGAAAAAAGCAACAGCCACACCAAGACAGACAAGACTACAAATCTACAGTTACCGAGTTATTTAACGAGAATCCTACTATAAAAATACCCCAAAAAGTCACATGGCCTGTTCCCAACCTTAAGCAGCTGTTGCTACCATCATATACTTATCCATCTGGCCAGCCAGCCTTTAGCTCCTAACCCTTCCTTCTTCCCTCCCTCTATTACACCTTAACCTCTACTTCACAACTATCACGACAAAGCAAAACTCTAGTTCCCACACTTATTGGAAACCACAAAAAGTTGCTATTTTAGCTCAAAGCCAGAAATCCAATAGAAAAATTTCATAATATAATTTTGCAAGTGTTAGTTCTTACCTGCAACGTAAATTTCATCTAGTTTTTCAGCAACTTTCTGTGGTAAACCAGCATCAAGCAATGTCTGAAAATTTTCTGAATGGATAACTGCAGAAGTAGTATCCATGGGCTCTTCAGTACCATTTCCATTAACATGTTCTGTAGCCATGTTTCCAGAGATCTGTTCAAACGCAATAAGCAAAATTAAACTAGGATCTTCAAAAAGGGTAGAGGAAATATAAGAGCCCCAATCGTTACTTTTCTCTACCAATTGCTACACCAGCCAACCTGCGCCTCCCTTTAAAGCAGCCTTACAGTCACTATCGCCTGACAAGCCAGATTTGGAGCGCGGGGCACAGGAGGACAGATTCACTATGTTTTTCCTTAGCACCACCCCTGACTCACCTGCTAACACTCCCTAGGAAAAACCAGATTACAAATGGAGCCCAATCAGCACGAGGACGAGCCAGCGTGCCACATGCAGCTGTGCCCATACAGAGAATGAGGTGTGTGGAGAAAGCAAAGCTGGTCTTTTCTCTCTCAAAGGTAAGCCCCCGAAGTGCGCGCTTTTCCCGCCTGCCGCTTATAGATCAGTAACAACAGCCAGCGAAGAACAAAGCGCTCACACAAGCTACCTTCCTACCACCCAATTTCTCCACCCTTCACCCCCGCTCCCCAAAGCCCGCCCCCGACTCCGCACCCATAGCGGCAGCCTCACCGCTGCGGCCACCAGGAGCCCATTAGAAACACGTGCTCTGCGCCTTCAAATGTCCTACAACTTCCTTCAACGGAAACCCACCGAGTCCCAGGCCAAGACGACCATCACCGGCTCCCAACGTCAACCCGAAGCCAAGATCGGAGCCCCCAGAAAGCAGCAGCAGCACAACCTCGCCCCTTCACACCGAGGCCGCGGCGGCGCCAGGCCACAGGCTCTCCCCGCCCCCCCCAGCGCCGCCGTCTCCGCCGTGACACATGGCTCGCTCGCTCGCTCGCTCGCGCTCGCTCTCCGCCCCGGGCGCCGGCGACCCCCGGCCGCCCGCCCGCCCCGCCGAGACGCGAGCCGCGGCGCGTGGTGCAAGCCCCCACCCCTCGCCCATCCGTGCAGCGACTGCGGCGCCGGGGCCAGCTGTCCCACCCACGGGCCGGGGCCGGCACCCCGGCGGGGTGAGGGCGTTCCGCGAACTACCTGACGCCCGCCGGACCGCGAGCACCACCCGAGCTCGCCGCGCGGCTGCGGGACGGGACCCGCTCCTCTCCGCCCACTCCCGCGCCGCGACGACGGCCACGACAGCACCAACTCCGCCGCCGCTCGCGGTCCGCGCGGGCCGCGGGGCCGCCTCCTCCCGGGAGCGCCGCAGACAAAGCCCGAACGGCGGCAGCACATGGAGGAGAGAAGGAAGTGGCGGCGCGGGCCGCGGCCTACTCTCAAGCAGCCCCAGTCAACGTGCTCCTCTCCCCCTTGGAATCCATTTTCCAGAAAAGCCGGTTTCCCCCCACACCTCCCTCCCCCAGCTCACTCCACGATGTCACGGTGCTCCCCTCCCAGACCCGGGTCCTGACGGTCGTTACCTCCCCGTTGGGCTGCGGCGGAGGAATCCTGTCCGAGGAGATCGGGTCGCGGCAAACGCGTGCTCGCTGCTCCCTGTGTCCGGCGCGAGTGGAGCTGTTGTAAAATGGCGGCCGAAGCTCACGCCGCTGGCAGCAAACCCGATCCAGTTCCACTCGCCTCCGAGCGCGCTCCCGGTGCGCGCGCGCGCGCCCGCGTGACCCCCCCTTCCCTCCCCTCCCTCGCGCGTCCGCTTCTCTCTCGCACTCCCTCTGCCCCTGCCCTCCGCCAGCTCCTCCTTCTCGCTCCCCCTGCCACCGCCGCCACCAGCCTCCGGCGGGCTCCCTTCTCGGCCCCTCTCCTGCCCCTCCCTGCCCCTCTCCCCCACCACTGCCGGGGCCGTCTGCGGCCGCTCAGACACGAGTGGCCGCCTCTCCCCTCCTCGCTCGAGCGCTCGCTCACACCCTCCCTCCCTCCCTCGCTCGCTCCCTCGCTCGCTCTCTCGGCTCCGTCCCCCCAGTCCCAGCCGAGTCGGCTACTCTCTTTCTCTCTCCCGCGCTGACGTGACGACGTAGCCGACGCCTCAGGACGCGCGCCCGCGGGCTCCGCCCCCACGCCCCGCCACCTCCCTGGCTCCTCACCTCCCGGGGGAGGGGGCGCGAGACCCCGCCCTTCCGCTCCGGCGGCGGCCGAGGGGCCGACAGTGAATGAAAGGCCCGCCCCTTCCCCTCCCGAGGCTCCCCCTCCGGTTCTCCTCCATGCGGGGCGGGCCGGCTCGGCGTGTCCCACTCGTTCTCCTTTGTCAGGAGACAGGCATCTCCCCACCCCGCCCCGCCCCACCCCCACCGCAGCACCACGCGCACGCCGCCCCCCGCCGCCCGCCGCCCGCCCCCCGCCCCCCGCCGACTGCCGCCCGCCCCGTCCGCCCCGTCCGCCCCGTCCCGGGCCGGCGGGGCGGGGGGCGCGGAAGGCGACCGCAGCTCGCGGAGGGCACCCACCGGTCCGTGCGCGCCCGGCCCCGGCCCCGGCCCCCGCCCCCGGCGCCGCGGTCGCGCAGCCGTTCGCGGCGGTGTCCACGCCGCCGCCGCCCCGCGCTCTTCTCGCTCGGGAAGCTGCAGGCGCACGTGTCCCCCGGGGCGGGGCAAGGCAGACAATGGGGCGGCGGGGGGAGGGGAGTGGCGCGGAGCCCCGCAGACCTTCGGTGAACCTGGCCCGTGGCACTCGAGTGCGGGAGTCGCTCTGGGGAGCGCCGGTCTCCCCGGCCGGACAATGGGATCGCCCGGCGGCCCGCGCCCGCGCCCGCGCCCGCTCCCGCGCGGCTGCACTTGGGCGGAGGCAGGGGCGCCCGTGGCTCAGGCGAGGAGACCCCGGCTGCCCTGGACGGGGACGGGGACGGGGACGGGGCGGGGGACGGCTCCGCTGGAGCCAGGGGCGACTCGGGCCGTGGGACACTGCGAAGGCCAGATTTGGAAGCGAAACTGCCCGGTGGCGGAGAGTTGTGCAATAGTCTGTTCCAGTCCCTGGCCTTCTAAGCACTGAAGGGCTTCCTCGCAGCTCAGTTTGAGCAACTTGGGGCGGCACAGAGCTGCGCGGTTAGGGCAACTGTGAGGAACAGATATCGGTGTTTCTTTTCAAAAATCTTGGCAACTAAATCTTACGCGAAGTGACATTTCCTTTGTAGCCATTTACGAGGTATAGGAAAGACAAGACAAAAGCATTAACAATTGCAGTCGCGGTTTGGATACTAATTTTATCCAATTCAGCTGTAATGTAATAGTATCCGTTTGACTTAAAAAAAAAAATCTTATTTTTAAGACCTCACTGGTTCCCGAAATAAGCTCTAAGCTGTTGACAAATCGGTTCGACGAAAAGTTAGAGGAGTGTTCTTCAAAGTGCTTAAGCACATAAAATGCCAGATTATTTTCCACAGGTAGCTGGATCAAGATATGAAATATTTGACCAAAGTACTATCTAGCCAATCCGTTTAGCAAGGATCTGACATCCCCAGGACCTAAAAATCCTTTACTATTACACATGTATCTGTGGTATTCGACTAATTCGGCAACAAGGGTTTTAGTTCGTAATGCAAGGGTAGATAATGTCCTAAATGAAAAACCTAAATGTTTACAAAAGTAAAAATAGAGTAATGGTATGAATGAAAGAATGAAAATTATGCATCTGAACCATCCAACACGTTTTTAGACATTCCTGGCGATCAAGTTCCTTAAAAAAAAAAAAAAAAAAAAAAGAAGGGCGGTGGCGGGGAGGCTTCTACTTAGGCAATGTCCAAGGCAATGTCCTAGGCAATAACCAAGACTCCCAAATTAAAATCTCCAGCTCTTCTCTGACCTCTGTCCTTTGTGTAATCACTCCCTAGACCTTTATGTGAGTTTTCAGGCCCTCTAAAACAACCTGTCAAACCTGACCACATGATGACCCTCCCCCAGCCTTCTATCTCCAGAGTTCCCATCTCAACGAACATCACCCACTTGCATCCGGCAGCATTAGCTGGGAACTAGAATGTAATACAAGACACTACCTTCTGTCTGTCTCTCAATGCCCTATCAGTTAACCAAAATCTTGTCAATTCCGTGTCCCTAATGTATGTCCATTTCTCTATATGTTGTAGCCAGGGAACAAGTCACCATTAAGCTACCACCCAGACTAATGATAGATAGCCTCCTGACTCATCCACCTTACAGCTTTCCTAATCCATTTAAAACCCAAAGGTCTCCCCCCCCCCATCTCTTTTTAATTGCAAATAAGACCCTGTGGAGCATCCGCTTAAACCCCTTCATTCGTTTCCCATTACACTTAGAACAAAAGCAAAAATCCTTGACTAGATCAACAAAGCCCTCCATGATTTGCCCAACCTGTCTCCCCAGCCACATTTCAGCCACTCTTCTAACTTCAGCTGGCCTTTCTCAATTCTGGCATTTCTCAGGTTTGTGCACACTGAGGACCTACACAGAGAAATGACTGATACTCTCAACAGTCCTGAGAAAAAAGCAATCAGCCATGCTCTCCTTTTTGAATAAAACAATAGTATAATTTTCCTCCTGATCTACAGAACTTATTCCAGGCTTGACTCCAAGAATTACTACCATTACTGAAACATAGGAATACCTAATAATACTAAACAACACAGTAAAACAAAACAAAAAAAATTAGTAGATTGATTGATTGATTTGGTATGGTATATACATTGGGCTAGATTAAAATGGATCTGAAAGATCTGGCACAAAAAAGTGCTAATAGTATGTGTTCTTACTTGCTGAATCCTCTTTAGTACTTAGCATAAGATGCTTCGTAAATATTTGCTGAATAAAACCAAAGAATAATAGGTTGAGACCCAAACAATCTTGGTCTAATATCAGATCTGCTACTAATGGGTAGTGTGTGGTTAAATAAGTCATTTTACTTCTCAGAATTTCTGTTTCCCCACCTACAAAAGAAGTTCATTGAAACAGATAATTTTTTATAATAAATTTATTTTTTATTGGTGTTCAATTTACCAACATACAGAATAACACCCACTGCTCATCCCATCAAGTGCCCCCTCAGTGCCCGTCACCCATTCACCCCCACCCCCCACCCACCCTCCTCCCCTTCCACCACCCCTAGTTCGTGAAACAGATAATTTTTAAGATCTCTTCCAGCTCAAACATTTTATAATGTATAAAAAAATTCTCTCAGGGCACCTGAGACACTCAGTGGTTGAGTGTCTGCCTTTGGCTCAGGTTGTGATCCCAGGATCCCTCCCCCTCAGGGAGCCTGCTTCTCCCTCTACCTATGTCTATGCTTCTCTCTGTGTGTCTCATGAATAAATTAATAAAATCTTAAAAAAAAAAAAAAGAAAGAAATCTCAAACTCTATCATTACTTCAAAAATATTCAAATATCCTATTTGCCATTTAGGATCGTCCCCTATTCGAATCCAAACTTCCCTTTACAGCAAAATAGCCTGCAATTCCCTTTTTCAAAACAAAAAAAACAGCAACAATAACAAAGATTGATAATATATAATTTGGGATATCATCCCTAGCATAGATGTGGAGAGCTAAACACACATTCAACTGTTAGAAGACAAATTGATAAAACTTTTATACAAAATAATTTGGCTATAATGCTTATTGGAGTATTGTTTGTAATGCTGTACATAGGTATGTGTATGCATGCGTGTGTGTGTGTGTGTGTGTGTGTGTGTGTGTAAAAATATATACAACCAGGCAGCCTGGGTAACTCAGAGGTTTGGCTGTGCCTTTGACCCAGGGTGTGATCCTGGGGTCCCAGGATTGAGTCCCACATCGGGCTCCCTGCATGGAGCCTGCTTCTCCCTCTGCCTGTGTCTCTGCCTCTCTCCCTCTCTCTCTCTCTCTCTCTCTCTCTCTCTCCCTGTGTCTCTCATGAATAAATAAATAAAATCTTAAAAAAAAAATATATATATATATAAAACCTAAGCATCCAGTAATAGGGTACTGGTTGAAGAAATTATAGTGCATTCACATAATGGATTATTCTGGAGCCATTGAAAATAATGAAATAGCTATCAATGCCCTAACATGGATACATATTCAGGTTACATTCTTACATTAAAAGAAAAAAAAAAGCCACCTAAAAACAATGTAGAGTGTGACATTTCTTCATTAAATTTAGCACCTTCTGTGTACTGAAGTCCATGGTATGCACTAGGCTTACAATGGTGTACATCAAGATAGACATAGGTGAACCCTGGACTCATGAAGCTTGCATGTCTGTATGTATGTGTATAACCAGATAGACATAAAGATTTTTGTTTCTATAGAAAATAATTACAATTATAGAGAAGGATGACATGGAGTGAGACCATCTGCTTTTTACTTCAGACACTTTGGTGATACTACTTCCCATAAATATGGTTTTCATTTTATTTTTTGGGAAGGTGGGGTGAGGGGCAGAAGGAGAGTGAGAGAGAATCCTAAGCAGGCCCCATGCCCAGCACAGAGCCCAACACAGGGCTCAATCTCATGACCCTGAGATCATGACCTGAACTGAAATCAAGAGACAGACACATAACCAAGTGAGCCACCCAGGCACCCCTAAATATGTGTTTTTTAAAAGTTAACTATGTGCTCACTTCAACAGCACATTTACTAAAATATTAAAATTGGAACAATACAGAGATTAGCATTGCCCCTGCACAAGGATGACATACAAATTCATGAAGCATTCCATATTTAAAAAAAATATATCTAATTTAATTTTTAAAATGTTTTTTAATTAAAAGTTAATTATTTATGTATTTCATTTCTGCCTTTTCATCCATGAAGTAATGAAAGGTTAATTTAATTGCAGTTAATGAAAGGCAGATATATAAGCACACCTGTTTGAGTTTTTGTCATCCAATATTCTTGCACTTAGTGCCACATTGTTTAGGAAAAATCAGATTTTCTTCTTTTGATGTTTCCTAAACTTTCTTCAAATACCATATATTAACGTGATAATGGAGTGGGGACCCTAGAGTTAATATAGGAAAAATCCACAATACACCACCATTCTTTCAGAATCACAAAAACCTAGAGTCAAACAGACTGAAAGTCATTCAATTACATCTTACTAGTAATCAAGATAGTTTTGTTACAAATAAAGTGGATTTTTCCCTTTTAAAAGTTGGATTTTTTTTTCCTTTTAAAAAAGGAAGTTTTTTTGCAACATCTCTGACATCTTATCTTTATGGTAATTAAAAGGCTGTTGTGTTAAAATTAAGAACATCCTTTTTGCCAAGACACTGCTAAAAGGATGAAAAGAAAATCCACAAACTGGGAGAAAATCTTTGCAAAGCACTTATCTGCTAAGGACTAATATCTGAAATACACAAAGAACTCTGGGGTGCCTGGCTGGCTTAGCCAGTGGAGCATGTGACTCTTGATCTTGGAGTTGTGAGTTCAAGCCTCATGTTGGGTGTAGAGATTTCTAAAAAATTAATTAAATTAATTAAAAATAAATTTTTAAAAATTTAAAATTTTAAAAATCTTTAAGAAAACAAAAAAGATACAAAGAACTCTTAAAACTCAACAGTAAGCAAAGAACCCAATTAAAAGATAAGCAAGCAAAAAAATAAAAAATAAAAATAAAAATAAAAGATAAGCAAAAGATCTGAATAGATACCTCACCAAAGATAAACAGATGGCAAATAAACATATGAAAAGATACTCAACATCACATGTCATTAGGGAATTGCAAATTAAAATGATGAAATACTACTACACACTTATTATAGCCAAAATCCAAAACATGGACACTAAATGCTGCAAGGATGTGGAGCAACAGGAACTTTTATTTATTTACTTTTTAAGATGTATTCATTTGAGAGAGAGAGAGAGTAAGCAGAGGGAGGAGCAGAGAGAGAGAGGGAGAGAAACAGACTCCCCAGTGACCATGGAGCCTGATGCACATTACATCCCAGGACCCCAAGATCATGACCCGAGCCAAAATCAAGAGTCAGATGCTCCACCGACTGAGCCACCCAGGTGCCTTGGGCAACAGGAACTTTTAATCATTGCTAGTGAGAATGCAAAATGGTATAGACACTTTGGAGGATAGTTTGGCAGTTTCTTACAAAATTAAACATACACTTACTATGTGACTCACCAGTTGCTTTCCTTAGTATTTACTCATATTAGTTGAAAACTTAAGCCCACACCAAAAACAAAAAAAACAAAAAAACCCAAAATGATGTTTTGTTTTGTGAGGAGAGGGGCAAGGAAAGAACAGAGGAAGAAGGAGAAACAGAATCACAAGCAGACTCCGTGCCTAGCATGGAGCCCAACGCGGAGCCCAATACTGGGCTCAATCTCGACTGAGATCATGACCTGAGCCAAAATCAAGAGTTAGACGCTTAACCAACAGAGCCACCCAGGTACCCCCCAAAATCCACATGATGTGTACAGCAACTTTATCCTTATTGCCAAAACTTGGAAGCAATCAAGATGTCCTTCAATAGGTGAATGGATCAACAAACTTTTCTATTCATATAATAGAATATTATCCTGTGCTATAAAGAAGTGAGCTACCAAGCCATGAAAAGACATGGAGAGATCTTAAATGCATGTTGCTAAGTGAAAGAAACCAATCTGAAATGGCTGCAAACTGTATGATTTCAACTGTATGACATTCTGGAAAAGGCAAAACTTAGAAAAAGATCAGTGATTGTCAGGAGTTCAGAGGGAGGGAGGGGTAGATAAATAGTTGGAGCACAGGGAATTTTTAGGGCAATGAAACTATTTTGTATGATACTATAATGATGGATACAGATCATTATACATTTGTCAAAACTCAGGACATACTGCATAAAGAGTGAACACTAATGTAAACTGTGGACTTTAGTTAATAATAATGTATCAATATTGGTTTGTCAATGGTAACAAATGTACCAAGTAATGCACAATGTTAACACCTGGGTAGAGGAAGGCTGGAGGAGGAAGTATATGGAAACTATTTTCTGCTCAGTTTTCTTAAACTTGGAAACAGTCTTAAAAAGGGACACCTGGGTAGCTCAGCAGTTGGGCGTTTGCCTTCAGCTCAGGGTACCTGAATAGAGTCCCGCATCGGGCTCCCTGCATGGAGCCTGCTTCTCCCTCTGCCTATGTCTCTGCATCTCTCTCTGTGTATCTCTCATGAATAAATAAATAAAACCTTTAAAAAAACAAACCTAGAAACACTCTTAAAAATAAACTCTGTTAATTAAAAAAAATGTTAATATTTTAAATATACTTGAAATGCTAGACTTTTTATTTTTGAAATGCTAGACATTCTTTCTATAGCTTTTTTGTTCATTTTTTTAAAATTAGAAATCCAATCAAAGAAAGAAAGAAAGAAAGAAAAAGAAAGAAAGAAAGAAAGAAAGAAAGAAAGAAAGAAAGAAAGAAAGAAAGAAATCCAATCTCAGGGGTGCCAGGCTGGCTCAGATGGAAGAACATGCTACTCTTTATCTCAGGATTGTGAGTTTTAGCCTACTTTGGATACAGAGATTACTTAAATTTTATTTATATTTATTTATATTTTCTTTAATAAATAAATAACTTAAAAAGAAAGTCCAGTGTCATTTTAGCTGTTTGCATTGAACTTTAGTGAAAGGTGATGGATTAAATTATAAGAAGCTACAGAATTTATACAGGTAACTACAAAAAGAATAAGGATTATGTAAATATAAACCATAATGGCTTTATCAAAGTATTCCCACTCTATTTCTTAATGGAATCCCTGAATACAAGCAATCTTTGGTTATTCAGATTTTCATGATGAATCATGGCACAAAAGAGGAAAATATACTAATAATTCTTACACTGAACACGTCCATCACGGTATGTCTCAAAGCTCTTTTCTTTCCTTTTTTAAGATTTTATTTATTTATTCATGAGAAACACAGAGAGAGAGAGAGAGAGAGAGAGAGAGGCAGAGACACAGGCTGAGGGAAAAGCAGGCTCCATACCGGGAGTCCCATGCAGGACTCAATCCCGAGACTCCAGGATCGCGCCCTGGGCCAAAGGCAGGCAGGCGCGAAACCGCTGAGCCACCCAGGGATCCCCTCAAAGTTCTTTTCAACGGTAACCTTACCCAAAGCCCCTGCTAAGGGAGCAGCCTGAGCTGTCACAGTTTTACCCTGTAACACCGCTCACCCTTGCCTTGCCATAATTAGTTAAACCAGCATCAAGCAGCAGATCATTCCTGGAGAAAAAACAAAGAGAGTATCATGCAGAGGGAGTTGGGCTGGGCTACAAGAAGTCATGTCAAACTAAAATTATAAGAAAACAGAAACTATAAATAAGCTAGGAGGAATCCTTTCACTACATTCATCATTCCGTAAACACATTCTGAACACCGATTATGTGCCAGGCCCTGAATTATGCACTTGGTAAATAAAGCAGAAATGCCTCTTACATTCACGGAAACCACAGCTAAGTGAGGGGAAAATAAATAAATAAATAAATAAATAAACAAACAAAACATTTATAAAATGAGATAAATGCAAACAAGAAATTAACATAATACCATGTTACAGAATAATAAGGAGGATCTACTCAGGCTAGTCAAGGAAGGGCTTTCAGAGGAAGTGATGTATGCAAACTCAGATTTGAAAGAGTAAACAAAGGAAAGTGAGGAATAAAGGGGACCTGGAAGAACATTTCAAGCAGAATGAACAGTATGTGTGGAAACCCAGAGAGGAGAAAGAGCTTGGTCTCTACTGAAAGGAAGCTACTGTGGCTGGAGCATATTCAGTAAAGGAGGTAAGTGGCTCAAGATGAGTTTGGAAAAGTTGGCAGGAGTGGAGCCAAATTATGAAAGGACTACGTGAGTAAGTACAATGGGAAGCCATTGAAGTTTTTCACATGTTTAAAATTAGTATTTAGAAACAGAATTGGTACTGGGGGTTGATGATGGAGATGGAACCAGGTAAAGGATGAAGTTACTTGGACAAGAGTATTGCAGAGGAACTAGAAAGAGTGGGTATATTCAACAATGTGTTTTGAACTTAGTTTGCCAAGGACTTAGCATTGGACTGAAAGTAGGGAGTTAAGGGGGAAATTGATGGTTGTTGATGCTATTTACTGAGTTGAGGAATTCTGAGAGAACAAGATTTCAGTAGTACATCAGTTAGGACAGGGAAATAGAACCACTTGAGGAGTTTATTATAGGAATAAGAATTAATATGATGGGAGAAGCTAAGAAATCAATGGTCCAAAGGGAAAGGTGGAGAATGAGAGCTAACACACTACTGATGTACTTAATCTGATTAAAGATTATGGTAATATATATGACTGCATGGTCATTGGCTGCACACAAGTTTAGAGATGCCTTGAATTCCTCTAAAGTCAGTATTTGACAATTCAGTCTTCCATAGGCTAAAGTTGAAATGTAATAGTCTAACAGCAGATTTTAGCCTAATTCCAAAGCCAAAGCCAAAGTTCAGTATAATGTTTATAGCAACACGTATAGACTGTAGCCAAAGCTATACTTACTGGCAAATTTATGATCTTACATATTTCCACTCTGGAAAAACAAAGAATGAAAATAAATGAACCAAATATAACATTCCAATCAGAAATAGAGAACTATCTGGGACACCTGGGTGGCTTAGCGGTTGAGCCTCTGCCTTCGGCTCAGGGCGTGATCCTGGGTCCTGAGATTGAGTCCCGCATTGGTCTCCTTGCAGGGAGCCTGCTTCTCCCTCTGCCTGTCTCTCCGCCTCTCTCTCTCTGTGTCTCTCATGAATAAATAAATAAAATCTTAAAAAAAAAAAAAGGAAAGAAATAGAGAACTATCAAATATAAGGTAAAATTTAAAAAGAAAAAAATGAGGAGGGCAGCCCCGGTGGCGCAGCGGTTTAGCGCCGCCTGCAGCCTGGGGCGTGATCCTGGAGACCCTGGATCAAGTCCCCACATCAGGTTCTCTGTATGATGCTTGCTTCTCCCTCTGCCTGTGTCTCTGCCTGTCTCTCTCTGTCTCTATGAATAAATAAATAAAATCTTTAAAAAAATAAAAAGAAAAAAGAAAAAAATGAGGAAAAGCAAAAAAAATTAAAAATAAGAGAATAATGTAATTGGTTTATATATCCCCAAACTATTTTTCCTTCTAAAGAACCAGTAATGCAGACAAAAGTCAGGCAGCTTATCAGAGAAATACAAATCAAAATCACAGTGAAATACCACCTCACACCAGTGAGAATGGGGAAAATTAACAAGGCAGGAAACAACAAATGTTGGAGAGGATGCGGAGAAAGGGAACCCTCCTGCACTGTTGGTGGGAATGTGAACTGGTGCAGCCACTCTGGAAAACTGTGTGGAGGTTCCTCAAAGAGTTAAAAATAGACCTGCCCTAGACCCAGCAACTGCACTGCTGGGGATTTACCCCAAAGATACAGATGCAATGAAACGGGACACCTGCACCCCGATGTTTCTAGCAGCAATGTCCACAATAGCCAAACTGTGGAAGGAGCCTCGGTGTCCATCGAATGATGAATGGATAAAGAAGATGTAGTCTATGTATACAATGGAATATTACTCAGCCATTAGAAACGACAAATACCCACCATTTGCTTCGACGTGGATGGAACTGGAGGGTATTATGCTGAGTGAAGTAAGTCAATCGGAGAAGGACAAACATTATATGGGGAATATAAAAAATAGTGAAAGGGAATAAAGGGGAAAGGAGAGAAAATGAGTGGGAAATATCAGAGGATGACAGAACATGAGAGACTCCTAACTCTGGGAAACGAACAAGGGGTGGTGGAAAGGGAGGTGGGCGGGGGTTTGGGGTGACTGGGTGACCGGCACTGAGGGGGCACTTGATGGGATGAGCACTGGGTGTTATACTATATGTTGGCAAATTGAACTCCAATAAAAAGAAATTTAAAAAAAAAAGGCAGCTTAATTGAGGAAAGAGGGTGAAAACACAATTCAGAAAATTAATAATGGTAATACAATGACTGGTACAAGATTTTTTTAAAAATCATGAATATTTTGCTGTATGTGGCTGGCTCAGCTGCTGGAATGTGTGACTCTTTATCTTGGGATTCTAAGTTTGAGGCCCACGATGGGTGTAGAAATTACTTTTTTAAAAAATTTAAAATCTTTTAAAAAATCATGAATATTTTATGTACTACTTCATAATGCCTGGCCATATGTTTGGAAATATTGATAAAATTGAAAATTTTCTAGGAAAATATATTATTAAAATTAAGTGAAGTAGAAAACAGAAAGAGATTAAAAACTATGGGAGAGATTGAAAAAGATATTAAAGAATTAACTCCTCAATGAATTCTGGCCTAGATAGTTTAATGAGTAGATTCTTTCCTGAAAAATATAATTACAATTATATTGTAATCTGTATTGTAATTCAATACAATTATGTTGTAATTGTATTGAATCTGTTACATAGAATAGAGGAAGATAGAAAGTCTCTTAATTTTATAAAATCAGCATTAACTTTGATATAAAAATCTGACAAAGCACACACACACACACACACACAAATTCAGACCTATTTTCATTATAAAAGAAATGTAAAAATCCTAAATAAAACAAATACTTGCAAGTTAAATTCTACTATTGGTTAAAAAATGGTCATGTTGGGGTGCCTGGGTGGCTCAGTCAGTTAAGCTGCCTTCAGCTCTGGTCATAATCTCAGGGTCCTAGGATCAAACCCCATGTCAGGCTCCTTGCTCAGCGGGGAGTCTGCTTCTCCCTCTCTCTCTGCCCCTCTCCCCACCATGCTTGCTCAGTGTCTCTCTCTGCTCTCTTTCTCTCTCAAATAAATAAATAAAATTTTTAAAGAAAGAAAGAAAGAGTCAAGTTTGTCCCAAAACATTTGCTCTATACATCACATCAATAGGTCAAATGAGGGAAGGTATATATTCATTTAGATAGGTGCTTAAAAGACATATGATAAAAAGCAAATCCTACTTTTGAGGTGCTTAAAATATGTATGATAAAAATAAAAGTTATATTTAAAAAAATATTTATTCATTTTAGAGAGACAGAGTGTATGAGTGGGAAGGGCAGAGGGAGAGAATCTCAAGCAGACTCCTAGCTCAGCACAGAGCCCAAGGTGGGGCTTTATACCACAACCCTGAGATCATGACATGAGCCAAAACTAAATGTTGGATACTCAACCAACTGAGCCACCCAGACTCCCCTTGAGGGTGTTTTTTTTTTTTTTTTTTTTTTTAGAGTAATCTCTATACCCAGCGTAGGGCTTAAACTCACAACCCTAACATCAAGAGTTGTGTGCTTTACTGACTGAGCCAGCCAGGTACCCCTACTTTTGAGTCTTAATGACAATAAACTAAAAAGTGAATAAAAATTCCTTAAAATAATAAAGGATGCTTTCATGAAATATAAGCAATATCACACTTAACACAAATATTAGTGTCTCCATTAAAGTAAGGAATACAAAGGGGATCCTGCCCTTATTACAATTATTTAACAAGTTCTGGAAACTCTATCAATTAAAGTGAGATGTGAAACAAATAAGAAGCATAACTGTAGAAAAGAGAAAATACATATATTATTATTTGCATAAGATAAGATTGTGTACATTTATAGCTGAAAGATCAATACGGCAGCCAGATAAGACCGCAATTACCAACTCTATTAGATTTCCTATATGCCAGTGATATCTGGTAATAAAAATATGGTGGAGAAGACTTCAGATTCACAATAATGATGCTTTTACACATATATGTGTGCATATATTCATAACATATATAAAATGCTTAGTCATCTTTAAAAGAATTAAGAATATCAAGGGCACCTGGGTGGCTCAGGTGGTTAAGTGTCTGGCTGTTGATTTCGGCTCAGGTCACTATCTCAGGGTCATGAGATGGAGCCCCACATCAGGCTCGGTGCTGGGTGTGGAGCTTGCTTAAGATTCTCTCTCTTGGGGCACCTGGGTGGCTCAGTGGTTGAGTGTCTGCCTTTGGCTCAGGTTGTGATCCTGGGGTCCTGGGATCAAGCCCTGCATCAGGCTCTCTACTCAGTGGGGAGTCTGCTTCTCCCTCTATGTCTCTGCCTCTCTCTGCGTCTCTCATGAATCAATAAATAAAATCTTAAAAAAAAAAAAAGATTCTCCCTCTTCCTCGATTCCTCTCCCCACTACCCCCATTCTCTCTCGAAAAAAAAAAAAAAAAAGCTATGAAGATCATGTATCAGGAAAATTTTAAAACTTATATTTTGATTACAAAAATAAGACTTTTATAAATGGAGAGAGAAAGAGATATAAAATATATATATCCTAAATGAGGTCAACTGAACATTGTAAAAATTGTCAATAGTTCCTAAAAAGATTTGGAAAAATAAACTTCTGGAAATGAAATCAGCAATATATCAAAGATTTTTAAATGATTTTATTCTTTGGTCCAGTAATAATTTTGCTTCCTTTATCCTTTTTTTTTTTTTTTTTGCTTCCTTTATCCTAAGAAAATAATCAGAGACCTTGAAAAGATTGAAGTACAATGTGATGCATATGTGATAGTGTAATATATTTTACACAGAAAATAGAAAATGTGTGGGGTACCTGGCTGGCTCAATTGGTAGAACTTCTGACTCTTGATCTTGAGGTCATGAGTTTGAGCCCATGTTGGGTGTAGAGATTACTTAAAAAAAAAAAAAAAATAGAAAATGTGTTTTTAATTCAATGCAACATTATTTACTGAGCACTTTCTATATGTCAGATTCTGTGCTCAACAATAGAGGTATAGATAAACAAAGCAGTCATTGTCCCTTCCTACATAAGACTAAAATCAGCTGAGCAATTATACAACATGGTGATGAATTCATTGCTAGGGGAAAGGATGCTATTGAGGCCCTAAAGAAGAGTCACTTACCTAAACATAGGGGGCAGAGAACGCTTCCCAAGGAGATGATGTCTGTACTAAATCCTCATGGCTGAGGAAGTGTTATCTAAGTGAAGAGATAGAGAAAGAAGGTTTCAAGCTGAGGGAAAACATATGCAAGTGCTGGGGTAAGAAACATGGTGCCTTCTAGAAATGGAGAAAAGTTCATTGCACTTACAGTGCAAACTGCTTAGATAGACAGAAGGCAGGTCTGGGAAAGGAAAATTAATTGCAAGATGTGCTTGTGAAGAGATAATCTACAACCAGATTATGGAGGGCTTTACCATCTGGAACTGATGCTTTCACACTTCTTTGACCATAACTCAAAGAAAAATATATAGTTTATAATGCCACCAATTTACAAATTTCATAGATATGCATGTATGAACCATATTTCACGACAATATTTTTACTATATGCAAAGCATTCTTATATTTTCTATTTCCTGTTCAATTTTACTTTTAAAAAATGCTGTCTGCCTCCTACATGCTTACTTTGTGCCTTGTGTGAATTAGAAATAAGTATTCTCTCTGGGCAGTTGCAACTTAAGAGACTCCAGGCCTGGCCTCAGAGAGTGAAAAGGGCAGTGGAAGGTGTCTTTATCCAAATAAAATGCCCCTTCATGGTGGGTGAAGCTCCATAGACTTGCCTCTAATATTTGCAGAGCTTAAGGCAGAAGTACAATCGAGGCCTACGTCTTAAAGTTGTAGATCAATCTAATCGACTATTAAATGAGTGTGTTCTATTCTTCTAACTTGACACATAAAATTGCATAATGACCTAAAAGACCAAGTTCAAATTCAAAATTCTTGGACTTGGGCAGGCCGGGTGGCTCAGTGGTTTAGCGCTGCCTTCAGCCCAGGGCGTGATCCTGGAGACCCGGGATTGAGTCCCATGTCGGGCTCCCTGCATGGAGCCTGCTTCTCCCTCTACCTGTGTCTCTGCCTCTCTCTCTCTCTGTGTCTCTTATGAATAAATAAATAAAATCTAAAAAAAAAAATATTGGACTCAGAGTTCAGCATTGGCATATGACTTCAAGCCTGGGTCTCTTCTATTTCCACTTCCAAATCCATCTTATACCAAAAAGGGCTTTGTTCATATACCATGTGGACATCTTGACCAACTTGTCTTAGTTCTATTTGCCTTTCCCTTCCAGCAAACAGTTAGAAGTGGATTCAGAATTATTTGGACAGGAATTTGATCGTATCTGAACCAGAATGGGGTTTTTGTATGAAAGTGGCATTGCCTGAGGACCCCAAGAGTAGGGTTTTCTAAAGCTCTGTTACTCAAAATGTGGTACATGAATGAGCAGAAAGGGCATCACATGAAAGCTGGCAAAAATGAAGACTCTCAAAGGGGTATCTGGCTGGCTTAGTGGGTACATCATGCAACTCTTGATCTTGGGGTAGTGAGTTCAAGTCCCATGTTGGGTGTAGAGATTACTCAAAAAAGCAAAATCTTGGGATCCCTGGGTGGCGCAGTGGTTTGGCGCCTGCCTTTGGCCCAGGGCGCGATCCTGGAGACCCGGGATCAAGTCCCACGTCAGGCTCCCGGTGCATGGAGCCTGCTTCTCCCTCTGCCTGTGTCTCTGCCTCTCTCTCTCTCTGTGACTATCATAAATAAATAAATAAATAAAATTTAAAAAAAAAAAAAAAAAAAGCAAAATCTTCAGGGGTGCCTGGGTTGCTCAGTCAGTTAAACCTGGCTCTTGGTTTAGGCTCAGGTCATGATCTCATGGTCATAGGATGGAGCCTGACATTGGGCTCTGCTCAGCATAGAATCTGCTTCAGATTCTCTCTCCTGTATCCTCTCATGCTCTCTCTCTCTCAGTAAATAAATAAAATCTTAAAAAAAAAAATCTTAAAAAAAAAATGCAGAATCTTGGGCCTCATCCCAGACCAACCAAATTGGAATCTTTAGTTTAACAAGACCTCTAGTTGATTTGCATGGACTTTAAATTTAACACTACCACAATGCGAGGAGGGCAGGGCTGGGGTAATTCCTTGGTCTAAGGCCAGTCTTTTACCACGATGTCAGGGTGCTAAGGTGTCAGGGCAGGCAAAGTGCAAGCTGCATTTCAGATCCCTTTCTCCTCCTTGAACATCCTGTGTAGTGTCCAGCTGTAGGGTAAGATTTTGGCAAGTTTCATTTAAACAAGAAAATGACTTAATAATACTTATGATTTAGTTCATTTTTGCTATAGGATGGATTGGTGAGCAGAAACCTGAGCTGGCTACATAATTTTCTGGGTCTAGGGTGCCTGAGTGGCTCAGTTGGTTGAAGGTCTGTCTTTGCTCAGGTCATGATCCCAGCTGGGACCCTGGGATCAAGCCCCTGATCAGGAGTCTGCTTCTTCCTCTCCCTCTGCCCCCTGCTCATCCTCTCTCTCTCACTCTTTCTCTCTATCACAAATAAATAAATAAAAATCTTTAATAAAAAAATAATTTGCTGGGTTTAGTACAAAATGAATATGTAGAGCTTCTTGTTGAAAAAAGCAGGAAAAATGTAGTGTTTAAGGTACTAAAATATGAAGCTTTTTTCATTCTTCTGCAGTATTTCTCTTCACTTGTCACAGTGTTTTCTATTTGTTATCTAACATTCTAAATAGAGAAAAATTAAAAATTTAAATTATTAGCATACATTTTACCATTCATCTTTATAGTGTGCAAAGCCAGCTCTAGATACAAAAATAAGATCAGTTAACTCCTGGGGTGCCTGGGTGGCTCAGTTGGTTAAGCGTCTGTCTTCAGCTCAGGTCGTGACTCCAGGGTCCTGGGATGGAGCTCCCACTGGGCTCCCTGCTTAGCGGTGAGTCTGCTTCTCCTTTTCCCTCTGCTCCTCCACCTCTGCTCATTCTCTCTCTCTACGTTCCCTCTCTCTCTCTCTCTCTCTCAAAGAAATGAATAAAATCTTTATAGGAAAAAAGAACAGTTAACTTATGAACAATCACTGAAATTATACAATTTATATTTCATAACGACACATGCTTATATAGTTTGTTCTTTCAGCACAGTGAAGATCAGCTCAATTTTTTTCCTTCACACTTTGAAAGGTGCATATTCTACCAATACTCTATCTTTGACATGCTGTTGACTAAGGGGGGTCTGGAAGGAAAAGTAAGTATGGTTCACTCTTTCCCTTTCTTGCTATTCCATTTTCAGCATAAGTCTTTGGTTAACACAGGGAAGTAACATGAATTTTTAAAAAGGATATCATAGGGATACTTGGTCATTGATGTTTCTTAGAATGCCATTGCTTTCTTTCTGCCCTTCCAAACAAGTTCTGATTCCTTAGTGGGGAAACCATGACTTTCTTCTGCTGACACAGACTTAACAATCTTGCCTTATACTCATTTGAGCCTCACTAAACTTCCATACATGGTGGGTCCACTGGAATTCTGTGCTCATGAGGCACTGAGGCCACTATATAGAAATAGAGTGGAAAGATGGGGTGCCTGGGTGCCTCAGTGGTTGAGCGTCTGCCTTTGGTTCAGGTTGTGATCTGGGGTCCTAGGATGGAGTTCCACATCAGGTTCCCCACAGGGAGCCTGCTTCTTCCTCTGCCTCTCTCTCTGTGTCTCTCATGAATAAATAAATACAATCCTAAAAAAAAAAAAAGAAAAGAAAAGAAAGAAATAGAGTAGCAAGAAATGACAGAACATGCATATTGCCTTTATCTTCTCTGCTCACACATATGCTCTATTGTCCTATTGAACTTCACTTACAAAATATAAGTTCAAAGATAAAAATATTAAATATTTCAAGATGGCAATCTCAGAACATAAAAACAAGGGAGGGGCTTTTTTGAGTGAGGGCACTTCTTGGTTGCACAAGTCATCTGCCCCTGAAACTGGCCCTGAGAGCAATGAAGAGGAAGGATACCAATAAAGAAGGTGGTGTAATAATTGAGATGAAAGAGGATAGTGGTTGATACTAGAGGAGTACCCCTGAAATTGGGGGAAAGCAGATAGTTTCAAGAAATATTTGGACTGCTAGACCAGTAGCATATGTAGATTGCTTGGTTGTAGAGGGATAATGGAGAGAGGAGTTAGGAATGAGTCCAAAGTATGCTTTGGCAGTGAGAAGAATGGAAATGCCATTTTCTGGGAATGTTAGAGGAAGAACTGGAATGGAGGGATAGGAAGGAAGTTAAAAGTGTTGTGTTTGAGGTACATGTATCACATGGTAGTGATGTTTATAGACAGTAGAATATTCAGATCTGAATCTCTGGAAAGAGATACGAACTAGAGCTATTGATTTGGAAACCTTCCACATACAGATTGTGACTAAAGCTAGAGAAGTAAAAGAGATTGCTTAGGAAGAGTGTGCAAAGTAATAAAAGAAAAGGTCCCAGGCTAGTATCTTTTAAAAAACACCAACATTTAGGTGGAAGAAACATCTTCAAAAGAATCTGGGAAGAAGTAGTCACAAAATGTGGAGAAACTGGGCATCCTGGCAAAGCGGTTTAGCGCCCCCTTTGGCCCAGGGCGTGATCCTGGAGACCTGGGATCGAGTCCCACGTCGGGCTCCCTGCATGGAGCCTGCTTCTCCCTCTACCTGTGTCTCTGCCTGTCTCTCTCTCTCTTCTCTGTGTATTCTCATGAATAAATAAATAAAATCTTTTTTAAAAATGTGGAGAAACTATAGGAGAGAATAGCTTTACAGACCCCAAATGAACAAGGCATTTCAGGAAGGAGAAGTCTTCAACAGTCAGATGCTGCTGAGAGATCAAGCAAGGAACTCAAGTTTCCATTGGCTTTAGTGACAAGTTCATCTGGGGACCTTGGCAAAGGGAAATTCAGTGGAATAATGAGGACAAAGGTGAGAATACAAAGGGCTGAAGTGTGAGTAGGAAACCAATATATATTAAAACATATTTTAATTTCTATGTGAAGAGATACTGGATACTTTGGGGCACCTGGGGTAGCTCAGTCGGTTGTTTCTGACTCTTAATTTTGGCTCAGGCCATGATCTCAGGGACTTGAGATCCAGCCCTTTGTAGGGCTTTGTGCTCAGCGCAAAGTCTGCTAGAGATTCTCTCTCTCCCTGTCCCTCCTCCTGCTCTCTCTCTCTCTCTTTAAGATAAATAAATAAATAAATAAATAAATAAATAAATAAATCTTCAAAAAGAGAGAGAGAGACAGTAAATGGGGCACCTGGGTAGCTCAGTCAGTTGGGCATCTGCCTTCGGCTCAGATCATGATGCCAGGGTCCTGGGATCAAGCCCTACTTGGAGCTCTCTGCTTGGCAGGGAGCCTGGTTCTTCTCTCCCTCTGCCTGCCACTCCCCTCTGCTTGTGCTTTCTCTCTGGCAAATAAATAAATAAAATCTTGAGAGAGAGACACACACACACACACACAGAGAGAGAGATTGGATACTTAAAGTTGGGAGGAACAAGGAGTGAAGTAGAAATTGAAGATAGAGGAAAAAGAAGGGATTATCTTTATTTCCAGTTTATAAATAGGGTAGGTAAGCTCCACAAACAGGCCAGGGATCATAGCTTTGTTTACTGCTTTGTGCCTACAACAGCATATTTGTTTCCTAGGGCTGATGAAACAAAACACCACAAACTGGGTGCTCAAAACAATAGAAATTTATTGTCTCACAGCTCTAGAAGCTAGAACTGTGAAATCAAGGTGTTGTCAGCATTATGTTCCCTCTGGAAACTTCCTTGCCTCTTCCTAGCTTCTGGAAGCATGCGGACAAACTTTGGCTTTCCTCGGCTTGCAGATGCAGAACTCTAATCTCTGTCTTCATTGCAACAGGACATTCCCTCTGTGTCTCTGCTTTCACCTAAGCATCTTCCTATGAGGACACCAGTCATATTGGATCAGGGAGTCCACTTACTCCAGTATGACACCATCTAAGCTAATTACATCTGCAATGAACTTACTTACAAATGAGGTCACATTCTGAGGTATTGGGGTTTAGGACTTCAACATGTCTCTTTTTTAGGGGAGAGGGATATAACTTACAACAAACATAGGAAATCTTGATTCAATATTTGTTGAATGAATGAATATGATTTGTAGAGCTGGAGGAGAAATTTGCTTTAGACCAGAGGAGGGACACCATTCTATTGCAGTGAGAGGGAAGGAAAAACTGTGGCTACATGTAATGGCTGGCATAAGGAAATTGTGTCAGCTGAAGTGTTTAAAATTCTCCATAAAGAGGAAGGTGAAATCTCTGCTGAGGTGAGGGGAAAGTTGAGGTAGGGGGTCAGAGGAATTAGAGGTGTGGAGCAGAAAAGAACCTGAAATAGGGAAGAAAACTAACAAGGGAAAGGAAGGCTGCCTAGAAGCATTGAGGGGAGCTGGTTGAGGGTAGAAACCATGGATGTATAGTGGCATAAATCTGCCCTGCTGTGTGATTTCTGTACCAAGGCAAATGGCCAGAGCAATTGGGGTTTTGCCAGGTAGTAGCTAAGGAAAGAAAATAGGGGTAAGGGAATTGGGAACACTGGCACAAGAGGACCAGGGATAAGTCATGGAATTAGGCTAGATAGGAGGAGAAGTTAAATACAAGTACTGTATATTTGATATACAGAAGTGTGTATATACAGAAAAGGGTGAGTACAGTACAATAAGATATCTTAAGAAAGTCAGGGATGCCTGGGTGGCTCAGCGGTTGAGCCTTTGCCTTCTGCTCAGGGCCTGATCCTGGAGTCCCACATCGGGCTCCCTACATGGAGCCTGCTTCTTCCTCTGCTTGTGTCTCTGCCTCTCTCTCTCTCTCTGTGTCTCTCATGAATAAATAAATTAAATCTTAAAAAAAAAAGATATCTTAAGAAAGAGAGGATCTGTTCACATAACTTTTACTACAGTATTGTTACAATTGTTCTCTTTTATTATTAGTTATTGTTTTTTTTCTTAAAAAAAAAAGATTTTATTTATTTATTTGACAGAGAGCAATAGAGCACAAGCAGAGGGACTAGTAGAGGGAGAAGGAGAAGCAGATTCCCTGTTGAGCAGGGAGTCCCGATGTGAGGTTCCATCCCAGGACCTGAGATCATGGCCTGAACTGCAGAAAGATGCTTAACCGACTAAACCACCCACCCGCCTCAGTTGTTGTTTTTATTTTATTTTAAACTTTTAAAAAAGATTTTATATCTAAGTAATCTCTACACTCAGTGTGGGGCTCAAACTCACAATCCCCAAATCAAGAGTTGCATGCTCTACTGACCAAACCAGCCAGGCGCCCCTTAGTTATTGTTGTTAATCTCTTGCTATGCCTAGTTCATAAATTAAACTTTATCATAGGCATGTATGTATAGGAAAAAACACAGCATATATAGGATTTGGTACTACCCATGGTTTGGGGCATCCATGGTGGGTCTTGGAAAGTATCCTTGCAGATACAGGGGAACTCTTGTATAACACAGAGGTTCATAACTATTTGTGCCATGGACTACTTGCCACTCTGGTGAAGCCTATAGACCACTTTTCAAAAAATATTTTTAAGTATATATGTAGAATTATATATAAAACCCTTTGTATTAAAATACAGTTATAGGGTACCTGGGTTGGTCAGTTAGTTAAGTGTCTGACTTCAGCTCAGGTCATGATCTCAAGGTCCTGGGACTGAGCCCCATATTGGGCTTCAGCGCTCATTGGGGAGTTTGCTTCTCTCTTGCCCTTTGCCCCTGCCCCACCCCTCATGTGCCCTCTTTCTCAAATAAATAAATCTTTTTAAAAAATTAAAATATAAAAATATTTAAATAACTACACATATGCTACAGCAATGTGTGTTTGCCATGACCTGAATGTTTGTGTTCCCCCTAGAACCCATGTGTCACAAACCTAACACCAACATGATAGTGTTAGGAGGTTGACCTTAGGAGATATTAGGTCATGAGGGTGGAGCTCCCATGAATGGGATGAGTGCTCTTATAAAAGAGACCCCGAAGAGCTCCTTCCCTCCCATCCATTATGTAAGGATACAATGAGAAGCTGTGACCCAGAAGAGAGCACTTACTTGACCATGCTGGCACTCTGATCTTGAACTTCCAGCCTCTATAACTGTGAGAAATAAATTTCTGTTGTTAATAAGCTAACTAGTATGTGGTATTTTTTTATAGCAGCCTGAATGGACTAAGATAATATGCTTCTTTGCATTAAACAACAAGATTTAGTGGCAGGCTTAAAAAGAACCATAATTTCTAGGTAGAAATGAGCATAAATAAAAATTTTAAGTATTTGTATGTGATAGTAACTGTAATGCAATGTATATAAAAATAGCTGTGTTTTCTATGGTGATAAAGCCATAGATACTACTAGTAATTCTGTGGTATATTGCCTCCTTTTATTATTGAAGGAAATGCTACATTTCAGTGAAAACTTAGTGAAAATAAATATATAGATGTTTTCCTGCCCAAATTCATAGATCCCTTGAATTACACCACAGCTCCTTGAAGGCCAGTGGGTCTCTGGTGTGAATGCTGGGTGTGGAGGAGAGAAAATGGAAGAAGTAAAAGAACTGAGAAGCCAAATTGTACATTGATGAATGGACATTAGAAACAGATGATACAGAATAACACAGCAAACCTATGAAATAGCTTATGAAGCCTGCAAAGGGAGGCAACTAGGCTCAGGTAGTAGAGCATTTAGCCTTTGATCTTGGGGTTGTGAATTCTAGCCCCATGTTAGGTGTGGAGATTATTTAAAAAAAAAAAAAAAGATGCAAAGGGAAGTGGTGCCTTCAAGAAAGGAGTAGATTTTACTTAAGGCAAGGAGCTGAAAGGAATGTACACAGTTAAGGATCTAGGTAGTGTTTTTTTTAAGATTTTATTTATTTATTCATGATAGACAGAGAGAGAGAGAGAGAGGCAGAGACACAGGCAGAGGGAGAAGCAGGCCCCATGCTGAGAACCTGGAACTCGATCCCAGGACCCCAGGATCACGGCCTGGGCCAAAGGCAGGTGCTGAACCGCTGAGCCACCCAGGGATCCCCGTTAGGTAGTTTTTTTACCCCTGTAGACTGGGCAGTGGAAAAGACTGGGAGAGAGGGTACCAGTTGGGTTGTAGTATGGACTGGAATGGTTGCAAATGGATATGAGAAGATAGATTATCAGAAGCGTTTAAGTCATGGATGTTAATATAAATCCACTATCCAAGGATAATCAGTGTAGCATCATTGTTTGGAATATTTATTGGCGTTAAATTTGTCATCATGACAAAATTCAAAGCAATTGAAACTTCCAGTCTTAGAGAATTGGTTAGTTATTGACTATCCATAAAAATGAAATATTCTGGATGTTGCCAATGAGAAATATAGAAGAATTTTTAGAGGCATTGAAGATTGTCCTGATAGAATATTAAGTAAAAATGGGATGCCTGGGTCCTCAGTGGGTTGTCCACTTTCCTCTTAGATCATGATTCCAGGGTCCTGGGATGGCATCCCTCATAGGGCTCCTTGCTCAGTGGGGAGCCTGCTTTTCTGCCTGCCACTTCCCCTACTTTTGCTCTCTCTTTGACAAATAAACAAATAAAATCTTTTTTTTAAATTTTATTTTATATTTATGATAGGCACACAGTGAGTGAGAGAGAGGCAGAGACACAGGCAGAGGGAGAAGCAGGCTCCATGCACCGGGAGCCCGCCGTGGGATTCGATCCCGGGTCTCCAGGATCACGCCCTGGGCCAAAGGCAGGCGCTAAACCGCTGCGCCACCCAGGGATCCCCTAAAATCTTAAAAAAAAAAAAAAAAAAGAATAAAGGGGCACCTGGGTGGCTCAGTCAGTTAAGCGCCTGCC
The DNA here is from genome assembly GCF_048164855.1 of Canis lupus baileyi. Taxonomy (NCBI): domain Eukaryota; kingdom Metazoa; phylum Chordata; class Mammalia; order Carnivora; family Canidae; genus Canis; species Canis lupus. The sequence goes on along the minus strand of NC_132844.1, from coordinate 26,916,265 downwards.
TTTGGCTGAGGTCATGATCCCAGGGTCCTGGGATTAAACCCTATGTCAGGCTCCCTGCTTAGGGTGGAGCCTACTCCCCCCGCCCCCCCACTCTCTCTCTTTCTGAAAAAAATAAAATAAAATAAAATCTAAAAAACAAAGAATGTTCAAAGACATTTGGGGTACTATAATATGAATCATCTCATAGCTATAAATCTAGAATAAACGTTAATATGGTATTGAACATATTTTACTTTCTGAGATATGTGTGAGATATGGCTCTTTATTAAGGTAGAAAACAATAATATGGACAGAACTGATATCACTAGTTGATAGAAGAGTTTATAATGTATGTAACAAACTCACCTCTCCAAGATGCAGTTGAAGCTGAAGTGATAAATCTCATGCTGTTCCATTCATGTTAATAATTAGTTTTCTAGAGTCTTCTTAGGCTCATTCAAAGAACTCTTTTTGGAGAGGCTGATCAGAAATTTTGCAGATGTGTGACATTATTGCAAAGAATGGAAAGTGCCAGTATCTTAGGATATCATCTTTAATGGAAAAAAAATATTATAGCATATATCCTATGGAAAGTGAATCTTTGAGGATGCCGGGTGGCTCAGTGGTTGAGGTCTACCTTTGGCTTAGGGTGTGATCCCGGAGTCCCGGGATCGAGTCTCATATCAGGCTTGCTGCATGGAGCCTGCTTCTGCCTCTGCGTATGTCTCTGCCTCTCTCTGTGTCTCTCATGAATAAATAAATAAAATCTTTAAAAAAAAATGGATCTTTAAGTATGTTTATTGTTAACATGTCCCAAAACATCCAATCAACTACTTACACTAACCTTGCTTCTTTTTCTTGATGTTAGCAGCCATTGATGATGATTGCTTAGATACATTAGTTAGATGTTTACAAAATGGTGGCATTCTAATTATGTTAATCTTTTTCAGTTATTAACTAGGATACATCAATAAAAAGAAACTTTCTTAACTTCTATTTGATTCTCCGCTACTACAGTTGGGTGTTGGAAAGTCCCTTTATTTGCCAGTTCTGAAACTGATGACTTGGTTCAGCAGCATCCTCTAACAGCATCAAAATAAGTTTTGGTTTGTTTAGCTATCATTATGAATTCACAGATTTGAACATATTTTATGTATGTCAATCTATTGTAGTTATTATCTTTATTATTAGCCTGAATTTACATCTTTGGATGGTAGGAGAGGCTCCAGGTTGGCTCTTGAGTTCCTTTAACAAAATCCTCGCAGTCTCTAATAGCTTTCTTGCTCTCTGCTATAGCTAGGTGCACCAGCTTCATCTCAAACATTTCTTGCCTCAGATCTGTAATCAGTCATTTCTCCAACAAGCCCTGCTTCCTTTCAATGGTAAATGGTAGAGACCACAATCTGGGCCCTAGGGGTTAGGGTTCATAGGTTTTGATGCATATGAATCACACTTCGAGTTTCTGAGTTTTCTTTTGTAGTGGTTCCCATTTTACTCAGAATAAAATCTTTTTAATAACCCATAAAGCTCTGGGTGATTTGCATGGCTTATTTCTTCTCTTTCTTTACCACACGTTTCGGTCCTTGGCCTGCTACAACTGGAATGCCCTTTTCCTAGATATGTGCATAGCTTGATCCCTCATTCCCTCTAAGTCTTTGCTTAATCCCATGGAAGTCTAACCTTTCAACTTATTTACTTCATTTATTTATTTAGATTTTATTTATTTATTCATGAGATAGAGATAGAGAGAGAGAGAGAGAGAGAGAGAGGCAAGACACAGGCAGAGAGAGAAGCAGGCTCCATGCAGGGAGCTTGATGTGGGACTCAATCCAGGGACTCCAGGATCACTCCCTGGGCCGAAGGGAGGTGCTCAACCGCTGAGTCACCCATGTGTCCCTGATATTTAAAACCACAACACTACTTACCTCCTCAAATCCACTCTCAATGTCCTGTGTCCTATTTTTTTTTCATATCACTTCTCATTTTCTCATATACTTTATAATGTATGTATTTATTATATAGTATTCCACCCCTCCTCCTAAAATTTAAGCTCCACAAAGTCAGGGATTTTGGTTGTTTGGTTCACTGCTATATCTTTAGTGCTTAGGACAGACAGTACTTGCACATGCTAGCTATTCACTACCTATTTACTAAATCAACAAGTGAATAAACTTTAGCATATTTGTGAATCATCACACACCTAACTGATCAGGTTCAATCTCAAAGGAACAGATTCAATTTAAAACGAACAACACTGGGATCCCTGGGTGGCTCAGTGGTTTAGCACCTGCCTTCTGCCCATGGCGTGATCCTGGAGTCCCAGGATCGAGTCCCACATCGGGCTCCCTGCATGGAGCCTGCTTCTCCCTCTGCTTGTGTCTGCCTCTCTCTCTCTCTCTCTCTCTCTCTGCCTCTCATGAATAAATTTTAAAAATCTTAAAAAAACAAAACAAAACAAAAATGAACAACATCCATCAAGAAATTGAGCTATATCAAAGTATATAGAGACAAATCCATGAATTTCAAAACTAGACTGACATTTCTGGGTATGTGGTTAGACTTTGAGCAATGTTTGTGCATTCACTTTTTTTTTTTTTTTTTTTTTTAAGAAAGAGAGGGAGATGGGGGAGTGGCAGAGGGAGAGGAAGAGAGAGACTCCTATTGAAACCTGGCATGAGGCTTGATCTCACAACCCTGAGATCATGACCTGAGCCAAGGTCAAGAGTCAGATGTGTAACTGACTGAGCCATCCAAGTTTCCCTGTGCATTCATTTTTGAAAAAGAAATGAGAGTCTCCATCAGTGATGAAACTAGGAGATGAGAATTGAGATGTACCCCAAAGAATACATTTACTATTGCCCCAGAGAAGTTTAGTATGCTTAATGCCCACGTTACTTCTAATGTAATGAAATTATCAACTATTAGCAACATTTTTGTATAAAAGTGGTTGATTAAAGTTACTTGGGGGCATCTGGCTGGCTCAGTCAGTGGAACAAGTGACTTGATCTCAGGATTGTAAGTTCGAGCCCCACATGACTGTAGAGTTTACTTAAAAAGTAAATAAATAGGGCAGCCCAGGTGGCTCAGCGATTTAGCGCCGCCTTTGGCCCGAGGCGTGATCCTGGGGACCCTGGATCGAGTCCCATGTCAGGCTCCCTGCATGGAGCCTGCTTCTCCCTCTGCCTGTTTCTCTGCCTCTCTCTCTGTCTCTCATGAATAAATAAATAAAATCTTTTTTTAAAAAAGTAAATAAATAAAACCTTCAAAAAAAAAAAAAAAAGTGGATTTCAGGCTACTATTGACATAGCATGGTTAAGCCTAATCTGAGATTTGGATTTATCTGGACTGATGAGGCTGAGCCTTCCAGATTCTTAGGAGGAACTGCAGGGTGGGAGTCTGCTAGGAAGAGATCAGAGATGGGGCAGAGGAGTAGGATAGGGAAGTACTAAACCCAAGCTTAACTACAGGGACCAAGTCTCAGTGCCATGGAAAAATGTCTATGATACGTTTTTATTTTTTATTTTATTAAGTAGACTCTACTCCCAATGTGGGGCTTAAACTCATGACCCTGGAATCAAGAGTTGCATGCTCTACAGACTGAGCCAGTCAGGTGCCCCTCATGTAAAAACATTTATGAAAAAAGGCTGATGGGGCTATTTTCTGAGGGGCTTTGTGAGACAGAAGGCACAAGCAGAACTCCACAGAGTTCTAATTTCTGAGGCATAGCACTGAAAGGAGGATATGAGAAGATAACACTGCTCTGGACTATGACAGTGTTAGCAAGAAAGGAGACTTTGATGCTTTGTGGGAGGCACTGGATGTGGGGGGCACCCAACCGAGGGGCCACAGTAACAGAATTATCAGGAAGGGCATTGGGAGGCCTATCCGTGAATACATGTGAGATACTCTAATGGGCACTCCAGACCTCTCTGAAGGAATTTGGAGGGGCTACAGGTTCTGTATTAACAGTGGGCAGTGACTAGGGTAACTGAATGTGATTTTACCCCTTCCCATAGATTAGTGAATTTTGAGGAAATTGACATTGCCACTGGAAAAAAAACTGGGGCACTATACTTAGTGAAACTGAACACTAGACTAAGAAAGGGATAGAAAATGTTGGTTGTCGTTTTGGTCACTAGCTGGTTTACCTTGGGCAAGTCAAGAATCTGAACTTAGACTTCAATGGGTCTTTGAAATTGATTAGGCCAAGCCTTCTTCCTCCAAATTAAACTGACAGGAGACCATGGTTTGGAGGCTGTGCATTCTCATATTAGGAACTTCATTTTTTTTAAGATTTTATTTATTCATAGAGATGCAGAGAGAGAGAGAGAGGCAGAGACACAGGCAGAGGGAGAAGCAGGCTCCATGCAGAGAGCCTGACATGGGACTCCATCCCCGGTCTCCAGGATCACGCCCTGGGCTGCAGGCGGCGCTAAACCGCTGCGCCACCGGGGCTGCCCCCAGGAACTTCATTTTTAGGTTCAGTTGTGGTTTGCCTCTTTTTATTTCATTGATCTCCTTTGTGCCTTCTAGAGAAACACTTAACTACTCCTTTGGGGAAGGTATTTAGTGGTAAGAACACCATCTTTGGAATTAGACTGCCAGATTTTAAATTTTAATTCCTCCACTCCCCATGTGACCTTCATTAGGTTACTTTTCTAAGCTTCAACTTCCTCATCTGTAAAATGGGCATAATAATCTTAACTACTACATGGGATTATTATTAATATACTATTATACTATTATCCTACCTGATACACTTTCAGATATCTAAAAATAGTCATCATGTTTTCCCTTGACTTTCATTTCTTCAGGTTAAATATTTCCAAGTCCTTAACATATTGTCCAGAATGAATGGTTTCTAGAGCCTTTGTCTTCTTTCTTTGGATGCCTCCTAGTCTGTCAGTGTTTTTCTTAAATGTAGCACCCAACTAAAAAACAGTATTTTTATGCACAAAATATAGAGATGATAAAATCCAGTGATCTAGACCTTAACCAGCCTATATTTTAATACCTCAATCTTAGTTTATCACATATAAAATATATGAATACTAAATAATGCCTACTTTACCTACCTTCCAGGGTTTCTCTAGGAGAAATGAAGATGATATATGTCAAAATACTGTGAAAAATAAAATAACTGAAAATGTCAGTCATTATTTTATACTGTTTTTCATTAAATAGGGAACAAAATTATGATAGGTAAGACTTACCAGTTACAAAAAATGTTAATTTTTAAATCTTACTACAATCTTAATGTTCATATAGAAAAATGAAATTTTATTTTTTAAAAGATTTTATTTATTTAATTCATGACAGACACAGAGAGTGAGGCAGAGACATAGAGGGAGAAGGAGGTTTCCTGTGGGGAGCCTGATGCAGGACCTGATCTGGGGACCCGGGATCACACCCTGAGCCGAAGGCAGACACTCAACCCCTGAGCCACCCAAGTGTCCTGAAAAATGAAATTTTAGACTGAAAAATTTAGTAAGCCATTTTTTGTTATATGAAGTGAATATGAAAGAAGTAATTCCATTTATGTCAAAAAGTCTTTCCTGTGAAGTCTAAGACTTCAGACAACATTCACTTATCTGAGATAGTTTCATTTTAATCTCTGGTTTCTCTACTGATATATATTTTTTTAATTTTAATTTTTAAAGTAAGCTCTACGCCCAATGTAGAGCTTGAACTCATGACCCCAAGATCTAGTTGCTAGCTTTACTGAGCCAGCCAGATGTCCCTCTCTACTGATACTTTTTATTGAAAAATTATCTATTTCTCAAAAATTCTGAACATGATGTTAAAACAAGTGGAGAGGAAGCTTTGTGACTGGCAGCTGTGTTTATTAATATTCAATAAGAAAGCACATTGTAGATTTACTTCCAATGTAATAAAAAGATACCTAAAAGGAAAATGTGTAAGACCAGAGAGATTACATTCCATGGGCTTTTTTTCATAGTTATTACTCATAATTCTTTAGCTAAATATAAACTCCCCAAATTATAGCAGTGGCCATTTATCCTTTGCTTCTTACTCTATTAGAGCTGCCATAACAAAATATCACAGACTGGGTAGCTTAAACAATAGAGATGATTTTTCCTCACGGTTCTGGAGGTTGAAAGTTCAACATTTTTAGGCTTCTTGCGTTGGCTTGTGGGTGGCCACCATCATATTGTGTGCTCACATGACCTCTTTATGGGTGTGCTAGAGAGAGAGAGTGAGTGAGCTCTATGGTGTTTTGCTTTTTTAAATTTTTTATAAAAAGGAGGACAGACCTCCTCCTGAATCAGAACCTTACCCTTATGAGCTTATTTAAACTCAGTTACCTCTTTTGAGACTCTATCTCCAAATATATCTCCAAATATAGCTAGCCCTAGGATTAGGGCTTCAACAGATGAGTTTTGGGTGACACAAATATTTGTCCTTAACACCTTCCAACTCTTCTCATTTATTTTACCCCTTTTTGAGAGGTTAAATCACATCATCATTACTACCTTAAATATACAAATTGAATTCCACTTAGGCAATTTTTATAGGAGTCATTACATTGTTTTAAGCAGAATTTAAGAGATTAAAGTGCACAGTTTCTTCTTGTAAAGACTTCACATTCTAGGGCCAGAGAGAGATAAACCAACAATCAGACTACAACATGCTGTGGGTCATTTTGTAGTGTAACTGGAGAGGAACTTATTTTACCCAGTTTTCATCAGTGTCTTTCCATGGTATATCTGACTTTGTCTTACTTGGGACCCTTGTTTTGTTCCCCCTAATCGACCTGGATCAAGGTTAATAATTTTTTTAAAAGATTTTATTTATTTATTCATGAGAGACACACAGAGAGAAGCAGAGACATAGGCAGAGGGAGAAGCAGGTTCCCTGCAGGGACCCTGAGCCAAAACCAGAAGCTCAACTTTTGGTAGTTTTCAGTCTCAGTAGGCACTTTAGTACTATTAAGACAAACCTCTAATTTATTTGTAGTCAACTCCACTTCTCAAAGTAGACAGTGTCTGATGAAAATCCTATCACACTTCCTAAATTCCTTATCTCATTCTTTTCTGGGGACTATTTTGTCTGATACTTTACAAAGTTGTTCTCATATGTTAACTCCTTCAATTTCCATGCGAAGGCTCTGCATTAAATCAAGGCTATCTCCAGCCCTACCTAGACCCCAAGCAATTATTTGCTAGTTTTCACCCTTTTCATTCCAGAACTCCTTTTCCATCTAGTTTCTGTTCTTGATATGGCAGTTGGACTTGACAACAGATTTCTGCTTCCCAATTTTTGTCCCTTGGCACAAAACAATCTTCAGGATTTCAACTAAACCTGGAATCCCCTAATCTTGGAATGTTCCAGGACTCAACTCTTGGACCACTTCTTTTCTCTATTTATAGTCACTCCTTGGTGATCTCATCTAATCTTATAGCTTTAAATACGCCACCACATGCTGATGACTCCCAAATTTATTTCTCCAGCTCAGATCTCTTCCCTGAACTTCATACTTCTCTACTTAACTCAAAATTTCATCTGGATATTAGATGCCATCTCAAATGTAAGGTGTTCAAAATTAAGCCTCTATAAGAGCACTTTTGGGAGAAATGGATGGTCATTATTGATTGTGGTAATGATTTCATGGGTGTGTATCAATGGAAAAACTCACCAAACTGTACATTTAAAACTGTACAATTTGTTGTACACCAATTAGTTAGGACACAAGCGTATGTCAAAAGTTTAGTGACCTCAGTAAAGCAATGCACTATATTTGCAAATGTTATTTTCTTCAAATGATAAATTTTGAGTATTCTGAAATGCTTTTTCCATTATGAATACTCTTTTGAAGAGAACTGGAATCAACTGAGTAAGCATAACTAAGACAGAGTTCCCAAATAGGTTGGTTTATACTGTACTCAATTTGGGATTCTGTAAGATTAAATTCTTATTTCCTGTTATAACTCAGCCACATGGCATGCCAGGACTTCAGTACTGTGCTAGTGGTAAAGGGAAGAAGCCAAGACTTGTGAGAATGAGACTGAGGATTCTGGTTCTCATTTTGGAAAGACACCCTCTCCTTCCACCCCAAGATAGTCTATAAAGCTTCCAAAACTTAATCTGGTGCTTTGATCTGATCTCTGTACATACCCAAATATGCAGTATCAGTGAGGTGGAGAAAGGCCAGAGGCAGTGGCAATATTCCGTCAGGCAATTATGAATACTATACTATGCTATGAGTACTACTTGGATCTAGAACTGAGCTTTTGTGAAGAAATGGGAGAGTGTCACCTCCAGGGAGGAAGGACTAGCAAAAGGCAGGCAGACTATCTTAGCAGGCTGGAATTCAAATAAAGATTCTAACTGGGAAAGCGAGGTTAAAAACCAGAGCACAAGCAAAAGATTTCACACAGGTTAGGCAAACAATAAGGATTTATGAGGGCATAACTGATTCAGAGGGCACTTCGTTGGGAAGCCAAGTGCAGTGGATATTAGATTTCTGGCAACAGAACTAATTATAGAAAGCACCAAATGGTAGGTTTGAGCCTACTATATTTGAAGATAACCTGGAAGCATGGTGGAAGGCGGAGAAAAGAATTCCTTTTGGCTAAAGCCAGACATGTAGATTTTGCTTTCAACTTCTGAAATCAGTCCTAACCATGCAGATCCATCTATTACAGCCATATTCTTTTATTCCTTAGGTCTTTAAGGCTTGGAGTCTCCATAAGTTCTCTATTAAGTCGCACATATGCTCAGAAGGGTTAAGTCCCTTATCCAGATAACTTAAGGTCCCTGGTCATAACTAGTAGTTACCTACTTTGGTAATAGAAAGGTATTACATGGTATGGTAGCATTCATAAAGCTGAAGGCTAATAGAATCTAACAGCCAAGACCTTTGTTGTATGAATGAAAAATGTCATCCAATCTACTAGAAGTTTTAATCAATTAGTAATTTTAAAATGGAAGCTGATGATTAATTGTAACATCTTAAGCTTTCAAGCTTAATTTCACTAAATGGTACCTTTGTGGTCCTGACTCATTTGTTCAAGTGTTGACTGCAGAATCAAACGGACTAAATATGTAGTTCTCTGCTATATGCCTTCCCACTGAAGAAAATGTCACTTTAGGTAATTCAAATGACCATAGCTTTTTACAGTTGTTGCCTCCATACACTTCAGCCTTATCCTCCATCTAATTTGTCCTGTATCTAACCACCCAATTGGTACCCAAATTCCCAATTCATCACTCTCAGGTTCTGGAGCATACCATCTTTGCTTCAAATGTTTATGCCTAAAAATTCATAGTCCTCACATTTGAGTTCATTTTGACTCCAATTCACTTGCTCAATCTCCTGATATTAAGTATTTCTCTCTCACAGTACTTTTTAATGTCATAGCTTGCCTTTGATTTTCATGGCATTTTGGACCACTATTAAGATATAAAGGGCATAGGAAGGGTTTCACCTCTGGCCTCCTTAGCAGAGCCCTGAACAGTGCAATACACAAATTAATTTAATTTGGATTATATCAACTGAAGAAATATGACGTATTACCAGACTGATTGCAAGGGAAAGGAACAAAAACAGAAGGAACTGCAGGAAAAGAGGTCAGAGTGCTCCAAAGCAGATTGTCTATTTCATAACTTGTTTTGAAGTGATGTTTGCCAGCTTTGACAAAAGGGTACACTTTTCCCTGAAAATTTCCCGCAGACCCCCAATCTTTTTTATCATTCATTGTCCACCTAAAATTTACTATGCAAACAAGTCCAAGTAGGTAACTGTGGTATCTAAGTACTTAAGATACTTTGATGACTGAAACTGATCTTACACACTGGTTTACATATACAGATGCAGGCATTTTTTTGAATGATAAATGCAACTAACAAGGTTACTAACCCAGAACTTTTTTTTGTTTTTTTTTTAAATTTTTATTTATGATAGGCACACAGTGAGAGAGAGAGAGGCAGAGACACAGGCAGAGGGAGAAGCAGGCTCCATGCACCGGGAGCCTGACGTGGGATTCGATCCCGGGTCTCCAGGATCGCGCCCTGGGCCAAAGGTAGGCGCTAAACTGCTGCGCCACCCAGGGATCCCTAACCCAGAACTTTGATCTAGAAAACATTTTATAAAATTGAGGAATTTTAATTTCAGCACCTAATATTTTGCCCAACTACTCCATTTTATATACATTGTACCCATTGATCCGGTCTTTCTAAATGATTGGTGGTGGCAGGGCAACACAGCTTTCCACATTTCTTTTTGTAATATCAAGATATTAATTACTTATGCCAAGTAGCTTTTCCAATTGCTGGATTTCATCAAGCCTTAATGCCTCATTAAAGGTACCACACCCTGGGGTCTCAATTAGGTTTCTCAAACTTATCAAGTCTGGTCTGTATTTCCTGCAATTTGCAAAAAGCAGGTTTTTCCATTTATTTTTTAGGATAGTCACACAGAGAGAGGCAGAGACACAGGCAGAGGGAGAAGCAGGCTACATGCACTGGGAGCCTGACATGGGACTGGATCCCCGGTCTCCAGGATCGCACCCTGGGCCAAAGGCAGGCACTAAACCGCTGCGCCACCCAAGAATCCCCTGGCTTTTCCATTTTAAAGTGACCACATTGGTCCCTCCAATTCCTCACCACCTCTAATAGTGTGCAGGGACCCAGAATACTTGGTGGTGGAATTAATAACCTTAGTAAGATTTTACTGTAGTTCCAAGGAGTATTTTGTGCACCATTTTAATACTTGAGCAAATTCACTATGTACCTGCCCACTAAACCAGCATGCTTGCCAGGCTCAGGAGTCTCTTCTTTAACTGCATGGGGCCAAAATTTAAATTTTACTAAGGTAGACAATTTTAGGAAAAAGATACAGCCCATTATAAGCTGAGAAGAAAAAAAACCCTATTATTTTGACGGACACATATGGGTTTGGGAACAACTTATTCATGCAGCTATTTAGGGAAAATGATCCTGCATGGCCTGACCATCTAGGTTAGATCAGATGCTATTATGATCTACGCTAAATCCATTCTGTGCAATGTTTGACTAGCTTAAACTCCGATTTTATCAGCAATCTTCCCCCATGACCCATAATTGTTAGGCTGTGCTCATTTTTATTCCACATTTTCCATTTTGTGGATCCTTTCAAATTACAACTGCATCAAGACCTAATATTTCAGGATTCAGTAATCAGACGGATCATTTTGATAACTGGCATGTTTCTCTCCAATAGGCGGTCTCTCCATTTTCTTCACCATTAACCCAGTAATATTTAATATCCCACATAAAGTTAACATTTCTATTTATTTTGTGATACTGTCAAACCACAGCTCTCCATAAAAACCTATGGATTTTCCCCACAATATTCAGCATAAATTTTGACTCCGCTTTAATTACAATCATTTACTTTGAAAAGATTTTATTTGACAAAGAACAAGCAGGGGGAGGAGCGAGCGGGAGAAGCAGACTCCACTTGGAGCATGGAGCCTGATGGACTTGATCCCAGGGCCTTGGGATCATGACCTGAGCTGAAGGCAGACAATTAACCGACTGAGCCACCCAGGAATTGCTTCTTATGGATACATTAGATTAGATGCTGCTTTATAATCTGTTTACAAAAATTAAAAAAAAAAATCAATATGTTGTCTTGATTTGTAGGTTTTCTTTCAGTATCAGTAAAAGGAGCTGTTCTTCATCAGTTTTTCATACAAGTAAATCTCGTGGCATTAGCCCTAGAAAAGGAAAAACATTTGAGATTTACAAGACGATCCACATCAGAAGACAGAAGAGCGAAAGTATTAAAAAAATATCTTTGTCCTTATAATGGTCTATCTCAGAAGCCAGATCCGTATTGGTTTTCTCAACATGTATTCAGGTTCGGGATAAGATCATCATAGATTAAGACCAAGGACAAAACAATGACCAAATGTCAAAAAAAAAAAAAAAAAAACTCCACTCACGGGGATGGGTTACACCTTCGGAAGGTTCCAACAAACTGGCCTCTTTCCATGGGCAGACAGCGACCCCACCACACTGTTGGCAAAGAAAAACAAAAACCCACCAATACATCATTGTGAGGTAGCAGTTTTCCCCCTACAAGATTTGTAACTTAACAGAACTGTTATAAAATCCGGACAACAGAACAGATTTTATTCTGGTCTCATCTCAGAAGCCGAATCCGTATATGCTTTTCTTCAGGTGGTCAGCTTCGGGATAGGTTTCATCATTGATTAGACCAGAATTCATTATAGAACAGTGAAATTAACCATTAGCCAAAGGCATGTTAAAAGGTAAATACGGTGCTGGAAATACTGTAGTGTTATCTTGTACACCACACAACTTACTTTAAAATGAGGTTGCTAGTCAGTGACATCTATAGGTCCATTGTGATCAATCCCCAGGAAGCTGTTCAAGAACAAGAAAAAAATTTTCATTTAATCTACATTACGGAGTAAACCTACTGAATTCAAGTATTAGCCCAACACATACCTGTGTTAAGACTGTCAGGTTTCGACCAAGTAATTTCCCAGCAAATACTCTCTCACGTGTTTTGTTGGAGTTTTCCTTTGCATCTGTTAAGAAGCAAAATTCCAGATGATGCATCATCTTTTCCTGCGTATCAACAGGTTTACTTCAATTTAAAAACGAAGCTCTCCACCGTACTTACCTCATCATCTTCAGAGAGCAGCTTCATTACACCACCGAGAGCCATTGTTCCTGCAGAGGACCAATATTTTGAAAACTAAGCATTCTCACAGACTGGCAGTTGGAGGTTTTCAGCACTAGAACCCTGCCTCTTTGACTAGGCTGCCTTGCACACAGCGCCACCTGGGCACAGTACAAGTCCATCTCAGACAAGGTCGGGGACCGCCCATTTTTTCAAGTAACCTTTTGATTTGCGACGATAAAGGGACACTCGTCTTAGTAGTAAAGGTCTCTTATTTTCAACGTAGATCTAACTCCCTGGCTCAAATCGCGGGGAATACGGTCGTCATCCCTCCGCTGCCCAGGCTCGGCCAGTCGGGTGTCGGCGCTCAACAAGGCCGCGCGCAGAGCTCGTGGCCCTCAGCACCAGCCTCCGCACGCCTAAGCTCGAAGCCTGGCGCCGCCGCCACCGCGGACGACACGTGGCGGCCCGGCTGCGTGCTTCCCACGTGCGGCTTCCCAAACCACAGCGCTCTAGGCACAGCTGACCAGAGCCTCGCAGCGCCGCAGCGAGCCGCAGCCCGCCCCGAGCCCACCCGCCGAAGGCCTCGCCCACGCTGCCCACTCACCTTCCACCGGAGCAGCGCCTCCCAAGTCCAGACGCAAAAGACCGAGCTGCGCCTCCAGCAGTTCCTTTTATAGCCTCTCCAGAGCCGGACCGAGGCCGCCCCGCCCTCTCGCGTCTATTGGACGAGGGAGGGGCGGGGCGTGGCCGCTTCCCGAGAGGAGAGCGCGGGAGCGCGCGCGGCGGCTTTCTTCTCTCGGGGGGCGGGGGAGGCTGGTTCCGGGGCGTGGTGCGCGCCTAGTCCGCCCGCCCACTGCACGCTCGCCCCCGCCCCGTGCGCGCCCGCGCCGCGCGGCGATCTGTCGCTTCCGAGTCCGGCTCTACGTGGCGCGGGAGTGGCGCCAGAATTCAAACCAACTGCTGCAGTCCGGAGGCGAAGCCACCGCCTGCTCCGGCCCAGGCTTGCCCGGAACAGCTTGGCCAGCTCGGGCCCGGCAGTGGACTGGAGTCTCGCCGCGCAGGGCGGCCTCGGCACACGGCCCTCTGGAGAAGTCGGGCTGGTTTGTTGGCCGGCCCTGGGCGGGAGTCGCTGCCCAGCCGGCGCCGCAGGAGCTGGCGGGCGCTGTGGCCCCGCACGCCCGGAGAGAGAAATTGGGGCGCAGAAGCGCTCGGGTGAAAACATTGGTGGAAGCGCCGCATTCCTCTTGCGGTCCCCGGCGGGAGTACCGCGCGCCCCGGGAGAGCGGGCCCGCAGCGGAGCACGCGGTCCAGGTGCGCGTCGGCGCGGGCGTCCCCGGCAGCCCCCGTCCCCGTCCCCGCCCCCGGCCGCCCCCGGCCGCCCCCGCCGCCCCCGCCGCCCCGCCCCGCGCGTGCTTGCGCCAGGCCCCGCGGTGGGTTACCCGGTCAGCACCTAGAATTGTCCCCGAGACAGCCAGCCTGAGAGGTAAATAGCCCTTTAGGCTGAGGCCCTGAAGCACCTAATTTGCCTAAATTCGGACAACACAGACTCTTTACTGTTTTTGATTTCTTTGTGCTAAGTGCGTTATAATGAATGCAAGAGAAAGTTCAATATCCCCGAATACTATATACAAACGACTCTTAATTCAGTAGCAATGATTGTATTAATTGGTACGTGTGAGCGAGTACGTGTATAGGCACACACAAGCACACATGACATTTGAACATTGTAGCATTTGAAAATTCAGATCTTCGTGGCACTCAATTCTAATTATTATTTATGTGTGGGTGTATCGTCCTACCCATGTGTAAGGAGCACACGATTTTGTGCCTTAGAACAGTGTGCTCTGTCTGGTATGAAGTAGGTTGTCGGTAACGATTGGTTGAAGGAACAAAAGAATATATGTGATGAGTGAGGCCTTTTAGAAAATTAAAACAAAGACCAAACTGCAGATTAAGAGATAATAGTGAAGAGCAAATTTCTGTACCAGGAACCTAAATGATGAGGTACTTAGTTGGCTAGGTCTTATGCAGATTTTTATTTTTATTTTTTATTTTTTATATTTTTTAAATTTATTTTTTATTGGTGTTCAGTTTACTAACATACAGAATAACCCCCAGTGCCCGTCACCCATTCACTCCCACCCCCCGCCCTCCTCCCCTTCTACCACCCCTAGTTCGTTTCCCAGAGTTAGCAGTCTTTACGTTCTGTCTCCCTTTCTGATATTTCCCACACATTTCTTCCCCCTTCCCTTATATACAGTATTTTGCAATGTAAATGTAAATTTGCACGTTGCTCATAGTGAAAAAACCAAAATGGTACAGAAGGATATAAAAAGCAAAAAGTCCCTTTCCATATCAGTGAGAATCTCCCCACTGTTAACAGTAACCACTATAGATTTTTACTCTCTATGCATATACAAATATGTGTATGTATTTTTTCATATTTCATGTGTACAGATAAGATCTGTATACTTTTCTGCAACTTGCCTTGCCCCCTCATAAATTAGATACCTTTCTGTATCAGTATATATAGACGAACTTACTCTTGTCTATAGTCTGCATAGTATTCAGTTGATGTATCATAATTTATTTCCTCAGTTTTCAAATTTTCACTTTCAGATTCTGCTGATGTGAATTTCAGGTGTAATGAGCTTGTGAGATCTGCAAGATCAATTTCTAGAAGTGAGTCACTTAAGTTTGTGATAGATACTACTTAATTGTCCCCACTATCCTTCCATTCCCCCCAATGGTCCTGTTGTGTTTATATTTTGAAGAGTGTTTTGCTAATTGAAAACCATACATACGACTTTATGGGATGGCAGTTATTACACATCGAAATTGAAAACTATTATTCTGTTATCTTTGAATCACTGCTGTGTTGAAGACTATCAAAATCACCTCGGCAAAAGCCGTATAAAACGATTTCCTCAATGTCTGCCTTCAGCTAGGGTCATGATCTTCCCAGTGTCCTGGGATTAAGCCCTGCGTTGGGGCTCCTGCTCCCTCTGCGGCTCCCTGTGCTTGTGCTCTTTCACTCTCTCTCTGTCAAATAAATAAATACAATCTTTAAAAAAATTTATTCAAACAAACAAACAAACAACAATGATCCCCTACCTTGCCTTATCAATTGAATTACTTGGAGAGGGCATCCCCGGTGGCTCAGCGGTTTAGCACTGCGTGCAGCCCAGGGCCTGATCCTGGAGACCCAGGATTGAGTCCCGTGTTGGGCTCCCTGCATGGAGCCTGCTTCTCCCTCTGCCTCTCTCTCTCTCGCTCTGTATCTCTCATGAGTAAAGAAAATAAAATCTTAAAAGAAAAATGAATTACTTGGAGAGCTAAAAAATGTCTAATTTTTTTTTTAAGATTTTTATTTATTTATTCATAGAGACACACACACACACAGAGAGGCAGAGACACAGGCAGAGGGAGAAGCAGGCTTCATGCAGGGAGCCCGACGTGGGACTCAATCCTGGGCCTCCAGGATCACACCCCAGGCTGCAGGCGGTGCTAAACCGCTGCACCACAGGGGCTGCCCTATTCTTTTTCTTTTTTTAAAGATTTTATTTATTTATTCATGAAAGACAGAGAGAGAGAGAGAGAGAGAGGGGCAGAGACATAGGCAGAGGGAAAAGCAGGCTCTATGCGGGGAGCCTGACGTGGGACTCAATCCTGGAACTCCAGATCATGCCCTGGGCCGAAGGCAAGTGCTCAACTGCTGAGCTACCCAAGCTTCCCTAGTCATGTAATCTTCAGAATAATCCTGATATATATTTTTAATCTTGCATTAGAGATGAACAAAGTGAGACATAGAGATCTCAGTTAACTAATATTCCCAAGTCTTCCTTTCCTCAAATTCATAATGTCACAAAGGCATGATATTACCGTATTGAAGGAAGAAATAATAGGATGTGATGATGAGATGTGGGAGTGGAGTGGAGCCTGGCCTGGGCAGCCAAGAGAACTGCGACTCCGTTGAGAGGAGGAGGGAAGTCAGAAGTTATTGATTACGGAGAATACAAAAGAAGATGCATTTTGCATTGAGTTACATATCCAGTGGATCATCAGAACTGTAGAGATGAAGCCCAAGAGAAAAGTCAGGGCTAGAGAAGGACCATTGGGCAAATAAATGTAGAGAGGATGATTGAAGTTTTGTGCAAGAACAAGTGTAGGAAGAGAAGGGCCAACTGCAGTAGCCTAGAACCAGTGCCATAGTGTGTGCAGATATCCTACAGTAGACCACTTTTGAAAACATTTCAATATACACAAAGCTCTGGGTAGATAATGCATGAGAATAAAGTTTGGTATTACAACTTTTGCTTAAATCATGGTAGATGTATGTATGCCATGTTAAGTAGTATAAGCATGATTCTTTTTTTTTTTTTTTAAAGATTTTATTTATTTATTCATGAGAGACACACAGAGAGAGAGGCAGAGACATAGGCAGAGGGAGAAGCAGGCTCCATGCAGGGAGCCTGACATGGGACTCGATCCCGGGACTCCAAGATCACGCCCCAGGCCAAAGGCAAGCATTAAACCACCGAGCCACCCAGGGATCCCAGCATGATTATTCTAAAGCAGAAAAAAAAATCAGACTTCAAAAATTAGAATTAAAGAATCTTAGTATAATGTTCTTTTTTTTTCCAATTTCTAGACTGAACTAGCCAGTAAACTCTAGGTTTGATTGCAGAACAGACAATTGTGAATTGAAAATCTTGTCAGTACTCTGTGAAATAATAAAGTGTTAAGTTCATGAAATAAAGTTAAAGAGCTTAAATTAGGGGAAAATCTTGTATATGTGGAAATGTCAAGGATAGTTTAATACATGAGTCTAAAGTTCAGAGGAGAGGTCAGGGCTTGAGTGTCATTGGCATGAGTAAGATATTTAAAGCATGACACTGAGATCATCAGGGAAAGAGTATAAATAGGAGATAGCCTAGGACAGAGCAGAACCTTGGTGCACTGCTTAGTTTAGAGTTCTAGTAGAAAAGGACGTGCCAGCAAAGGAGACCCCATTCGGGGTAAAACTAGAGAGTGTGATATCTCAGAAATGAAGTGGAGAGAGAGAGAGAGAGATAAAACATTTGGAATGCTCCTGAAAGGTCAGGTACGATAACAGAAATGACCATTGGGTTTGGCAACATGAAGATCACTGGTGATCTTGTGAGCAGTCTCAGCGAAATAGTGATGATGGAAACCGGATTGAAGAGGATTGAAGAGAAAACGAGATGAGAAGGCAGAAATGGGTCAGTAGCTGGAGAGTGTCATAAGGTCAAGGGACTGGTTTTGTTTGTTTGTTTGTTTAGATTTTATTTATTTAAGAGAGAGTGAGAGAGAGAGCATGGGGGTGGTGGTGAGGGGAAAGGCAAGGGGAGATGGAGAAGCAAGCCTTCCCCTGAGCAGGAAGCCAGCTGTAGTGCTCAATCCCAGGAGTCCGGGATCATGACCTGAGCTGAAGGCGGATGCTTAACCTACTGAGCCACTCTGCCGTCCCAAAGGACTGCTTTTTAAGGCAAAAGTTGTAGGAGCAAAATCTTTGAGAAGACAAGGGGAGATCCTTTCCAGACTACAGATGGAGGTCTTTGGTTGGAAGAGGAACACTTCATCTGTTTCATCTGTGAAAAGAAAAAGCAGTTGTTGGGGAAGGCAGTTACTTATAGCCCCTTGACCCTTGCATAATTGTATAGGAGTGTGCCTTGGGCCTGGAACATTTTCTTTCATGGAGATAAGAAGTCCTAACAGCCTGCGCTGGGCATATGGACTTGTCTGGGACTATCTTTCCTTATTCAGGATTTGATATGTACCTCTTTGTTTTACTTAAAGCATGTGCATCATATGACACCTGGCTAACGCCATTGTTATATCTATTCCTTGGTGGGAAGGGGAAAACATTCTTCACTTGCCGCATAAAAGGATTGAGGACAGACCACTTCCCTGTGTCATCTTCAGGGCAATATACACTAGCCATGAAGGACTGGCAGTCACTATTGAAGCTCATCTTGCTTGATCTCTTCTCTGTGAATAAAGTCTTATTCCATCCAGTGTCTGTGTGAGTCATGTCTTTCTTGGCAACGCCAACACCTGCAAACTCTGCAGTAGGCTGACATCTTGCTATTGCTTTTCCTAGTGGTTGGCAACAGGTGTTAGTTACTCAACAGTTTAGTGCAGTGAGCAAGGTCAACAACAATGTTAGTGCATGGTGCAGATGCATGGTGTTCATCAGTCCAGCCATTCCAGGGTAGTGTCAGCCCCCTGGGGGGGATGATGGGCTGACTGAGTACAGGGCTTTCTCTGGCTGAATGTGAATAAATGAAATGTACACAATTTCCGTGTCAACAGGATCAACTGGTATTATGGATAAGGGCAGAAATGCAAGAAATTACATGGAAAATTAACCTGGTTTCTGGTCACCTTCACACTCCCACACTGTCCTCTAACTCCCACATGCCAGAAGCTGCAGATGACACCCAAGAGAAATCAAAGGCCCCTATGTAGGAAGCTCTGCTTATCCAGGTTGGACTTGTTTTCACTAAATGCAAGCCACCAGTGGTTTTGCTGAAAATGAAGTTGATGAGGTCCTTTTTGGAGAGTGAAAAGCAAAAACTGAAAGATGTGGACAGAGGCCAGGGGAGTTGTGCAGCTTGGTTGGTGCCCCTGTTTGATGAGAAGGCCTTGCAGACCCAATGTCTTAGGCTGAGTGGTGCCGTCTAAGCTAACCACGGACCCCTTGCTGCAGTGCATTTTTTGCCTATATCGAATAGGGCAACCGACAGGACAGGTAAGTCCATGTCACTCTTTTTTTTTTTTTTTTTTAAGATTTTATTTATTCATTTATGAGACACACAGAGAAAGGCAGAGACAGGGAGAAGGAAGGCTCCCTTCAGGCAACCTGATGCAGGATTCCATCCCAGGACTCTGGGATCACACCTGAGCCATTGGCAGACTCTCAACCACTGAGCCACCCAGGTGCCCCTCGTGTCACTCTTGACGTAGATTGCAAGGAGTATGAGCATAGTATTCCCAACTATGAGGAGTCCCCTAAGACTAAGACTCCTGGAAAGTCATTCTTAAAGCCCTCATTTCAGTAAAAGCCTTAGGTAATTGATTAAATGACCCTGCCTCTGGGACATGGATGATGAATTAGAGGCCTTCATGCAACAGGGCCCTTCCCAGTGGAAGACTGGGCTATCACTACCGTTGTCTCTGAAATGACTGTGGGGGAAGCAATGGAAAAGCTCCACTGAAAAGTCTTGCTTAGGATAAAAACAATAAACTGATTTCAATGGCTTCAGATAGAAAACAAGGGGAATCCATGTCCATAGGGCCAAAAGGGGAATTCAAGAGATTATAAAGGTGGGAAAAAAAGAGAACAGGGTTGATCCACAGAGCAATATAGCTTTGGTTGGTAAAACTGGATAGATAAAACAGAAATAAATGAGATTCCTATAGAAGAATTACACCCATGCTATGTGGTAGAGAGAAGCCCCTCCAAATTAGAGGTTAAGGTCCTAATCTCATGTTTCCATTGTGATGTCCTGACTGGTACAGAATGACTCAGACCCCAAGCTATCCAAAACCAACAGGATTCACTGAATTCACTAGCTAAGGTAGGGATGAATAACAATAGCCTTGACTATCTGTTGGCAGAACAGTGAGGCATTGGTATGATTGCCAATAACTCTTGTGTATATATCAATAATTCAGGTAAGGTAAAAACTAAAGAACATCTATGCTCGGGTGGGATGATTATTGAACTATATACCTGCAGTCCCTCCCAGACTTATTTTTTTAATTCCTTAGTTGGCTTAATCCAAGCACTTGGGGTTCCTAATTAGGGACCATCCTCAAGGATAGGCCTGATCATCACCCTGCGTTTGGTTTTGTCTCAAAATGAAGTGCTGTCTCAAAATGACAGGTAGGCTGTGCAGAAAAACTGCATCTATGGATTTTTCAGGGGCCCCATTAGACTCCACTCTATCTCCAAATTTGGGGCAGACAGTGGTCCTACGAGATTTTTGCACTGTATCTGCTATTTAAGCAGCTGAACAATGGTTGGGGGATGGACCATTGGGAAAGGCAGTCATGCAGTCTTTTGACCCTTGTTTGGCTGCACAGCAGTGTGCCTTGGGTCTGGAACATTTCCTGACATGGAGATAGGCCCTCATACCCTGTGCTGGGCATATAGATTTGTTTAGGAATATCTTTCCCTATTCCTGATTTGATATGTACTTCTTTGTTATGCTTAAAGTGTGTGCATCTTATGGCACCTGGCCAACCCCACTGCTATACATGTTCCTGGCAGGGATAGATGGGGATCCTTCACCTGCATCACAGGAAGGGTTTGTGCAGATCATCTGTGCATTAACTGTGGGTCAAGATGCACTGGCCGTGGGGAACAGATGCTCATTATTGAGGCTGATTTTGCTCTGCTTGTGTGAGTAAAGTGTTAGATCCAGTGCGTGTGTGAGTCATATTTCTTGGTGATCCTGATATTTGCAAATCATGCAGTGGTTGATATCCTGGGGCTGCTACTTCTGGTAGTAAGCAAGAGATGTCACTTGCTCCATGGCAGGAAGTATAGGTATAGATAATGCAGGTCCTGACTCCTTGTTTGAATTTTCTCAAATACTCATGAGGCAAAGTCATCAACTGAGAATGGGAAATAATGAGGTACAAGAGGTTTAGGAGAAAGGATATGTGGAATTGTCAGTATGCACAGTAAAAAAAAAAAAAAGGCAGACCAAGGAAGTGAAGTAGGATTGGTTGCCAGAGTCCTGTGCCCATGACATTTATGGCCATAAATTTATTATGACTAAAGTCTTAAGAAAAGCTTAAAGCTTTCCTTTTCTAGAAATATTCAGACACTTGGGTGCAGGTATGGAATATATGGAATTAATTAGGGTTCAAGTTTTGCCAGGCAAGATAACAAGGTAAGAAAGGACTAGAAGAGTTAAGAGTGTTTTGAAGGAAATGGTTTGAACAATAAACAAGGAAATATAAACTGGGTAAGGGGATGATTTGTAGTGAGGAAGTGATGGTGTCAGTGGACTGGAGATTTCATGAAGTCCAAGGAAGAGCTGCAGTGAGAAGACTAGAAATGACAGGAAATGGGAGCATTAGAGAATAGGGTTCTAGATTTTGAGATTTTAGTGGTAGTATAATTATTGGTACAGACAATTCACTGTGTTACCAAATTTAACAGTGTTACCAAAGGAGTGGGTAGTTGAGCTGGAAGAATGAAATGATCATTGGATGCAAGGAGGTTGAGAAACAGAATGTAAGGTATTAGGTGAATCATCACTGTGGACACTGTAAGTGATGAGTAGTGGTGGTAATAAAGATTGTGAAATAGGTGCTAGAGTCATCAGCGAAGAAGGGATGTGATGCAGGGGTTTGAAAGAGACAGTAACAAGGACAAGAAGCTAGTGTTAAAATCTATTGGCCTACTTTAAAGATTATGGGACTTTGGCAAGAGGAGAGTGGGGATAGAATTTGGGAGCTACAACAAAGAACAAAGGGAGCACTCCAGTTCCAGGCCTCTTTTCTGTAGCTGGTTCAGTTTGGGACATTTCAAGTTTGAGATGTGGGGATCCCTGGGTGGCTCAGCGGTTTAGCACCTGCCTTTGGCCCAAGGTGTGATCCTGGAGTCCCGGGATCGAGTCCCATGTTGGGCTCCCTGAATGGAGCCTGCTTCTGCTTCTGCTTCTGCCTGTGTCTCTGCCTGTGTGTGTGTGTGTGTGTGTGTGTGTGTGTGTCATGAATAAATAAATCTTAAAAAAAAATAAAGTTTGAGATGTTTGGAGACATCTTATACAAAATACCAAGTATGTAATTGAATAAACAAACTTAGAATTTGGGAGAAAGCTGAAGGGTAGAGATATGCATTTGGGATTTGTACTACAAATTTATCATTTCTGGCCACCTGACATCTCCAGTGATCCTTTTCCAAGTTCTCTTAATTATTTGTGGATCCATCTTTCATTTACTCTCAGCTCATACTATTTGGATGCAGTTGGTCATTCTAAGCTCTAGGGTAGGGCCTGATTGGCTTAACCACTCCAATCCACCTGGCTACACTGATTGGTCTGCAGGTAGAAACAACCCAGTTTGAGCTAGTGAAAGTCAGATTTGACTTTTTTATCCAACTGTTGAGAAAAAGTCCTACTGCATATTGAGCATAGAGGATGTGAAATCTGGGAGTGCTACAACCATCTCTCTTTTTAAAAAAATTGAAATGTAATGTTCCACTAGTTGCAGGTACACAACATAGGATATCAACAAGTCTACGTGTAATACTATGCTCATGACAAGTGTAACTACAATCTGTCATCATACAACACCATAGACTGTATTCCCTGTGCTGTACTTTTCATCCTGATGACTTACTTATTCCATAATTGGAAACCTGTATTCCTTACTCTACCCATTTTGCCTATCTCCCAATCCCCACCCCCACCCCGCCTTCCCTCTGGCAACCATCAGTCTCTTCTCTGTATTTATGGCTCTGTTTTTGCGTTTTTGTTGGTTTATTTTTTTAGATGCCACATATAAGTGAAATTGTGTGGTAATTGTCTTTCTCTGACTTATTTCACTTAGCCTAATATCCTCTAGGTCCATCCATGTTACAAATGGCAAGATCTCATTCTTTATATTCCATTGTGTGTATATATGCCATATCTTCTTTATCCATTCATCTATTGATGGACACTTGGGTTGCTTCCATATCTTGGCTATTTTAAATAATGCTACAGTAAATGGAGGTGTGTGTGTGTGTGTGTGTGTGTGTGTATAAATGTTTGAATTAGTGTTTATGTTTTCTTAAGGTAAATACCTAGTAGTGGAATTAAATGCACTAATGAATTCCTTGTCCTCTGGTTTTCCATTGGTTTGGGCCAATAGGCAACTCCAGCAGATCAGAGGGAAGAGGGAGTTGCTGTTGGCCTCCACTAAAGGGCTAGCTTCTTTTAAAGTGGCCCACTTCATCCTCTCTTTCTTCTCTTGCCCCTTTAGAAGCAAGGGTAGTAAAGCTCAATTAGCCTAGTATACTTTCTATCTTCTTGGTTTTCCTTCATCGTGCCCATCTTATAAAGCTTATTTATTAACTTCTCTCAAATTACCCATATGTTTTCTGTTGGGACCCTGAATAAAATTTACACATAAAATACTATTTTATTTTATTTTATTTTATTTTAATTTTTAAAAAATATTTTATTTATTTATTCATGAGAGACACACAGAGAGAGGCAGAGACACAGGCAGAGGGGAAGCAGGCTCCTGCCTATGCAGGAGCCTGACGCAGGACTCGATCCCCAGACCCGGGATCACGTCCTGAGCCAAAGGCAAATGCTCAACCGCCAAGCCACCCAGGAGTCCCAAAATACTATTTTAACAAACAAGGATTAAGTACACTTAAAAGTACCCATGCACTAATGTATATAATAAAGGATATTCTAGTCTTGTCAATTTTGCAAAAGTGAATTAATATTTTGGTTTCTGTATATCAGCTTTACCTAGTGATTAGTTCTCTCTCTCTTTTTACCCAATTATTATTTTTTTAAGATTTTATTTATTTATTCATGAGAGGCAGGGAGAGAGAGAGAGAGAGAGAGAGAGAGGCAGAGACACAGGCAGAGGGAGAAGCAGGCTCCATGCAGGGAGCCTGATGTGGGACTCGATCCCGGGTCTCCAAAATCATACCCCTGGCTGAAGGTGGTGCTAAACCGCTGAGCCACCTGAGCTGCCCTTTTTACCCAATTCTTCAAGATTATGTAACATTGTCTAAATTAAAGCTTTCAGTGCATCTATGAGAAGCATAGTACAACTGCTCATTGTACTGTAGCTCCTTACAAATAAATTGTAGTCAATATTAAGTGAGATGTTCAGGTAATTCCTAAGCATAGTTAAGAATAGCTGCAAGCAAATGATTGCCTAGAAACTGATTGGGAAATCTTATAATAACTGAATTATATACCTTGTCAGTAAATTGTGTACAAATGCTGTTAGCTATCATTGTATTATAACTTCAGGGACATAAGTCCTAGTATCCTAAATTTTCAAAGTAAGGTTTGTAAGCAGATGTTTATATTAACCCTTTCATTCATGCTTTAGCTTTATAATACACAATAATGTGTTATGTATTTTAAACTCTGGTTTTAGAAAATTTAATAATTCTCTAAATGACAAACAGCTAAATGGCAAACAGCTAGTACAAATTTCTTTTTTTATTTTAAGGATATTTTTAGGGCCTTGTTCTTTGTATTACAAAGCCCCCTGCCCCCCTTTTAAAAAGATTTTTTTATTCATGAGAGACACAAAGAGAGAGACAGAGACACAGGCAGAGAGAGAAGCAGGCTCCATGCAGGGAGCCCGATGTGGGACTCCTGAATCCTGAAGACTCCAGGATCACACCCTGGACCGAAGGCAGATGCTCAACCGCTGAGCAACTCAGGTGTCCCAGTTAGTACAGATTTCTTAAAGATATTTCGAAAGGATGAAATCTTGGCTATTGTATGTTGTATGTTGTTGTTGTTGTTGTTGTTAAGACAATTTCCCCAGCACACTACAAAATTTTGCCACTTATCTTTTATCATACAACCAATATAATGGTTCACTATATTTTCTAAGTACTTCAGCTATTAAGTATCAAATATCATGAATGGTTGAGCAGTTTTGAGGGGGTGGGAATTCAAGTGGAGTTGGGAATTGGCTAGTGTATGGCTATCTAGATGTATATGTTTACTTTGCTCTCCTCACACTACTTTCCTGTGATGTTCTCAACGGTCTGCCTCAGGTATATGGAGGAGCCTGAAATGCATGTATTGTTGCAGGGCAAGGCCATGGATCAGGAACCTTTATCTCAGAAGTATTATTTAATGGTCTGTCATAGAAAGAATTTTCCTAACTCATATTGTGTAGGTAATTAGAGCTTGTCAGCTTTGTAAAATGATTTTACAATGAGGGTATTGAAATGGAAAGAAACTCAGATTTTATTTCTGAGAGATATTTATATATAAGAATAGAAAATGAAAGATAACCTTTTAAGAAAGACACATTGGAAATCAACTTATTTGGAAAGAGTTTGAATTCAGGGATTCACTAACCATGATATACATTATGAATAGACTATATATATATATATACACACACACACATATATATATATAACTCATGCTTTGAAGATAAAGCCAAACGCATTCATATCATTCTGAGTATTAGGGGACCTGCTTGAGCAAATCTAAAATCTGTATCAAAAAACTAAAGAACAATAATATAAACTATAACTTTTTGGCAGTTCAAGGAAGCCATGTGGAGACAAATCTGATGGAGATGTTTCTTAGAGTATTTCACACATTAAGAGGCATTCTACCAATTTTTATTCATTAGAACAAAGATGTGGGATAATGTAATGAAGGTCACACTGTATTTTTTAATATGTCAAACTTTTGCCATGTTTCAAGGCCTGAGGTTATTGGGGACTTAGTTGAGGCTACTTGGCTCATTATATCCAGCAAAGATTGTTTCTAGACCCTCGTTAAATATCACTCAGGTGCCACCTTAGTGAAGTACAGTGGGTTAGTTTCATTCCCTCTGACTCTTAGATTCTAGATGCTGATGGGCAGCCTGGGTGGCTCAGCGGTTTAGCGCTGCCTTGAGTCCAGGCATGATCCTAGAGACCTGGGATCCGGTCTCACGTAGGGCTCCCTGCATGGAGCCTGCTTCTCCCTCTGCCAGTGTCTCTGCCTCTCTCTCTCTCTCTGTGTGTCTCTCATGAACAAATAAATAAAATCTTAAAAAAATAAAAAGATTCTGGATGCTGAGAAGTAGAAGAGATGGTCACTGAGATTCTAGATTCTGGGAAGTAGAAGAGATGGTCAAGTTAGTTTATGGTAAAAGGGTGAGGTGGGAAGAGTGCCTGGGTGGCTCAGTCAGTTGAGTATCCAGCTCTTGATCTCAGCTCGGGTCATGAATTTGGAGTCTTGAGTTTGTGAGTTTGAGCTCCATGCTGCACATGGAGCTTACGTAACAAAAACAAAAACGAAAACGAAAACAAAAACACATACAAAAAAACCCCACAGTGAGGTGGGAGTGAATGATCTCTTTTGTGTCAGTCTATGATCTCTTGACTACTTTCTAGCCCCTTGTCCCTAGTTTTAGGAAAAATAGAATAACTTCACACAAACTGTTTTTTTTTTAATAAATTTTTTATTTATTCATGAGACACACACACACACAGAGAAAGAGAGAGAGAGAGAGAGAGAGAGAGAGAGAGAGAGGCAGAGACACAGGCAGAGGGAGAAGCAGGCTCCATGCAGCGAGCCTGGTGTGAGACTCAATCCCAGGACTCCAGGATCACACCCTGAGCCGAAGGCAGATGCTTAACTGCTGAGCCACCCAGGCATCCCCACACAAACTCTTTATAAGATACATCCTTTTAAAATCAGCTTTCAGACTTTCTCACTATTTGACAGTTTTTCATTTTTCATCCTTTAAATTTTTGCTGTAGAACCTTCAGTATAGATGTACCTATTGTTTTGAAATATATGCAATAACCTAACATCTTTTCCTCTGTTTTACATATCAAGTGATCTCTAAAGTGCATTCTCAGGTATTTACAGCTGAAGGTATCTTACATACATAAATGGAATTGCCCTGGCATTCAGGGGATATATGCTATATGGTTAGTTTTATGTGTTAACTTGGCTGGGCCATGGTACCCAGATATTTCATGAAACATTCTTCTGAATGTTTCTATGAATATGTTTTTTTTTTTTTTTTGCATGAGATTAACATTTAAATCAGTGGACTTTGAGTAGACTACCCTCAATAATGTGTAAGTCTCATCTAATTAGTTGAAGGCCTTAATAGAACAAAAACTATTGTCTCCAGGGGATCCTGGGGTGGCGCAGTGGTTTGGCGCTTGCTTTTGGCCCAGGGCGTGATCCTGGAGACCCGGGATCGAGTCCCATGTCGGGCTCCCGGTGCATGGAGCCTGCTTCTCCCTCTGCCTGTGTCTCTGCCTCTCTCTCTCTCTCTGTGACTATCATAAATAAATTAAAATTAAAACAAAACAAAACAAAACAAAACTATTGTCTTCAGAACAAAAAATGTTCTACCTTTGGGCTAGAACTACAACTCCTCTGGGTCTCCAGTCTACTGGCCTACTCTGTAGGTCTCTCTCTCACTTTCTTTCTCTTTCTGTATACATATAGAAATTTATATAGTTATCTATTCTTAGATCCGAGCCAAAATCAAGAGTTGGTGCCTAACCAACTGAACCACCCAGGCACCCCAAAGCTCTGCAATCTCTTGTGTTGTATTCATAAGGAACTCCTCTATCTTCTTTTATTTAAATGTCTGTGATAGTTATGAATTTTAGTCCAAAATACTGACATGCAAGGAATGTCACATTCCTTAATTTCTCTAAGACTAAAATTTGCTTTAAACTGCCAGCTACAGCATCGCATTCACCTCTGGGATCCCCTTCTCCATTCTGTTAGTTTATACAAATATAAACTAGTCTGATCATCACACTGGGGAGGGACTAGTTAATTCAAGGTGGTTGGCAGTGTCACTGGAATTTCTTTGCTACTTGATGTGGTTTTTCTGAAAGTGGTCTGTAGTTTCAACTATTTCTTTGAGATGAGTCAGGTGCTTCTCACAATGTCCATAGATTTTCTTGAAAAGAACTTTATTGTTGCCCTCAAGTTTGTGGTGCTTGGTGTTTATTTTCTTCTGTAGGAATCTTGTTGGAATTCCCATGCAATCCTTCCGCCATATGGGCCGACTCTCTTCCATATTTAATCTCACTTCCGTACTGTGTCCCTTCCCTTGTCTTAGAGAATCTCCTCCAGTCTTCTGGTTTGCCTAATATTGCCTCATTCACTTAAAGCATTAGCCTCCACATCTCCCTGTCAGGGAAGACTTAGATTTTTAGAGAAGTTAGACTTAAGATTGTATCCTAGAAGCAAATTCCAAAGTTTTTATGGCTACTTGACTAGAATAGAGGAGGGAAAAATACTCTCAGCTGAGAGAGCAAATTAATATATCAATGGATTATCCTGTCATGTGTCTACAGAATATTATGTTTCCTCATCATTTCTGTTATTGGTTTTGCACAAGTCCCTTTGTCATTATTTTCCATGATTTCTTCCTTAGAATCCTGATTCTTCCCTATTGAAATACAGGTGTTTGTTAAGTATGAAATTTGACAACTATGGCAGTTTTTGGACGTGATGTTTCAGATCTTATCTATTCCTCATTTCAGTTTGTGTTTGATACTTAGTATTTCTAATTCTTCAGCAAATTTTTTTTTGTTAAATTGTCACTTCCAATTTCTTTGAACTCATCTGTGTTTGCAATTCTTTCTCCAACTCTTATCTTTGAGCTTTACCCTTGGTGATTTGTTTCCTTGATAATGATTATGATTATGGAGACATTTGAGAAATTGCTTCTGTGTCCTTTACCATACAATCAATTTGATTCTATTCAGTCCACATTCCTGAGGTGAATCTAGCAGGAATTCCAGCTGCAAAGGGCTGTCCCAAGGGTGAAGTCTCAGAGGAATGGGTTCGATGAGCTTTTCCTGGAATAGTTGGAAGCTTCTCACTTCAAGAGGTAATTGGAATAGGTGGGAGAACAGAAATCTTTACCAGCTGGAGAATATCAAGCATCAGGTCCAAGGAGCAAGTTCTAAGCTACAAGCAGTAAATGATGTAAGGATTCAAGAACCAAATTGACCAGGACTCTTTACTGTCTGGTTCCTGGAATACCTGTTTTCCTTGGTTCAAAAGATTTCTTCATTATTTTCTCTTCCTTTATCTGTCTCTTAAATGTAGGCATTCCCCATGGTTTTGTCCTTGGTTCTCTTCTCATACTATTCATTCTTTCTGAGTGATTTAATTCATTGAGTATCTTCTATGTGCCAGCCACTGTTCTAGGAACAAGGGTTGCAGCAGTGACCAGGTCAGACAAGTCCTTCCTCTCAAAGAGCTTTTGTTCTAATGGAAGATACAGTCAGAAAAAGTAAATAGTTAGCAGGGTAATTTCAGATGATAAGTACTAGAAAGAATATAAACAGTATGATTCAATTTAATAGAGAATGGATTCTACAGAGCAGAAGGGGAAAATTGATCTCAATAGAGGAAACGGTTAGTGTGAAGTCCCAAGACAGAGAAGAATTCATGTAAAATGCAATGGACATAACCAAGAAACAGAAAGCCAAAGTGACTAGAATGCCTTTTTTTTTTTTTTTTTAAGGATTTTATTTATTTATTTGAGAGAAAGCAAGAGAGAGCATGAGCAGGGCATGGGGGGGTGAAGGATGGGGAGGGGCAGTAGGAGAGGAAGAAGCAGGCTCCCTGCTGGGCATGCAGCTCTTCACAGGCTTGCAGGGCTTGCAGGGCTCACTCTCAGGACCTTGGGATCATGACTTGAGCCAACGGCCATACTTAACCAACTGAGCCAGCCAGGTCCACTGACTAGGATGCTTTTTAAAGGTGGAGAATGGAAGGAGTTGAGATTGTAAGGAAAGAATTTTTATTTTGTTGTGAATGTGATGGAAAGCTATTGGAGGGTTCAGCAGCAACATATGATTTACATTTAAAAATTTACTTTTGTTTATTTTTAATCTTTTTTACACCTACTATAATAGAGGCTGGAAACTGTATAGTACCAAGGCATACATTAATGAATTGTTAAAAGTTGAACATCCTTCTAAGTCCCACCTAGGTTAAAATACAGAATTTTGCCAGCTAACCAACAAGCCCTAAATATGTCTTATTTTAATAACAAACTCCTTTCTACCCGCCTAAAAGTAATAACTATCATGAATTTTGTAGTAATCAATTCCTTGCCCTCATTATAATTTTATCAGCTGTGTATGCATCCCTAAACATCATTGTTTAGTTCTTTCTTTTAAGTCTCTCTTAATCTGTGAGTTCTCCTGCATTTCTTTTTGTTTTTCCCCTCATGTTTTATTTGTTGAGGAAATTGAGTCATTTGACCTATACTGTTTCTTACAGTCTTGATTTTGTGGATTATATTCTCATAGTATATTTTATTTTATTTTGTTTTATTTTAAGATTTTATTTATTTATTCATGATAGACATATATATAGAGAGAGGCAGAGACACAGGCAGAGGGAGAAGCAGGCTCCATGCTGGGAGCCCGATGTGGGACTCGATCCCAGGACTTCAGGATCGTGCTCTGGGCCAAAGGCAGGTGCTAAACCGCTGAGCCACCCAGGGATCCCTCTCATAGTATATTTTAAGACATTACTCAGTCTTACATAGATTTAATAAGTAGGTAATGTCTGATTGTCTTTCTTTCTTGATGCTAGATGACATTGAAACTCAATGCCTAAATCCATCAATGCTTTAGAAATTATAACATTATGATTTCTAAATCTCTTTTCCACATCAAGAATAATCCCAGTTTTCAAGATATTGGCATGTTATTATAAAACTTAATTATTTATTTTGTTACACTTTGTATACATGATAGTCTCAGGAAAACAATACCAATACTACCATCACTCATATGATTTCTGAAAACAAATTATTTTTGTGTATGCTTTCCTCATTTCCTCACCTTAAGAAAAAGATACATAGTACAGCTGTACTGTATCTACAATGTAAACTCATATAACCATTGTATACTATATTCTCTCATTATCCTTATCTAATCTTAGTTCTACAACTAAATAAATATTTAATATTCACCAGTAGTTCTTATGTCAATGTTTCTTTAGTCATTATGCTATCTGGAGCTCATTCCCTAGTAGATTTGATAGGAAGGGTCCATGTGAACAGTATGAACTCTTGTATATTGATAACAGTTTTCTGTGGCGATTAATTTTGAAAGTCAGTTTGGTTGACTTTCAAATATATAATCATTGAGACATTCTTTTCTTGAGTACCTTATGTAAATTATGCCATTTTATTCTGTTGAAAGAATTTGAGTTTCCCATTTTTTTTCTTTCCCATTTAAGTGACTTTGCCTTATGTCTATGCCCAAAAGAATTTTTTCTTTCTTTTTTTTTTTAAAAGATATTATTTATTTATTTGAGAGAGAGAGAGCTTGGGCAGGGATGAAAAGGGGGTGGGCCAGAAGGAGAGGGAAAAGCAGACTTTCCACTGAGCAAGCTTCTAGTCGGGGCTACATCCCAGGACCCTGAGGGCATGATATGAGCTGAAGGCAGATGCCTAGTGACTGAGCCACCCAGACTCCCCTCTCTTTTTCTTTAAAACCAGTAATTTTTATTTTTTATTTTATTTTTTAAGGATTTTATTTATTTATTTGAGAGAAAAGCTGCCTTTTCAGTTTGTTGGTGGGGTCCTGTTGTACAGAAGCTTTTTAGTTTGATGTAGTTTCACTCTATTTTTGCTTTTGTTGCCTTTGCTTTTGGTGTCAAATCCAAAAAGTCAATGTCAAGAAGCTTACCCAGTATGTTTTTCTTCTATGAGTTTTACTGTTTTTAATCCAATTTGAGCTGATCTGTGCATGGTTTGACATAATGGTTCAGTTTCATTCTTTTGCATGTGTCTATCCAGTTTTCTCAGCATCATTAACAAAGGGACTATCTTTACCATTGTATATTCATGTATCCTTTGTTTTAAATTAATGGACCGTATATGTGTGGTTTATTTTTGGATTCTCTATTCTGTTTGTCTGTGTCTGTTTTTATGCCAATACTATACTGTTTTGATTGTTTTAGTTTTGTAATATAGTTTGAAATCAGGAAGTATGATGGCTCCATCTTTGTTCCTATTTTTCAAGATTTCTTTGGCTATTCTGGGTCTTTTGGTTCCATACAAATTTTAGGATTGTTTTTTCCTTTTCTTTTCTTTTCTTTTCTTTTCTTTTTTCTTTTCTTTTCTTCTTTTCTTTTCTTTTCTTTTCTTTTTTTTTCTTTCTTCTCTTTTTTTTTCTTTTTTTTCTTTTTTTTCAAGCACACGAGGGTTTATTTGCAAGCTCAAGCTTGGGTCCAAGTATACCCGACACAGCGGAGCAGGGACTTGTATCAGGATTGTTTTTTCTATTTCTATGAATAATGCCATTAGAATTTTGATAGGCATTGCATTGAATTTGCATAGCGTGGACATTTTAACAATATTAATTCTTCCAATTCATGAGCTTAGAGTATCTATTTATGTTTTTGTCAGTTTCTTTCATTAATATATTATAGTTTTCAGTGTATATTGGTGTATGGGAATGAAGCAGATTTCTGTATGTTGATTTTGTATGCTGTGACTTTACTGAATTAGTGTATCAGTTCTAGCAACTTTTTGGTGGAGTCTTTTGGGTTTTCTACACAGAGTATCATGTCATTTGCAAATAGTGGAAGTTTGACTTCTTCCTTGCTGATTTGGATGCCTTTTATTTCTTTTTGTTGTCTGGTTGCTGAGGGTAGGACTTCCAGTACCATGTTAAATAACAAAACAAAGGTGATAGTGGACATCTCTGTCTTATTCCTGATCATAGTGGAAAAGCTCTCAGCTTTTCCCCATTGAGGATGATATTAGCTGTGGGTGTTTGGTACTTTTTAATATTTCCTATTTTTTTGTTGAAATTTTCACTTTTTTACATGCATTGTTCTCTTGACCTTGGTGAGTATGTTTATGAACATTATTTTGAACTCTCTATCAAGTAAAGCAGTTATCTCTGTTTCAGTAAGATCTGTTACTGGAGTTATATCTTATTCTTTTGTTTGGAACATATTCCTCTGTTTCTTCACTTTCCCTAATTCTCTGTATGGTTTCTGTTTATAATATAGAATAGCCACCACTCACAGTCTTAACAAAGTGGTCTCATGTAGGAGATGAACGTTATTCAGCACAGCCCATGCTCCTAGTTGTCTTTCAAAGCTTTGATTGTCCAAGCTGCCTTCTTTGATTTTGGTGGCTCCCAGTAGTTGAGGGTGTGTCAAGAACTGTCAGTGTCCCAAAGGAGAGGAATACATCAGCATCTAGATGCAGGTTAGTGAGAAGCTGGAATCTCAGGCAAGAGCTGGGAATATATGTAGATGGGCCCCTTCCAGGGTGAAACTTAGGATTGGCATTTTTCCTGCTCCCTTTGCACTAGAGTTGGAAACGTGGAGTATTTTGGCCTGGGTGGCTACCCGGGCTTTCCCCTGCAATATTACCCCTACTATGGCAAGTTGTTCTAGCCCAAGTACCTGCAGCCCCTGCTCGCTGTGCAGTTCACCAACCTCACCATGGACTGAAATTTTCATTGAGTGTAAGGCTTATGGGGAGAACATGGGTTACAGTGAGAAAGACTGTTTTCAGGGACGCTTCGATGTAAAAATTGAAGTTAAGAGCTGATCACAAGCAGAAATCTTTTCCACTAGCCATTAAAAAAAAAAAAAAGTAAAAAAAAAGATACAAAAAACAAAAACCTACTAGTCTTGAATAAACTGTCATATGAAAAAAAAAACAAAAAACAACCTGGATGTATAGCTATGCAAGGTGTTCCTGAGCCTGTTAAGAACTTTCTTGTTCGCTAAAGTTTTATGGGAAAGCTGAATAGAAGCCCTGTTGCCTAAAGAGCCAGGCAGTCTAGTGGCTTGTCTCTCAGATGGCAGCTGCAAAAGCTGGGGTGCCAGATGTGTATCAAGCATTATCCAAGGAAATACTGGCCACTTGGAGTAGACTAGTGGGAGAGAGCAGGGGAAATGTCTACCAGCTTCCTTGGGGCCCAGGGAGGATTTCAGTCAGCCGCTAGATGTATGCTAAATTAGAAGTCTGATTCTTAGACATCATCTTTTAAAGTGTGTAAATAAACCCCATTCAGCGAAAGACTAGGAGATGGGTGATTTTGCCTTTTCCCTCTTACTGAGTTATGGTGAGTATTGTGTGCCCATTAAGAATTGCTTTTTTTTTGTTTGCCACAGTCTTACGGGTCTCCTGTATGCAAGCCCTATTGACTTTAAGGGGTAGGTGTTTTTGGGCCTGTCCTTTGGAGGGAGTGTTAAATACTGTGGTGCTAGATGTAAGGTCTAAACTCTTTGCTCCTCAGGGGGAAATGGGGAGTTGATGGTATAGTGCCTTGCTTGAATGGGTTTTATGGTGAGAGTGTGACTCAGCCTTTTCTACCCATTTTGATATGGATATTTTCTTTCACCCCATGTGTAAGAGGCCCTCAGTTAGTTTCTGGGTTTCTTTCAGGGGGAATTTCTCATGGATAGCTGTACATTTGGTGTGTCCATGGCAGGACGAGAGTTCAGGAGCCTTCTATGTCATTATTTTAAAGACCACCCGTTCAGTATTTCTTGATATTGGGCATTCTGGATCAATTTTTCTCAGTTATTATGCCTTCACATTATGTATTTCAATTTTTTTTCCTTTTTATTATTTCAGGAAATTTTTTTTGAATTATATATTTTAGTATTTGTTTTGTTCTGTTGCTTTGGTTTTGTTCTTTGGTGATTCCTATAATAGATATGTTACGGGAGTCTTTGCTTCTGTATTTGTTACTTGCTACTGAATCGTATTTCTTTTAATTAATTAATTAATTAATTAATTAATTTTAGAGAGAGAGATCATGAGAGCATGGGGTAGGGGCAGAGAGAGAGGGAGATAGAGTCCCAAGCAGACTCCACACTGAGCATGGATCCCCACAGTGGGCTTAATCTCATGACCCTGAGATCAAAACCTCAGCCAAAACCAAGAGTCTGACACTTAATTGGTTGTACCACCCAGTGTCCCAGTTTCTTTTATAAAAAATGCTATCCTTTCTACTCATTTTTTTTCTACTCATTTTTTCAGTCATTACTTTTTTTAGAGGGGAAGGGGAAGAAGGAGAAAAAGTCTTAATCAGGCTCTTTGCCCAGTGTAGAGCCCTACAGGAGGCTTGATCTCACAACCTTGGGATCATGACTTCAGCCAAATCAAGAATCTCATGCTTAACTGATTCAGCCACCTAGGTGCCCCTCTTAAGTCACTGTGTTTTTTAATTCACTTTTATATTCCAGTTTAATATTCATTTCTGAAATATCTTCTTTTATTTTAATTCTTTTCTGAGTTTTATTACCTCATTTCTGAGTCTTTCTAACTCTGTGCTGGTCTTTCATACTTTAGTATATTTTAACTCATTTTGAAAGAGTAGAAAATAGTTTCATCTGTTTTGTGTGCTTTTTATGGGCATAGTATTCTACATCTTTTTTTTTTTTTTAAATTTTATTTATTTATTTATGATAGGCACACAGTGAGAGAGAGAGAGGCAGAGACATAGGCAGAGGGAGAAGCAGGCTCCATGCACCAGGAGCCCGTCATGGGATTCGATCCCGGGTCTCCAGGATCGTGCCCTGGGCCAAAGGCAGGAGCTAAACTGCTGCGCCACCCAGGGATCCCAGTATTCTACATCTTATCCTCCTTTTTGCTTATAGTATCTTTGTATGTATGAAACTTGACTATGATTATTTTCTGTTTTTTATTTTTATGAAAAATTAATCTGCCTGGCTTTTCAAAGTAGGCTGTTGCAGGATGGGTTTCCTTTTTTTTTTTTTTTTAACACTAAGTATTCTTTTTTTTAAAGATTTTTCTTTTTAAGATTTTTATTTATTTATTCATAGAGACACACACACACAGAGAGAGAGGTAGAGACACACAAACAGGCAGAGGGAGAAGCAGGCTCCATGCCAGGAGCCCGACTTGGGACTCTATCCCAGGTCTCCAGGATCACACCCCAGGCTGCAGGTGGCACTAAACCGCTGTGCCACTGGGGCTGCCCCAGGATGGGTTTTCTAACTTCTTTGTTCTAGTGTTCCCTTCTCTGTTATGCTTATGAAGTGTTAGAAAACATAATGGCTTATTTTTTGAGCTCTCTGTTTTCTATTTCCCTCCCCAATTTTTACCTGAATCTCTTCTTTCCTTTGTCTCTACTATCACTATGCTGTTCAATTTGGTTCTTATCTCAGATGATTTCGTCAGTGTAGGGCTATACTTGAGAGATTCTTTAGCTGGTTAGTTTTGAGAGATAATGGTGAAGACTGCTCCTTTTCCTTCAGAACTTAATACGGACCCCTGATGTAAGAGTGTGTAAAACCCTTCCTAGTTTCAGCTGCTATTTTTTTCCCAAGATTTTATTTATTTACTCACAGAGAGAGAGAGAGAGAGAGAGAGAGAAGCAGAGACACAGGCAGAGGGAGAAGCAGGCTCCCTGCAGGGAGCCCGACGTGGGACTCGATCCCGGATCTCCAGGATCATGCCCTGGGCTGAAGGTGGCACTAAACTGCTGAGCCACCTGTGCTGCGCTTGGCTGCTATTTTTAAATTGACCCTTGAACTATTCAGTGAACATCTGTTGGCTTTCTTGGGCTTCTCAGGTCAATCAGCAGCATTTTGCTTCTCTTTATTTCCCTCTATTACTGGTAGTGTAGTCATATTGGATTATGGCTCACTCTTATGACCTTAATAACTCTTTGAAAACCTTATGTCCAAAAGCAGTCACCTTCTGAAGTATTTTTTTAAAAGATTTTATTTATTTATTCCTGAGAGACACAGAGAGAGAGGCAGAGACATAGGCAGAGGGAGAAGCAGGCTCCATGCAGGGAGCCCGACGTGGGACTTGATCCTAGGTCTCCAGGATCACGCGCCCGGCCGAAGGCAGGTGCCAAACTGCTGAGCCACCCGGGCTGCCCCCACCTTCTGAAGTATTAGGGTTTAGGACTTCAACATATAAGTTTTAGGGGGACACAATTCATCCATATCAATTATCTATGTTTTAATGACTCAAAGATGTGTAACCGTATCTCTCATCTAGACTCCTTGTTTGAGCTTTAGGCAATATAGCCAATACCTCTTGGATAGGTCTACTTTCACACCATGTGTATGCTCTCAGTGGTTAGCACAGTTGATTATATAAGTCACCTAGTATGCAATTAGATATGTGGTTCTGCAACACTTCAGGCATAACCTATCCACAGTTGTACTCATTTTCTTAAAGTTGTTATTCCCTCTGCCTTCATTATCTGGATAAGTGGCACCAGTATAGTCACTCAATTTCCCAGTTCAGAAATCTGGGGTTATTATAAACTCTTCTCTCTTACATGCCATTTAAAAAGAAAAAAGCAAAGCAGGGTGAGCAGCAGGCAGAGGGAGAGGGAAAACAGGCAGAGGAGATGGAGAAGCAGGCTTTCCACTGAGCAGGGAACTTGGCTTGGAGCTCAATCCCGGGACCCTGGGATCATAACCTGAGCTGTAGGCAGACGCTTAAACCAACAGAGCCACTGAGGCACCCCTTACATGTCATTTTTAAAGAGTCATGAAAATTTTTTAAAAGATTTATTTATTTATTTTAGAGAGAGAGAAAGCAGGAGGAGGGGTAGAGGGAGAGAGAGAATCCTGAAATAAACTCTCTGTGGAACCCGATGTGGGGCTTGATCCTAGGATCCTAAGATCACCACCCCTTTAAATTAACTTTGAATTTATTTATTTAGGAATTGGCAATACACTCAAATGGTTCGAGATTCAAAAGTTCAGAGAAATGTCTGTTCCCACTACTATTTCTTTCTTTTTTGAAAAAAGATTATTTATTTATTT
Source organism: Canis lupus baileyi (assembly GCF_048164855.1). Taxonomy (NCBI): domain Eukaryota; kingdom Metazoa; phylum Chordata; class Mammalia; order Carnivora; family Canidae; genus Canis; species Canis lupus. The sequence goes on along the minus strand of NC_132844.1, from coordinate 26,878,090 downwards.
GAGATTGAGAGAGAGCACAAACAGCGGGGAGGGACAGAGGGAGAGGGAGAAGCAGACTGCCTGCTGATCAGGGAGCCCAATGCAGGGCTCATCCCAAGACTCTGTGATTATGACCTGAACTGAAGGCAGACGCTTAACCAACTGAGCCAACCAAATGGCCCTCTACTCTTACTTCTCATCCACCTAGTTCACCTCTCCAGAATCAATTAATGTTATCAGTTTCTAGGGTTTCTTCCCAGAGATATTTTATGCATATGCATTTTTTTCATGTAGTGAATGTATATTAAAATCATAAACTACTTTTGTTTGTCTTTTTTACTTAAATGATGGCACACACACTGTGTTGTTCTGCGATTTTTGTCTTTGTAGTTTAATAATAACTTTTGGAGATCATTTTATATCAGTGCATAATATTTTTTATAGCTTTAAATTATCTCATTTTCTGGGGATGCTTGTGTGGCTTAATGGTTGAGCATCTGCCTTTGGCTCAGGTTGTGATCCTGGGGTTCTGGGATCTAGTCCCACATTGGGCTCCCCACAGGGAGCCTGCTTCTCCCTCTGCCTGTGTCTCTGCCTCTCTCTCTGTGTCTCTCATGAATAAATCTTAAAAAAAGAAATTATTTCACTTTCTGGATGACTATTGAACATTTAGGTGCAATGAATAACCTTGTGTATATATGTGCAACTGTACCTATAGGATAAATTCCTCCAAGTGGAATTTCTGAGTCAAATTATAGGCAGATTTTTAATGCTGACAGATGTTGTCAAATTGCCCTTCAATTTATCTTTTGCAGTAGTCCTTTGACTGATCTCTCTGCTTTGAATTCATGCTCTGTGATGCTGCCAGAGGCAATTGCTAAAATGAAACTCTAATTGTATTACTGTGCTTCTTCATCAGTGACTCCCAATTACTTACCAGAAAAACCCAAACTCCTTGGTATAGAAACTGTAACTCATTTTTGGGTATTTGCTTATCTGGTCAGGCTCACTTTTCATCATTTCCCTCTGGTTAAGGTAGTTCATGTTTCTCATACAGGCTGTACTTTATGCGTCTGTACAGTACATGCTATTTTCTCTGCTTGGAATATCTGCTTATCCTTCAAAACTCAGTTTTGTTGCCTCCTACTCAAATGGAATAGAACACATCTTGATTCTTGCTATCACAGTGCCAGGTACATATCTCGAAGACTGCTCTATTTCACTGAATAGTAATTACTTGTTCATATGTGTCTCTCCTAGCCTGTCAGTTAAGTAGCTATAGAATTGATGCCATGCAAAGAAAATATAAAAAGGATACAGAATCCAGTCAGGCAATAAGGAGATTCATTGAATCCAGTCAATTAAAGAAGGAGATCAGCTCCAGATAGGGTAAAGCATATCATCTGCCCAAATGAGATGATTAGAAAAAAAAAAAAAGTCTAAAGAAGTTATGATGAAAATTGGGTACAGGTGAAATGTGAAAGACACCCAGGGAAACATAGCACTAATATGTCCAGCTGCCTTTCCCGTCTCTTCCCTCTCACTTTATCTCCAGCAGTATCTGACTACAGTATATAATTGTTCCTTAGACTAACCATACTGTTTTTACATGTCATGCTTTTTGCTTAGAATGTCCTTATTTATTTTAGCTGCGTGGTGAATGCCAGCTCTTTCCTCAAAACCAAGGTCACAGGTTAACTTCTCTGGAAGACTGTCCCTAGAACCAAATCATTTCTTCTACTCTAATACTTCTGAAATGTGAACTTCTTTTTTTCCCACTCTTCAATCATACAATGTTGTAATTCATTTATTTGCATACCTATTGGTTTTGCCTAGCAAGACCAAGAACTCTGAGAGCGAATTATGTCCTATTAAGTATCTGCAGGGCACTGCTTCAGACATAGTAATTGCTCAATCAATAAATGTTTGTTCAGCTCAATTGACTTTGTACTATTTGTCTTTTTTTTAAAGATTTATTTATTTATTTATGATAGAGAGAGAGAGAGAGGCAGAGACACAGGTAGAGGGAGAAGCAGCCTCCATGCCAGAAGTCTGATGTGGGACTCGATCCCGCGACTCCAGGATTTCGCCCTGGGCCAAAGGCAGGTGCCAAACTGCTGAGCCACCCAGGGATCCCCTACTATTTGTCTTCTGCAGTATAATCCAGCAGCCAAAGGCACGGGCTCTGCAATCAGACTGCTAGTTATCAAAACAGGCTCTATCACTTACTAGTCGTGTGAACTTGGAGAAGCTGCTGAACCTCTTCAGTGCCTCAATTTCTTCAAGTCTAAACTAGAGATATTAGTATTTACCTCATAGGATCGCAGTGAGAAATGAAGTAAACATATGTGTTTAGTACATAGTATATACTCATTTAACTGTACAAGTGGCTCTATCAAATAATTTCTTTGATCAGTTTTATTAAAAACAGTGCCCACATTCCAAAGTCATTCCTCAAGTCCTTAGTATTAATACCAACTCCAGAGTCCTAGTCCTGGACTCTTTAGATGCTTCTTAACTGCCTCTCCCCATCAACCTGATGCTGATCCATATCAACATTCTTGAGTGGATCATTACTCATTTGGCATGCAATCACTTAGAAAAGGAAGTAGTTAATCAGAATTGAGGAAGATTCACTAAGAACTAGTGATGGTAAATTAATCTTAATCCAACTTTTTTTAGAGAGGATTTTTAGACTCACACCTCAGGAGATAGATGGATTCCAGAAAGGATTTGAGGTAGTTACTTAAAAACACACAGAAAAGAAAAATGAATAAAATATCAGAGGGAAAGAAAAATTAGGATGGAATATACTCGAAATAAGGGGAGATGTTAGTTAATAATGATGTACTAGTTGCTAGGACTGCCATACCAACATATTGCAGACTGGGTGGCTTAAACAACAGAAACCTATTTTTTTTTAGTAGTTCTGGAAGCTAGAAATCTGAGATCAAGGTGCCATCAGGGTTGGTTTCTTCTGAGGCCTTTATCCTTGGCTTGTATATAGTCATCTTCTCTTTGTGTCTTCACATGTTTTCTCTGTATACCTGTGACTTAATTGCCTCTTCTTGTAAGGACACCAATCAGATTAGATTAGGACCCACCCTGATGACCTCATTTTAGCTTAATTATCTTTTGAGGGATCCTATCTCAAATACATTAACATTCTAAGGCACTGGGGTTAGGATTTCAATATGTGAATTTTGGAGAGACACATTCAGCCCGTAACACACAGTACTCTATAGCAGAAGATTCTGTCCAGTTGCAAGAGGGGAGCCATACATTTGGTTCTATAATTCCTAAAGGAAAAAAGAAATAAAAAACTAGGGGGATAAATCACTCAGTCTTCACCATATCACCATTCATTTCAGCTAAGACCTAATGATGACACTGATACGAGGGCTGAGAATTATAGGCAGAGAGCCCAAAAGCAGTACTTATATTTATTGTTCTGCACTTCGCATTTTTTTAAATCTTGAGATCATTCTATAGCACCATGTAGTTCTTCATTCTTTATTTAACAGTTGCATAGTGTTTGATCATATTGTTATTTATTTGACCCTAATTTATTTATTTAACCAGTTTTCTATTAAAGGACATTAGGATTGGGGCACCTAGATGGCTCAGTTGGTTAAGTGTCTGCCTTTTGGCTCAGGTCATGATCTCAGGATCCTGGGACTGAGCTCCATGGTCCCTGCTCAGTGATCTGTTTCTCCCTCTGCCCCCTCCCTCTCTCATGCTCATGTGTTCTCTCTCTCTCAAATAAATAAATAAAACCTGAAAAAAAAAAAACAAAAACAAAAACCAGATGTTAGGGTTGTCTTAGCTTGGACTGCTACAACAAAATACCACAACATGAGTGGCTTAAACAACAGACATTTAATTCTCACAGTTCTCTGGTGGCTGGGAATTTTAAAATCAAGGTGCTGGTTGGTAGATTCAGTCCTTGATGAAGACTCTTTTCCTGGCTAGCAGATGGCTACCTTCTGTAAATTCTTACATTGTGGAGAAGGAAGCTCTATTGTCTCTTTCTTTTTTTCTTTTTTGGAGATTTTATTTATTTACTCATGAGAGACACAGAGAGAGGCAGAGACATAGACAGAGGGAGAAACAGGCTCTTTGCAGGGAGCCTGATGTGGGACTCAGTCCCAGGACCCCGGGATCATGCCCTGAGCTGAAGGCAGATGCTCAATCACTGAGCCACCTAGGTGTCCCTATTGTCTCTTTCTGATAAGGGCACTAGTCCCACCATGGGGGTTCCACTCTCATGACCTCATTTAAACCTAAGTACCTCCCAAAGTCTATACCTCCTACTGCCATCACATTGAGAGTTTTGACTTCCAATATATGAGTTTTGAGGGGACACAGACATTCAATTCATAACAAGGATAGTTTTCAACTAGATTATTTCCAAGATCTCTTTCCAGTTCTAAGATTTCATGATACTCTTTATGAAATGATTATTCTCAGTACTATCTCTTTCCTCCACTTCCTCCAAAAAGGATGTATAAATTGTGATCTGGTACTTCTAATTATTTTTAACAAGTAATCTTTACAATTAGCTAACAAACTCTTCAACATTTATTATAATATATTTGTTGAGTATCAACTAATAATATGTGCCCATCACTCTTCTAGGTATAGGGGATGCAGCAATGAACAAAGATCTCTGTCATGAGCTTACATGGGCAAGGTTAAACAAGATAATAAAATATATAATAGATACTGATAAGAACTAAGAAGAAAAATAAGAGAGCTAGGGTTGAAGATGAGTGTGTGTGTGTGTGTGTGTGTGTGTGTGTGTGTGTCTGTGTTGGCATTTTAGACAGAATGACCAGAGAAGGCTTTGAAGAACATGTCAGATGATGCAGGTCTAAAAGTAAGTGAGAAAGTAAGTCCTGTGGATATCTCAAAGAAGAGCATTTTGGGCATGGGGAAGGTATCACTGTCCAAAGTATTTATTTCAATGATTCTAGTGTTTGAGTTCTTGGAGATCTCTGGGTACCTATTTGTTTAGATCTGTCTTCTATCACTACTCACTGATCCTCCATCTTCCTCACCTAGCTCACTAGCTTCCCTCTCTGGATTCTGGCGGTAATCTACACATTTAAGCCTTTATTTCCATCTCTTTTCCCAGGCTACTATCCATTTGTTTGGTTTGGCCCAGCCTCTCTGTGGTTCTGCCATCTTGGTCCCTGACTGCTGCTGAGGTATTCCTTACCCAGCTTCTGTAATGATATTAATCCGAGACTGAGCCCATTAGATCAAAGCCTGTTCAAAATGAAGCTGAGTCTCGTAAAGTGATCAAATTAATCCCTCTTTATTGAGTGAAAATAGAGGACTGCAGACATTTCAATTATATAAATAAACAAGAGGGAAATCAAGAAAATCAAAGCCAAAAGCCAGGTCAATTACTGATATTCTGAAACAACCTCAAGCTTTAAGTTTCTATGTCAGATTCTGCATTACTCCCTAGAGTGAGTCCCTTTTAAATTCAACAAGGTGGCCTCAGGCCAAAGATATCCCATCGATCCAATTACTACTTGCTCAGCTCTTATCTTTTATTTCAACATTTGTGTACCACACTTTTTTCTGTTTAGCACCTTTCTCAATCCCTGGTGTATGAAATGATACTCTACATTTTTTTTAAGAAAGATCCTATTTACATTTTTTTCTGTCTCTGGTTTACAGTGATTTTTAGAAAGATCCTATTTACATTTCTTCTGTATCTGGTTTACAGTGGTTTCTAGTATCTGGATTACTGGATTTTTTTTTCCTGTCAATTGCTTTGCTATAACATCCCTGTGAATCACAGTCCCTGGTCTCAAGTTCCTATTCCTGAGAGGGCAATGTGGCATTCCTCATATTCACTGATCTCCTCTAATTAAAGTCTAGGCAATTCTGTTTTGCCAGCTGGGTTATCTGTTGAGAGGCTATTTTTTAGTGAGATCAGTATAGGTAGTGCCGAAGTAAAACATTACTGTGAGGAAGTAAGGATGGTCTAGAGTTTGGAAAAGTCCATCAGACTCAAAGTGTTGTAATAGAGAAGTCTTCTTAAAAATTTTAGGTAGTCAAAGTTTTATTTCAAATTTTCTGCAAGAGTAAAGGTCCCTTGTAGGCTAATCCAAAGATTCACTATTAAGACCATTTTAAGGAAAAGAGAATGATTGATTATATAATCCTTAAACTAGCTATATTAAAAAAAAATCTAGCTCACTAGAGATCACTAGACTTTTCTCTGGCAGTTAACTGGGTTAGAAGAGTGGAATTTCATACAAGTTTTATTTTTAAAAATAAAGATACTAAATATAGGCCAAACATTTGTATATACCAGGCACTTTACAAGTATTATCTCCTTTCATCTATACAACTATTGAGGGAGGTAGAATAATTCATACAAAGCTGTATAGTGGTGGAGAAGAGTTTGAACCCAGGTATTTCTGAGCTTGTGCTTTCCAATGCTATACCATTTCCCCTCCAGCCTTGCTTGCTCAGAAGAACTTGTTAAAACTGCAGTTTTCTAGGCCTCTCTCTTAGACATTCTGCTTCACTGGCTCTGGCACAGAACTTTGGAATCTCTATTTTTATCAAGATCCTTGTGTGAGTCTAGTGGGCAGAAGAATTTATTAGACTTTGTCCTATTCTGCACTCTCTAATGCTAAGTAATAAAAATAAGCTTTTCTTCATCTCTAAATACCTAATGCTTACATATTCAAAGAAATGAAACCAAACCAAGCACACTATCTTATTTGTAATGAGAGTTAAAAGTTTTTATTCAGAAACAAAAAACCACATCTAGTTATAATGCTCCCTTCCTTAACATGTAAACACGATCAAGTATTCATCATCTTTGAAAACAAGCTGCCACCTTGTCATCTCTTGCCTTTCCCAGACAAACTTATTTGAACAGTCATCCATATTCATGGTCTCTAATTCCTTACTTTTCCTTTATTCCTCACCTCACTATGGTTTGGCTTGGTTTGGCTTCTGTGTTATATCTCTATAGAGGCTGTGCTCATCACCAATAACTTCCTGGTTGGATTCATATCAGCTCTTACCTAACCTGACTTTCCTAGAACAAGTCTTAATTCTATAATGTTTATCTGAAAATTGCTTAACCCATTTTATCAGGAATGCTCATTTTTTCCAAGAAAGACGTTGTTCATTATATGGTCTCATTCATTTGGGGAATATAAAAAATAGTGAAAGGGAATAAAAGGGAAAGGAGAGAAAATGAGTGGGAAATATCAGAGAGGGTGACAGAACATGAGAGACTCCTAACTCTGGGAAACGAACAAGGGGTGGTGGAAAGGGAGGTGGGCGGGGGGTTGGGGTGACTGGGTGATGGGCACCGAGGGGGCACTTGATGGCATGAACACTGGGTGTCATGCTATATGTTGGCAAATTGAACACCAATAAAAAATAAATTTATAATAAAAAATTTAAAAAAAGAGGTTGTTGATTATATCAACTAAAAAGTACCATCCCAAAAAAAAAAAAAAAAAAAAAAAAAAGTACCATCCCAGACCAGGTATGGAACAATTTTTTTTTTTTTATATTTGGCAGCTAATTTTGAAGAACAAGGGATAGTACATAGTCCAAAAGAAATAATGAGCCAAAAGCCGAAATAGACATCTGGAAGGAAAGAACATGCCCAGTTGGGATGGAGTCCAGAAGGAAGAATGGATAATGGGCAAGAGGGACAATGGAAACTATGTCTGACCAAGCTCTTCCAGCTCCAGGAGTTGGGCAGAGGCTTGGTATTTATAAAATGGATGAAAGGAAGGTAAGTCTCTGTAATGATTTACCTATTGACCTTATTATATGTTATTAAAGGTACAGCAAAAAAAAAAAAATTTAATCTCATTTCATTTTACCCAGGTACACCAGGAGAAATTTGTAGTAGGTTAACTTTTTCTTCTCTTTTCTTTTCCCTTCTTTCCTCTCTCTCTTTCTCTCACTTCCTCCCTCCCTTCTTTTCTTTTCTTTTCTTTTTTTTTTTTAAAGATTTTATTTATTTATTCATAGAGATGCAGAGAGAGAGAGAGAGAGAGGCAGAGACACAGGCAGAGGGAGAAGCAGGCTCCATGCAAGGAACCCGATGTGGGACTCGATCCTAGGTCTCCAGGATCACGCCCTGGGCTGCAGGCGGCGCTAAACCGCTGCGCCACCGGGGCTGCCCGTCCCTCCCTTCTTTTCTTATTTTAATTGCAATGTGGTTAATATACAGTGTTATAAATATATTTTAGATTTTATTTATTTATTCATGAGAGACACACAGAGAGAGAGAGGCAGAGACACAGGCAGAGAAGCAGGCTCCATGCAGGAAGCCCGACGTGGGACTTGATCCCAGGACTCCAGGATCATGCCCTGAGCCAAAGGCAGATATGCAAATACTAATACTGTCTGAAGTAAAGTCAAGCACTTAGCAAAGATTACAATTGGAATAAATTATTGGGTAGTGCTGAGTTTTGGAGATTACCTAATAATGATGAAAAAAATGCCAAGAACATCCACTGAAAGGAAATGAGTCTTGACAGAAAGCATGTAAATAACATGCTACTAAACAATAAATAGGACAGGAAATCAAAGACAAAATCGTATATATATACATATATATATATATATACAAATGAAAATAAAAACACAATGGCTCAAAATCTTTTGGATATAGCAAAAGTATTTCTAAAAGGGAAATTCATAGCAATACACGTCTACCTCGAGAAGCAAGAAAAGCTCAAATAAACAACCTAACAACCAAAAATCCCAAGCCAGTAGAAGGAAGGAAATGATAAAAATTAGAGCAGAAATAAATGATATAGAAAGTAAAATAACAATAAAACAGGTCAATGAAACCAGGAGCTGGTTATTTGTACTGACCAAAAACATTGATAAACCTTTAACCAGATTCATGGAAAAAAAAAGAAAAAAGAAAAGAGAAGACTCTAAATCAAAAATAAAAGAGGAGGGGATCCCTGGGTGGCTCAGCGGTTTGGCGCCTGCCTTTGGCCCGGGGCGCGATCCTGAAGTCCCGGGATCGAGTCCCATGTCAGGTTCCCGGCATGGAGCCTGCTCTCCCTCCTCCTGTGTCTCTGCCTCTCTCTCTCTCTATGTCTATCACGAATAAATAAATAAATAAATCTTTAAAAAATAAATAAATAAATAAAAGAGGAGAAATGACAACGAATAGCATAGAAATACAAAGGATTTTAAGAGAATATATGAAAAATTATATATCAATAAATTGGACACTCTAGAAGAAATGAATAAGTTCCTAGCAACATAAACCTCCCAAAATTGAATCAGGAAGAAATACAAAATTTGAACAGACCTATTATCAGCAATGAAATTGAATCACTAAAAAAATAAATAAATAAATAAAAAATAAAAAGAAATTGAATCACTAATCAAAAAATTCCCAATAAACAAAAGCCCAGGACCAGATGGCTTCACACATGAATTCTACCAAACATTTATGCGACATATGAGTGGCTCAGTCGGTTAAGCATCTGACTTGATTTTGGCTCAGGTCATGATCTCAGGGTCATGAAATCAAGTCACATGTTGGGCTCCATGCTCAGTGGGGAATCTGTTTCTCTCTCAGTCTCTCTCCCTCTGCCCTTCACACTGTTCACACTCTCTCTCTCTAATAAAATAGATAAATAAATCTTAAAAAAAAAAGATGAGTTAATGCCTATTCTTCTTAAACTGTTCAAAAAAAATATAGAAGAGGAAGGAAAGCTTCCAAATTCATCCTACAAGGCAAATATTACCCTAATAACAAAACTGGATATAAAGACATTATGAAAAAAGAAAACTACAGGCCAATGTCCATGATGAATATAGATGCAAAAATCCTCAACAAAATACTAGCAAACCAAATCCAATAATATATTAAAAAGTCATTCACCACAATCAAATGGGATTTATACCTAGGTTGCAAGAGTGGTTCAATATTTGAAAATCAATCAGTATGATACATCACATCAACAAGAGGAAGGATAAAAATTATATGACCATTTCAACAGATGCAGAAAAAGCATTTGACAAACTACAACATACATTCATGATAAAAACTGTCAACAAAGTAGGTTTAGAGAAAACATATATATAATATATATATATTGCTATGAATTTCCCTTTTAGAAATACCTTTTCTATATCCAAAAGCTTTTGAGCCATTGTGTTTTTATTTTCATTTGTATATATATATATTTTTTTTTTTTTGGATTTTGTCTTTGATTTCCTGTCCTATTTATTGTTTAGTAGCATGTTATTTACATGCTGTGTCATCTTTCTTTTTTTTGTCAAAATATTCATTTTTATTAATAGAAAATAAACACTTATTCCAGTTTCAGTTGTTATACTTGAAGTTGCTAATAAAAAAAAAAGAATTTAAAATAATCACTTAATCATCCTGTTTCGACTAAGACAATGAAGCTGTGGCTTAAAAAAAATTCAGCACCATTTGCTCATATGGGTCTTTCAGAATTTGTTCTTAAAGTTTCTGGAACTTTCCTGTCTGTTAAATACAGGAGTTACTGAGCTACATGAGGAAGTCTCTCTGAGACGACCAATGAGAAGTTAAGTTAAGCAGTTGTCATAAAAGGAATCCCTGTATGGTAACCTGGACTATACAAAGATCCCCTCCCCTCCAGCTCAGGAGGGACATGCCTCTAAGCACTGAGGTATGAAGAGTCAGACTGTTATTTGCTGTTAGAATTAGCTAATAACAGTAAATCTCTGGCACGGATGCTACTGGTCTATAGTATCCTGTGATTTTAGGAACTTCTGTAAATAGTTTCGATTTAATTCACTTTATTCAGAAATTAAACCTGTTTAATAAAGTTCACTACTCTGCCAGAGTATCTGCTGGTTTAGTATCCTTAAAAAATACATATCATACGTGTAGGTAACTCATAGTCTTAAAGTATACTTATTAGAATACTGCATTATTCAAACCAAAACCTATTTTAACAACATGTTTATAATTAAAAGCAGCCAATGAAATGAAATTTCAAGTTATGACAAGGGAGACTCACTCTCACTTGAAGCTGTGTTGCTTAGAGAACTTTAAAAAAAAAAAAACATATGCCCTTAAAGTAATTCAAGGACAGGTCAGGAGACACCCTCTCCTCATTCTTTACTATAGGACTCCAGTTAAGGATGGGCCAGAAATGAGCCTTTCTAGATATTTCAGAAAAGTCCATAGATGGGTTATAAAGACTTTTAAGAATATCTCTGTATCTGTCTGTGAGTAGTGCTTATCAGGATTTCCTAACAGCACAAAGGCAAGTCCATATACTCGCTCAGCTGTGAGAAGAATGGGAGGTGGACTGGGCGGACCGTTAGGACCATCCTTAGCTGGAGCTTCAGTGGGTTTTTTACTATATGCTGATCACCAATGTAAGTCTAGGCGGATTTTTGTGAGAGAATAGTGTTTGTGGCCAGGACCTCTTTTGGGCATCTCTTCCTAAGTAGAATACACAACAGATAAGGGAGTAGGGGAGGTAATACAGGGAAGCTACTCTTTCCAGCTCAGAAGGAGTTGATGAAGCCCATATATGCATTCAAGAAGCCCATGGGATCCTCTAGCTGTGGATAGTGGCTAATGTGGTCATCCAGAATCGACACTGTGGACCGTGGCAGCGTTTTCCTGTACAGCTCCAAAAACTCTGGATAGGGATTTACAGGATCCAGTGGCCCATAGATAAAATGAATGGGAATAGTTACAGAAGCAAGAGGTCCCACCCAGCGTCTTCTAAACTTCTTCCTCTGGTTGATGTACTGTAAGAGACTGTCGATAACTAAGTTCCCATCGTTGTTGCGAATCCCTGCCCACATGTCCCACAGCTCACTCTCAGAGGGGCGGGTGTACCGCCCAAAGACTGGGGTGAGACCTCGGGGGAATACAAAGAAGTTCATCAATCGAGTGAGGATGGGTGACAACTTGCCTCCATCTTTGAGAAGCTTTTGGAGAAGGAGAGGACGGTGAGTCTCAGGAAATATACCTCCATTTGACAGACAGACTCTTTATGGGAAGCCGGCCGGATCCATTCTGCTTGAACCTGTAGAGCAGCTCCTGAGCCACGATGTCCCCATAGTCATGAGACAAAAGGTTGACCCTCCGGTTCTGGAGCCCCAGGTGTCACAGAAGTGCTTCCACAATGCTGGCCTGCTTGAATATGGAGTAGTGGTGTGGTCTTGGTTTGTCACTGAAGCCAAAGCCCAAGAAATCAAGGGCAATCACTCGATGAAACCTCAGGGTCAGACCTTCCCAAATCTTGTACCAGTCATAGCTGGATGTTGGAAAGCCACGTAAAAGCACAACTATCTCAGGACTTCCAACCACACCCACAGAGTCTTGGTAGAAGATGCGCAGTCCCTTGTAGGTGAAAAATTTGCCCGATGACTTCCATGAGTGAAGAGCAGGAGAAAGTTGGGGTGGTGGGATGTGCAGATAGGCCACCAGCAGGGGCACAGCTAACAGCCCCACCTGCACCCACCACTCCCTCATCCTGATTCAGGTAATACCTGGGCTACAAGACTCCATGTTTGGGGAAAACCGCTGTGTCGTCTTTCTGTCAAGACTCATTTCCTTTCAGTGGATGTTCTTGGCATTTTTTTCATCATTATTAGGTAATCTCCAAAAACTCAGCACTACCCAATAATTTATTCCAATTGTAATCTTTGCTAAGTGCTTGACTTTATTTCAGACAGTATTAGTATTTGCATACATTTCTACGAAGCACATACATTATTCACCCAATTCTAATCTTATTCCATGAGTAGGACAGGTATTATTAAATTTTATCTTGTTTTTTTATTGTATCCTGGCTCTCAGTCTCCAATAAACATATATTGTATTGCTTTAATTATAGTAGATAAGCAGTAAATGATTAATGATCGTGATGATGACACATAATAATTTATATTAATCAAAGCCTTTTAACATGTTACCTAACATTAACATTGTACAGTTGATAAGGCATATATTATCATTTCCTTAAAAATAAAGGGAAAGTAGATGCAAAAAGGCACGTGATTTATGTAAAGTTATCCAATAAATTAATGGTTAAGCTATCTTCTCATACTTATAGAAATATTTCCTCAAAGGGATGGCTGGTCATTGCTTTTTTGGGGCAGAGGAGAGCTAATAATTTTTACTTTTTTTAGGATACACCAAAAAGGGATGCCTGGGTGGCTCAGTCCATTAAGTGTCTGACTCTTGATTTTGGTTCGGGTCATGATTTCAGGGTTGTGAGATTGAGCCCTGCAGTGGGGTTCCTCGTTTAGGGAGGAGTCTGCTTGGATTCTCTCTTTCCCTCTGCTCTCCCCACCCCACATGCACGCTCTTTTTCTCCCTTACTCTCTCGTTCTCACTCTCAAAATAAATAAATTTTTAAACACCAAAGAATCATGCAATGCAGCCAGCATTGGATGCAGTCTTGGGCCACAAGTCTGCACACTTCTTTGCAACTGGTCCTGTGATAGCAGAACCTTTCATCTCACCTTTATTGTTTACTATAACCCCTGTTTTATCTTCAAAATAGAGAAACACACCATCTTTTCTTCAGTATGAATTTTGTTGTGGAATTACCACTGCTGAATGCATCTTCTTTCTGAGCTCTGGTTTGCATTTCTTCACTGTGGCCGTCAGCATGTCACTCATACTAGCACCTCGAAGTCTGTTCAGTGTTCCTTGATCCCCTTCACAAAAATGATAAACAGATTTTTTGGCTCCTGTGCTGTCAGCACAGCTGGTCACAGCTCCTACCAGAAGACCTAGGGAAATCTAGAATTTCGCACCAGAAGACCTGCCACGTCCTTACTTTGAAATCTTGAATGCCAGAAAGAGACAGAAAGCTTCCTGGTATCTTGACAAGAATTTATAGGTTACTGTATTTTATTTTTTTCATTTGAGACAGAGAGAGAGAGACAGAAAGAAAGAAAGAGAGAGGGAGCATGTGAATAGGAGGATGAACAGAGGGAGAAGATCAAGTAGGACTCCCTGCCCATTGGGGAACCCACAGCAGGGCTTGGTCTCAAGACCCCAAGATCACGGCCTTAGCTGAAGTCAGACTCTTAACCAATTGAGCCACCCAGGTGTCCCCTGCTTACTGCTTTTTAAAATAATTTATCATGTGTTTCATTTTTTCATTTAAGATCATGACTTTAGCGACAGCGACACAAGATGGCAGCCACCATGGGCTCGGGAGTAAAAGTCCCTCGCAATTTTCTACTGTTGGAAGAACTGGGAGAAGGCCAGAAAGGAGTAGGAGATGGCACAGTTAGCTGGGGTCTAGAAGATGACGAAGACATGACACTTACAAGATGGACAGGGATGATAATTGGGCCTCCAAGAACAATTTATGAAAACTGAATATACAGCCTTAAAATAGAATGTGGGCCTAAATACCCAGAAGTACCCCCCTTTGTAAGATTTGTAACAAAAATTAATATGAATGGAGTTAATAGTTCTAATGGAGTGGTGGACCCAAGAGCCATATCCGTGCTAGCAAAATGGCAGGATTCATATAGCATCAAAGTTGTCCTGCAAGACCTCCGGTGCCTAATGATGTCTAAAGAAAACTTGAAACTCCCTCAGCCGTCCGAAGGACAGTGTTACAGCAATTAATCAAAAAGAGAAACCACAGACCCTCCCCTCCCCCCCATTCGATTTAAGCAGTCATTTTCCACAGTAGTACATTTTCTAGATACATCTTGTAGACCTCAAAAGTACTGAAAAGGAAGCTCCCATTCAAAGGCAATTTATCTTAAGATACTGTAAACGATACTAATTTTTTGTCCATTTGAAATATATAAGTTGTGCTATAACAAATCATCCTGTCAAGTGTAACCACTGTCCACATAGTTGAACTGGGATCAAGAAAGTATATTTAAATTGATTCTCATCATAACCTGTGGGGCACATCTAACTCAACTGTGAAAAGACACATCACATAATCACCTTGCTACTGATTACATGGCCTGGGGTCTCTGCCTTCTCCCCTTCTCCTCCTGCTGGCTCCCTCCCTCCTTCCCTCCACCCACCCCTCTGTTCCTGCAACAGCCCTCCAGCTTGGGGTGGCTTGCTAAAATAGGCGTGAAGGTTTCAGGTCGCAGCCTGTGGGACTACTGCTGGGTGTGCAGGGGTGCTCCAGCTACACCCCTGGTTTCTTTTTTAAAGTCTTAAATGATGCCCTCCCCCCTCCAAGCCATCATCCTTTCTCCACTTCCCATGACCTCGGCCGAAGCATAGATTGTAACCCCCTCTGCTCCCCTCTGAAATTGGCCTTTGGTGAGGAATTCAGGGCTTTTCCCATATCTTCTCCCCCACCTTAATTGAGGGGTGCTGCTTTTTCCTTCCTCCTCAAGTCCCTTTTGCACCATCACCACCCAATACTTCCTTGCTTTGGCCAGAAGCCATCAGGTAAGGTTGGAAAGAGTCTCTGACTTCCCTCGTTTAGTTTGGAACCACATTTACTCACTCTCCACCAGCCTGGGAATGAATATTGGGTCCTCAGCCCTGCCACCCTCTGCTGTCATCATCAGCTGATGCCGTTTTTTTAGCTCAGGTTTTGATAAAGTGAAAAGAACAGTCACCAGGGGTACTCAGACCTGCCAGCTCTCAAAGTGCTTGGTGGTAAAACTTGGAGAAAGGCCACAGAAGACACTTGTAAGCACACATGATCCCTTTAAATGAATTGTTTTCTTTTCTTGTAATTGCTTTTGCTTTTAACAATTGAAGTTTTAAACAGGGTTCTCATGTGGTCATCTTACAATCCATTTGGGTCTAGTTTGGAATCTGACAACTGGAATGAAAAGAACCTTGGATTCGGTGCATACTTTGGTTTTGGTGCTGCTGTGTCTCATGGTTCTCAGCAGGGATCGAGAAAGAACTCAGTGTGCACAGCAGATCCCCGAAATTGGCGGGCTTGACTTCCTGGCAAATTGCTGCGTTTTTCCACTTTTCTGTTCAGGACCACTAAATGCTGAGATGTGGATGCATACCGAAATAAAAGCGATTCATTGTGTTTTAAAAAAAAAAAAATCATGACTTTAATAGCTATGACTTAGTAAACATGTACCTATGCAAAGCAGTACCCAGGACAGAAAAATTCCCAGGGACAGAAAAATATCCAGGAAGTGAGGTTCAAAGATTATTCATTTTTTTCACTAGGTGAATCTCAACTTGGCAAAACTGTGGGTACTCTTTTTTTCTTTTTAAACCTGACTTGGATGAAAATAGACAAATATTTTAATTTAGATTCCTTTATTTCTCTATTTTCATGTTCGTTAGCTTGTTGTTACCACCTAATATGGTGTGTAGGGTGGAGCAGAGTTGTAGCTGGACTTTCAAGTATGGAGCCCAAAGCCCTTTAATCACTATCATGCTGTTATAAATTTATGAAAAAAAGACACACATTTTTTTTGACTTTAGGGTAGCAGATAAGTTGTTGTTGTTGTTTTTGTTTTAATAGAAAGAAACACAGAAGAGAGAGCTCAGGCCACTGACTGGCTATGTCACTCATACCAGCACCTGGAATTCATACCAGCACATATACGTATATCTTGCTTTAAACATAAATTATACTGTCATTCTACTTATGGGTAGAACTGCCTTATGATTAGGCTTTGTCAAAGCTATGCCCCTCTTAGCATGGATTGGTTTTCTTCCACATTTCTTCCTGACTATTCTCTCACCTCTTATAGGTCCTAACCTAAATGTTACCTTGTCAGTATGGTTTCCAGGCCAGCCTATTTAGAATTGCAGCCCTGGTCCAACACTCCCCATCTGCCTTTTTTTTCTTCTTCTTTTTTTTAATAGCATAAATTACTTTCTAGCACATTATCTAACTTTTATGTTTTTTGGTTTTCTTATATTCCATCTAAAAAATGTGAGCACTACAAGGTCAGGAATTTTTATCTGTTTTATTCTTGTTTTGGCTAAGAACAGAGCCTCACACATAGCAAAAACTAAATAATTATTGATTAACTGATATGTGAATACATGTCTTATGGCACTTTAGCTATTGTTTTCTCTCATGGATTCCAAAGTGGGACAACTATTTATCAAAATCTGCTAATCGATGTGACGATTACTGTGTGTAAACTTACTGTATAAGTTCAGGGAAAAAAAAATCGAAGGAGCTCATAGTAGGTGCTTAGAAATTTTAACATTAATGTTAATACAGAGAAATATTGGCCATTTACATTAGTTTGGGCTAGTTATATTCACAATTTCCTGAGTAATTAAAAAATAATTTTAAAAATGAGGTAGTCCTTTTATCTGATGCTGTAATTGGTTACATCACCACAAAAAACTGCTCAGACTTGTAAATGCTGAGGATTTGGTGAGGATTCCAGACATTTGTTATCTGTGCAAGCAGATATTTTATCAATATTTATCAATATTTTATACCAAATATTGATACCAGTAATATAAAAGTGTAGTTTTAGGGGTCAAAACTTTATACAAATATTCCCAGATGTCAGTGCCAAATGTTATGGTTTGATTTTTTCCCCCAGTATTATTGTGAAATAATTGGCATACATCACTGTATAGGTTTAAGGTACACAGGATAATGGTTTAGTTTACATACATTGTGAAATGATTATCATAATAGGTTCAGCTAACATCCGCCTTCTCAAATAGACACACAAAAAAAAAGAAAAAAAGAAAAATAAAGGAAAATCATGGACTCCCCACCCCCACCTCTGTTTAGCTACAAGACTGATCTCTTTTCCTATAAGTCTACTTGTTTTAGTTTTTTTTTTTTTTAAGGATTTTATTTATTTATTCATGAGAGACACACAGAGAGAGAGAGGCAGAGACACAGGCAGAGGGAGAAGCAGGCTCCATGCAGGGAGCCCAATGTGGGACTCGATCCTGGGACCCCAGGATCATGCCCTGGGTGGAAGGCAGGCACTAAACTGCTGAGCCACCCAAGGATCCCTTTAGGTTTCACATATAAATGAGATCATACAGTATTTGACTTTATCTTTCTGATTTATTTCACTTATCATAATGCCTTCAAATTCCATCCATGTTGTCATGAGTGGTAAGATTCCTCTTTTTTTAATGACTGAATAATATTCTATTGTATATAAATACCACAACTTTATCCATTCACTCATCAATGGATACTTAGGTTGTTTATCTTGGCTGTTGTAAATAATGCTGCCATGAATATGGAAGTGCAGATATCTTTTCAAATTAATGTTTTCATTTCCTTTGGATATATTACCAGAAGTGGAATTGCTGGATCATACAGTAGTTCTATTTTTAATTTTTTGAAAATCCTCCCTGCTGTTTTCCATAGTGGCTGTATCAATTTACATTCCCAACATCAGCATACAAGATTTCTCTTTTCTCCACATCTTTGACATTTCTTTCTTTCTTTCTTTCTTTTTTTTCTTGCCAGCCTTTCTTTTCTTGTCTTTTTAATGATGGTTATTCTAACAGGCATAAGGTGAAATCTCATTGTTGTTTTAATTTTAATTTCCCTAATGACTAGTAATGTTGAGCACTTTTTCATACCTGTTGGCCTTTCATATATTGTTTTGGAAAAATGCCTTTTTGGGTCCTTTGCCCACTTTTCAATTGGATTATTTATTTATTTTTTGCTAGTAAGTTGTATGAGTTCTTTATATATTTTGGTTATTAACCTCTTACCAGATATATGGTTTGAAAATATTTTTTCTCATTCCATAGGTTGCATTTTCACTTTGTTGGTGGTTTCTTTTGCTGTGCAGAAGCTTTCTAGTTTGTTTAGTCTCATTTGTTTATTTTTGACTTTATTGCATATGCTCTAGGTGTTATATCCAAAAAATCACTACCAAGCCCATGTAAAGGAGCTTTTTTTCCCTATATTTTCCTCTAGGAATTTCATTATATCAGGTCTTATATTTAAGTGTTTAATCCATTTCAAGTTAATTTTTGTAAGTGGTACAAGATATGGGTCTAGTTCCATTCTTTTACATGTGAATATCTAATTATCCCAGTACCATTATTGAAGAAATTGTCTTTTCTCCATTCTTGATTCCCTTTTCAAATATTAGTTGGCCATATGTTTGGGTTTATTTCTGGGCTCCCGATTCTGTTACATTGGCTTTTGGGTCTGTTTTATGCCAGTAGTGTACAGTTTTGGTGACTATAGCTTTATAGGATAGCTTGAAATCAGGAAGAGTGATACTTCTGGCTTTGTTCCTTCTTAGGATTTCTTTGGCTTTTCAGGTCTTTTATGATTCCATATAAATTTTAGGAGCATTTTGTTTACTTCTGTAAAAGATACCATTGGATTCTTGATAGGGATTGCACTGAATTTACAGATAACTTTCAGTTGTATTGACAGTTTAATAATCTTAATTCTTCCAATCCAAGGACACAGGATATCTGTCCATTTACTTGTATTTTCTTCAATTTACTTCATCAGTGACATGTAGTTTTCAGCATAGAGATCTTTTATCTCCTTACTTAAATTTATTCCTAAGAATTTTGCTGGTTTTGGTACTATTGTAAATGGGATTGATTTATTTCTTTTTCAGAAATGGAATTTTAGTGTATAGAATCACCAATATTTATTGTATGTTAATTTTATATCTTGCAACTTTATTGAATTCATTAAGTTTAACAGTTTTTGAGTTTCTTTTTTTTTAAGATTTTATTTATTCATAGAGACAGAGGGAGAGAGGGGCAGAGACACAGGCAGAGGGAGAAGCAGGCTCCATACAGGAAGCCTGACGTGGGTCTCGATCCCGGGTCTCCAGGATCACACCCGGCTACAGGCGGCGCTAAACCGCTGCGCCACCAGGGCTGCCCAGTTTTTGAGTTTTGGTCGAGTCTTTAAGATTTTCTATATTGTATGTCATCTGCAAATCAAGGCAATTTTACTTCTTCCTTTCTAATTCTGGTATTCATTTCTTGTCTGACTGCTCTAGCTAGAGCTTCTAGTACTATGTTGAATAGTACGGTGAAAGTGGGCATCTTTGTCTTGTTCCTGATCTTAGAGTTTTCATTCTTTTACCATTGAGTACGATGTTAGCTATGGGCTTGTCATATATGGCCTTTCTTATGTTGAGATGTATTCCTTCTATGCCTAATTTTTTAAAGTTTTTATTATGATTGGTGTTAAATTTTGCCAAATGCTTTTTCTGCATCTATTGACATGATCATGATTTTCTTTCATTCTATTAATGTGATGTATCATATTGATTGCTATGCATATGTTGAACCATCCTTGGAGCCCATGGATAAATCTCATTTGATCATGATGAATGATCCTTTTAAGGAATTCATTTTGCAATATTTAATGGCAGGCACATTTCCTGTATTTCAGGTCACACAGACCCAATTCATTTTAAAATCTGGCCAAATCCATATCCTATACAATTTTTTATCTAAATATATGTAAAATACAAGCATTTGGGGAAAAAAATCCTTCAGACTTAGTGATCAAAAAATTTAGTTAAAATGGGCAGCCCGGGTGGGTCAGCGGTTTAGCGCCGCCTTCAGCCCAGAGAGTGACCTCGGAGACGCGGGATCGAGTCCCATGTCGGGCTCTCTGCATGGAGCCTGCTTCTCCCTCTGCCTGTGTCTCTGCCTCTCTCTCTCTCTCTCTCTGTGTCGTTCTCTGTCTCTCATGAATAAATAAATAGAATCTTTAAAAAAATTAGTTAAAATAGGGACACCTGTGTGGCTCAGCGGTTGAGCATCTGCCTTTGGCTCAGGGCATCATCCTGGTGCCCTGACATCAAGTTCCACATCAGGCACCCCAGAGGGAGCCTGCTTCTCCCTCTGCCTGTGTCTCTGCCTCTCTCTCGTGTTTCTTGTGAATAAATAAATAAATAAATAAATAAATAAGTTAAAATAGAAAATCATTCAAAAAGGTAATATGTAGCTAAAATATTTTATTTTAGTATAAAATATAAAAATGAATATTGTACCAATCTTTTGATTTGGGGCCAAAGCTTTTATTAACAGTTTTTAAAAAAATTTTAGAATTCCTTTAGGTTTTCATGACTTCCATTCTTAATTTTTTTCTAAAGATTTTATTTATTTGCTCATGAGAGATACCGAGAAAGATGCAGAGACAGGCAGAGGGAGAAGCAGGCTCTGCATGGGGAGCCCGATGTGGGACTTGATCTCAGGACCCTGGGATCATGACCTGAGCCAAAGACAGCCACTCAACCACTGCCACCCAGGTGCCCCCTATTTTTAATTTTTTTTATAGTTTTCTTACTCGTGTACAATTTCAAAATTTTTTCTTGAATGCTTTTTCTGAAGTCATTCCAAAGCATCCAATTTAATTATTTTACCTAATAACACTTCCTTTCCTTTTAATAAAACATTATTTTGCATATTATTTAGTTTAATTACATAATTTGAATAGAAGTACAGTCGACATAAATAGGTTCAAGATCAAGCAATGACCCTTAGAATGTAAACACCTCACCCAGTGAGAGCTAGAGAGTGGAGGCATTACTGGAGCATACTTGCTTGGTCCTGAGACTCTTGTTCTGCGAGCCTGACTAGTTACTAAACAGGAATGGAGAGCATCTGTGAGACAGTTAAGTGATGATTGGTTGAAAGAGCATCTATCATTCTCAGCTTTTGTTGTAGCTGTAAGAACAATTGAAGGAATGGAATTTAGTGTGATTTATTCATATTGTCTATTAACATTAACCGAGTTCTTCAGGTACTGGTCCTCCCCACATTGAAAAATACTGATACAAATTGGCTTAGCATTAAAGGGCATTTTGTGTTTGTGAAATGATTTGGTTCAAATTATTTCATATGCAATTGAAAAATATTTACACATGCATTTAAATGCCTATTCTATCACAAGAGGGCACTCATGCCCCATTCTTTATATCAAGTACTGTTTCAGACATTGATTCGAGAGGAATTATGACTGAAATAAAATTTCAACCTACAAATTGAATTTCAAGTTTAGTAAACTGTTTATTATCTGGTAGAACTGGGGATTAGTGATTACATTTATGCAAATACAGGGATTCTTAATACATTAATATACATTAATATTACACAGAGTATAAAAACATGCAAAACTTGCTATGGTAAACAATATTTCATTTTTTTTGATGAGTCATTTCAAGGTCTTCATTATTTTAAAATTTGATTATTATTTTATTAATTACGAATTATTGAAATGAGGTTTCCAATTGTCTATCACACAATCATTCAACACTTTAAGCATCTACTCTTTGTTATTTAACTTCTTTGGACAAAAGATTTACTGTATTTTAGAGAATGTATCAGATGCTGCATCAGTTTATTTAAATTGCAGCTTTAATAATTTTAGTATGTATTGGTTATCTATTGTTGTCTATTTATCCCCAAATTTAGTAGCTTAAAATAACAATCATTTATTATCTCATAGTTCCTGAGCGTCAGGAATCTGGGAATAGCTTAGCAGGGTGCCTTTTACTCAGGGTGTCTCACAAGATGGCAGTCAAGCTCTTGGCCAAGACTGCCGTCCTCTCAAGGCTCAATTGGGACTGAAACATTTGCTTCCAAACTCACTTATCTGGTCCTCTCCATAGAAAAGACTTACAACATGACGATTGACCTCTCCCTCGACAAGTGATATACGTGTAAGAAAGAGAGAGTCCTTAAGATGGAGACCATAATCTTTTTATAACCTATCTCTGAAGTGACATCCTTCTGCTATCTTTTATTAGAAATGAGTCTAAATCCATCTACACTAAATGGGAGGGAATCCCCTTACACAGGGTGTGAATGAATACCAAGAGATTAGTGTCATTGGAAATCAGCACAGAGGCTGCTACTACATAGCTAAATAAGTATGAGCCATGTAAAGACAGAAATTTCCCCAGGATTATTACTCTGTCAGTGGATGAATTTGGACATGACAGAGTTGTGATGCTCAACATTTTAAGCAGGACTTGAGTGAAACAAATATTCAAATTTGTATTCAAGTTTTGAAAAAAATTCTTTATTAATTAAAGATTGTGTCTGGCATAAGTAAATAGCAAAAATGATTGAAAATTTGCTAAAATTTGAAAGAAAATGGAACCTAAAATGTTGGATTTGGAGGAGTGCATGGTTAGCTCAGTTGGTTAAGCATTGGTCTTGTGATTTCAGCTCAGGTCATAGGGGGTGAGATTGAGCCCCAAGTTTGGCTCCCCGCTTAGCAGGAAGTCTGCCTGAGATTCTCTACCTCTGCCCCTCCTATTCACGCATGCTCTCAAGTGCTCTTTTCTCTCAAAACATAAATCTTTAAAAAAAAAAAAAGTTGGATTTGGAGTTGACAATATGGTGGGACTGGATGGTACTGGAACTGGTTTTTGATTCCATGTTCTCTGGCCAAGGCAAGCCTGGGCCATGGTTTGATATGGAATAGGCAAAGGTCAGATGACCACTCTGAGGTGTTTCCTGTGCTCTTGAGGGAAACCCATATATATAAAGAACCTCCTGAGATCTTGAAAATGGGCAAGGACGAAGCGTTTACTTTGAAAAAATTAGAGTGTTCAAAGCAGGCCCGAAAAAAAAAAAAAAAAAGAAAATGGGCAAGGATCTTGGTGATTTTATTAAGTAACAGACTTTTAGTTTTTCTCCCAGGCTTTCATTACAAAATGATCTGTTAATTCCTCATCTTTATGCAAAAAGAATGGATGGATTTTGCCAGTTTTGTGGTATTCTGATACTTGATCATTTACATATTAGTTTCATGTTAATTTTGTAACTTTCCCAAGTATAGATTAAAATATGCAGCTCACCTATCTTTTTTCTATTTATTTTATTTTAAATGTTTATTTTAAAATGTTTGCTTTATTTATTTTTAAATAAGTGATATAATGACAGCATAAAATTCAAAAGTTTTCAAGAGAGTATATCCTAAGTCTTCCTCTCACTTTTATTTCTCAGTCTCCCAATTCCTTCCAATTTACTCACGTCTAGGATATCTTTCCTTAGCTATTAAATATACATGTAAGAATTATATGTGTGTATATATATGTATACATATATATGTTTCTTTCTTTTCTTTGGACAAATAGTATTCCATATGCACTGTTCCATTCCTTTCTTTTTTTCACTTAACAATATATCCTGGCATTCTTGTCATATCAGCATATATAATGCTTCTTCATTCTTGTTTGAAGAATGTATAATATTTAGTATTATCAATATACCATCATTTATTTATCCTGTTCTCTGTTGATAGACTTGAGGTTTCCAATTCTTTGTTATTTGAATGATGTCACAATACACAAACTTGTTTATTCATTTTACTTTTATTCTTAACATTTAATATCATTAATCTTTGATGATTCAGGAGACATAAAGATTTTACAGTGTATAAGGGTTATTATTATGATGTTGATTAACAATACACAACATTATAGATATAAAAGCCATAAATATTGGGGCACCTGGGTGGCTCTGTTGGTTAAGCTTCTGACTTCTGCTCAGGTCATGATCTCAGGGTCCTGGTATTGAGCCCTGCATCAGGCTCCATGCTCAGTGGGTTCTGCTTCTCCTTTCCCTCTGTTTGCCCCTTCCCTAGCTCATGATCTCTCTCTCTTCTCCCTCAAATAAATAAATAAAATCTTAAAAAAAAAATAAAGCCGTATTGGGGATCCCTGGGTGGCTCAGTGGTTTGGCACCTGCCGTTGGCCCAGGGCACGATCCTGGAGTCCCAGGTTCGAGTCCTGTGTCAGGCTCCCGGCATGGAGGCTGCTTCTCCCTCTGCCTGTGTCTTTGCTTCTCTCTCTCTCTCTTATCATGAATGAATAAAAAAAAAATCTTAAAAAGAATAAAGCCGTATTAGTCTAGATTTTAAAAAAGGTTTATTTATTTGAAAGTGAGAGTGAGAGGAGAGAGAGAGAGAGAGAAGGGGGAGGGAAAGGGAGAGAGAAATCTCAAGCTGACTCCTCACTAAGCACAGAGCTGGATGGAGGTTGATCCCACAACCCTGAGATCATGACCTGAGCCACAATCAAGAGTTGGACACTTAACTGACTGAGCCACCCTGGCACCCTAGTCTAGATTTTTCTTTAAAGGTTTATTTATTTACTCATGAGAGAGAGAGAGTGAGAGAGAGAGAGAGAGAGAGGGAGAGAGGCAGAGACACAGGCAGAGGGAGAAGCAGGCTCCATGCAGGAAGCCCAACATGGGACTCGATCCCAGGTCTCCAGGATCATGCCCTGGGCTGAAGCTGGTGCTAAACCACTGAGCCAACTGGGTTTCCCTAGATTTTAATAACTATAAGATATATTTTAAATTTTGTCATTTCTCTACTGTTTATTATGAAAAAAATTAATTATATAGAAAAGATGAAGTAATAATATAAAGAATACTTATATACCTATCATCTAGATTTAAAATTTGTTCATATTTTGCCATATTTGCCTTATTTTTTAACCCACAGGAATCTCTACCTATGCTTATGGAAAAATGGCAGGAAAGTCACATCATGAGATTCCAATTTTGTATCTACTTTTAGATACAAATAATTCCTTAACAGTAACCTAGATTCAATTTATGAATCTCTATTATTGGCATTTATTGAGGAAGAGGGTAGAAATAAAAAGGAGTGTAACAAGTTATGTTATCTGGGGTTCAAATAGACTCTGATGAGTGAAATTAGGGCACATGCTTCTTCACCCCTATTAGGGCACATGCCTCTTCACCCCTAAACCATTTATAAAAGTTGAGTTCCTTCTAGGGAAAAGATGTAAACTCCACCATTCAGCAAGAATTCAGACACATATTTTGTTCAGGTCAAAAGAGTGGACCACCATGGGAATCTTAGATTATAGAGAGCATGACCAAGACTCTGAGAAAGAATTCATTAGAAGAGAGGAGGGTATCTGACAGGTTAGGTCATGCTCAGGAACAGCACACACATTGTGAACAGATTCCAGCAACAACGCAGAGGTCAAAACATGGTTTGTATATCCCAGGAGAAAGTGGTTGTGTTACTAATTGCTAACACACTTACTGAGCTACCGTGTTACTAATTGTAATGAAACAGTAACTTTGAGACTCAAGTAAGTTTATCATGAGATACTTTACATCAGTGTAATACAGAAAAAAATGGTTTCTATGTGTTGCATAAGCATTAGTGCCATCTCTTGTGAGCCGTGGTGTTTTGGTTCTACCCACAATAGAATGGTTACCGGGGTGCCTGGGTGGCACAGTTGGTTGAGTGGTTGACTCTTGGTTTTGGTGCAGGTTGTGATCTCAGGGTTGTGAGATTGAGCCCTTTGTTGGGCTCTGTGCTCAGTGCAGAGTCTGCTTGAGAGTCTCTCTGCCCTTCCCTCCTGCTCTTTCTCTCTCAAATAAATAAATCTTAAAAAAAAAAAAAGAGAGAAAGAATGATTAACTAGTTTCGGGCACTGGTGTTAGGAGAAGAGTTCCATCTCAGAATGATGCCTCTGAGAGACTATTGAGGCTTGAGGCTGTGGGTTCTTGGGATGGCCATTTGTAGTGGCTAACCATAAATTAGGACTGACCCATTGGCTGGTGAAAGCACCCTTGATTCTTCCTGGAAATTCTTGAGGAGAAATGATTTCCTTCTAGCAGTTAAGGAGATGAGGACATGTACATTTGGAATTCTTTTTATACTTTTATGTGGAAGTTTACAGTCTCACTGGCAGATGGATAAAGGATATGATTTTGATAGAAATGGACCTAATCACTAAAAAATGTATTGCTGGGTCAGAACACATCCTTCTGGGCTCATAGGATTTTAGAGGAGGCATTTTTAACCCCATGGATGTCCACCCAATGTGAATCAGGCAGTCCCCAGTCCAAGTCTGATTCAGATAGGAACACCTTCACGAAGACTTTATTGAACCCATATGATAATATCTTCTAAGTTGTTTTCCAATTACCCTTTAGTCCCCATTATCTTGGAACCATAACAAAGGGGCAGCAAGAGAGACTGTGCTATTCTTTGCAGGGATGTTGTTTTATCTTTTAATATTCTAAATAGATCATTATGAGAAAACTTCTAAATTACTGAGATTTTATATATCAGAGGACACACTTCATCTTCCCTAATCTATGTGATCATTCACAAGGAAGAATCTTTAACCAGCCCCAGCAAGGACACCTTCAGACTCTGGCAGATGGATTCTAAACTGATTAGCTGGCAATGAAAAAATCAATAGCAAATGCATTATGTAAAAATGGGCCATTGAAAATTACCTTGAAGAGATAAAGTTAGATACTCAGCAGAGAGGGGGAAGGGTGGAAGAAAATGAGAGGTTCATTTAGATTATGTTTTGATACTAGTCCTCCTTGTCATTAACATCTAGCCTTTGCAACCATAAATTGTAAATTCCACAGGTATTATATTGTTTTTAATTGATTTTAAAAGTCTGATTTATATATGGCTACAGTGCAGGTGACATATGAACAAAATTTGATTATCAACCGGACAAAACTGATATTCTGTAGAAAATGTATAGTTTGTTGAAGGTCCCTGCAGATTCACTGGAGTATTTCAATATTTTTCTTTGAAGATCATTTGAAAATAAATAAAATCTATGATGAGATTACTTGATTAGCTTTGAACACTTTCATTTTATAGTATTAAAGTGAGAATATTTTTGTGATGGCTTTGTAATGTGTTGACTAGGTTGAACTATATTTCCCAGAATTACTTTTCCTGTGTAGTTCCAGTTAGTGTAGGTCACAAGAGATATTTTTTTTTTTTTACAAGAGATATTCTTGTGCAAGTTTAGTAGAGTGGGAATGAAGCAGTAACCATTTTGTAACTCATACACTTTGCCACTTATATGCTGGTTCACATTGTTGGACCTGCAACCACTCCACCTTCCCTCCAAGTCCTTTTTCAGTTTCTCTGACTCTTCACCAGATGTGTGTTCACTTTGTTCTTGCTCGTCCCCACTATACACTATCTTCCCTTCCTGTCTGCCTGCCCTGGGGACTTCACGTTCCTTCATCAGATTTGGGGACACTAGCCTTTATAGGGCCTGCTTAACCAGCTCTTACAGTCCCTATGTCAAATCCCTTCATAGAAGTGGTTCTCAATGGAGAGCAGTTTTGAATCCCATGGGACATTTGGTGATCCCTAGAGACAGGTTTGATTATCTTGATGGGAATGAGAGAGTGGGAGGAATAGTGGTGCAGGCAAGAGGTTAGCTGTTGGCACCCTGTTGGCAGACTTCAGATATATGGCTAAGTATCCTGCAGTGTGCAAGTCAGCATGCCCCACCCTGCCCAACACACGCATAGAATTATCTGGTCCAAAAATGTTACATTTGGAGATTAAGAAATTTGCAGGATTTTTGACTGGATAGTTTTTTGTTATGGGGTAGGAGTAGAGGAGCTGTGGTTCTGCTTTTCAGATTGAACCTTGACTGTTACTAATATTTTGAGCACTGGGTGTTACATGTAAGTGATGAATCACTAAATTCTACTCCTGAAATTAATATTACACTATATATTAACTAGAATTTAAATAAAAACTTGAAAAAAAGGCCAAATATAAATATTTTAGCAGTTTGTTCCTTGTCAACAAAGTTATACTTTCCTTAAAGACCAAAAAGATAAAAGCTTTTGATGAACATACACAACTAATAGCTCTCAATTTGTGGTGATATATTTATAGCTATAGGGCATGGTCAAATTTATTTATTTATTTATTTATTGGAGTTCAATTTGCCAACATATAGCATAACACCCAGTGCTCATCCTGGCATGGTCAGATTCTAATCTTTATGAAACACATACTGTATCATGAAAGCCCCAAATGTTCTCTGTTAAAGTGTTTTTTAATTAATAGATTTTTTTTTTAACCAGTAGCTGTTGGGTTTACAGAAAAATAGAACAAAAAATATATATCCCCCACCCCTCAATGAGTTTTTACTATTCTTATTTTTTTTTATTAGTCTGCTTGGGTTGCTTTAACAGACTATGACAGATGAATGACTTGATGTTTAAAACAACAGAAATTTATTTGCTCACAGTTCTGTAGGCTGCCAGTCTAAGATCAATGTCCAGTAGATTCAGTTTCTGGGGAGAGCTCCCTTCCTGGTTTGTAAATAGTCACCTTCTTGCTCTGTGGCCACATGGCCTTTCCTCTGTGCTTAAGCACAGAAACAGAAACATATATAGGTAGAGGCACAAACACACAGAGATAAAGGGACAGACACACACACACACACACACACACACACACACAGAGCCCCCTAGTGTCTCTTCTAATAAGGACACTAATCCTAGTGTATCAGTATACTACCCATATGATTTCATTTAACCCTAATTATCTCCTTAGGTGCCCTATCTCCAAAAATAGTCGCATTAGGGATTAGAGCTTCAACATATGGATTTTGGAGGTTACAATTTAGTTCATAGTAATGTTGTATAGTTCTATGGGTTTTGACAAATGGGTAATGTTATGTATCTTGCATTACAGTGTCTTATAGAATAGTTCATTGTCCTAAAGAATCTTCTGTGCTCCACCTATTCACCCCTCCCACAACCTTTGGCAATCACTGATCTTTTTACTGTCTCTACAATTTTACCTTTTCTAGAATACCAAATAACTAAAATCATACAGTGTTTAGCCTTTTCAGATAGGCTACCTTAGTTAGAAAATGCATTTAAGACTTCTTCATGTATTTTCATGGCTTGATAGATCATTTCTTTATATTGCTCAGCTATATTCCAGGATATGGATATGCCACAGTTTGTTTAAACCATTCACCTACTGAAGGACAGCTTGGTTGTATCCAAGTTTTGGAATTATGAATAAAGATGCTATAAATATTTGTGTGCAAACTTTTTTTGTGTGGATATACATCTTCATTTTATTTGTGTAAGTAGCCAAGAACATGATTGCTGGATTGTATGGCTAAGTGTATGTACGGTTCTGTAGGAAACTATTGGATTTTCTTCCAAAGTTTCTGTACCATTTCACATTCCTACCAGCAAAAAAGGAGCATTCATGTTGCTCCACATTCTTGCCAGCATTTGATGTTGTTTTCAAATTTTAGCCATTCAAATAGGTGTATAGTGATTTCTCATTGTTTTAATTTTCATTTCCCCAAGGACGTGCATTTCCTGTGCTTAATTGCTTCCTGTATATCTTATTTTTTACAAAAGATTTTATTTATTTATTTGAGAGACAGTGAGCAAGGTAGAGAACACAAGCAGGGGTAGCAACAGAGGCAGAGGGAAAAGCAGGCTCCCCACTGAGCAGGGAGCCCGATGTGGAGCTCAATGCCAGGATGATCATGACCTGAGCTCAAGGCAGACGCTTACCCAACTGAGACACCCAGGTGCTCCTGCCTTCTATATATCTTTATTGAGGTGTCTGTCCCAGATATTTTGCCTACTTTTTATTTTTTTAAAAATTTTATTTATTTATTCATGAAAGACACAGGTAGAGAGAGAGGCAGAGGGAGAAGCAGGCTCCATGCAGGGAGCCAGACGTGGGACTCGATCCGGGGTCTCCAGGATCACACCCTCGGCCGAAGGCATTGCTAAACCGCTGAGCCACCCAGGCTGCCCTTTTGCCTACTTTTAAATCAGGTTTTGTGTTCTCTTATTGCTCATTTTAAAAGTTCTTTCTATATTTTGGATATAAGAACTTTATCAGTATGTTTTAGAAAGATCTGTGTGGTTTGTCTTTTGAATCTCTTAATGTCTTTCATAGGACACAAGGTTTTCTCTTTTAATAAATTTGAGTTTATCAGTTATTTCTTTCATGAGTTCTGCTTTTGATGTTGTATCTGAAAACTCATTGCCAAATTGAAGATCACCTAGATTTTCTTTGATGTTATCTCCTAGAAATTTTATAGTTTTGTATTTTACATTTAGGTGTAGGACCCATTTTTTTTTTAAAAAATATTTTATTTATTTATTCATGAGAGACACAGACTGAGAGAGAGGCAGAGACACAGGCAGAGGGAGAAGCAGGCTCCATGCAGGGAGCCCGATGTGGTACCTGATCCCAGGACTCCAGGATCACACCCTGGACCGAAGGCAGGCACTATACCGCTAAGCCACCCAGGGATCCCCTGTAGGACCCATTTTGAATTAATTTTTTGGTAAGTTGCAAAGCTTGAGTCTAGATTCTTTTTTCTTTTTGGCATATGGATGTCCAGCTATTATAGCATCATTTGTTGAAAAGACTAGTGTTATAGGTTGAATTGTATCCCCCTACTACAATTCATATGTTGAAGCCTTAATCCCTAGTACTTTAGACTGTGAGTATATTTAGAGATAGAGCCTTTTTTTTTAAAGGATACTTTTTAAGTAGATTTTTAAAGAAGATTTTTTATTCATTTATTCATGAGAGCACAGAGAGAGAGAGAGAGGCAGAGACATAGGCAGAGGGAGAAGCAGGCTCCATTCTGGGGACCCTGGCACCACACCCTGAGCCGAAGGCAGATGCTCAACTGCTGAGCCACCCAGGTGTCCCTTAAATAGATATTTAAAAAGGTTTCTATTTTTTATTTTTTTAAAGATTTATTTATTTTATTATTTATGATAGACATAGAGAGAGAGAGGCAGAGACATAGGAGGAGGGAGAAGCAGGCTCCATGCTGGGAGCCTGATGTGGGACTTGATCCCGGGACTCCAGGATCGTGCCTTGGGCCAAAGGCAGGCGCCAAACCGCTGAGCCACCCAGGGATCCCAAAAAGGTTTTTATTTTTAAAAAAGTTTTTATTTAAGTAATCTCTACACCCAATGTGGGGCTTGACCTCACAACCTTGAGATCAAGAGTCATATGCTCTTTTGTCTGAGCCAACCAGGTGCTCCAAGATAGGACCTTTTAAGAGGTAATTAAGTTAAAATGGATTTTTAGGGTGGGACCTAATCCAAGATGACTGGTTTCCTTGTAAAAGAGGAGGTTAGAGACACCAAACACATACATATGATATGACCATATGAAGACATAGTGAGAAAGTGGCCATCTGTAAGTCAAGGAAAGAGGCCTCAAAAGACATCAAACCCATCAACACTTTGGTCTTGGACATTTAACCACCAGAACTGTGAGAAAAACAAATCTGTTTTTAAGCCACCCTGTCTGTGATATTTTGTTTTAGCAGCTCTAGCAGACTAATACGACTATCTTTTCTCCATTGAATTACCTTTACTCCTTTGTCAAAGATCAGTTGACTATATTTGTGTGGATCTATTTCTGTGCTCTCTATTCTGTTCCATTAAACAGAATATTTGTTTTTTAATTTTTATTTATTTATTTTTATTTTTAATTTTTTTAAAGATTTATTTATTTATTTATTTATTTATTTATTTATTTATTTATTCATGATAGACATAGAGAGAGGCAGAGACACAGGCAGAGGGAGAAGCAGGCTCCATGCTGGGAGCCCAACGGGGGACTCGATCCCGGGACTCCAGGACCACGCCCTGGGCCAAAGGCAGGAGCCAAACCGCTGAGCCATCCAGGGATCCCCTTGTCTGTTTTTTTAAACCAATATCATACTGTCTTGGTTATAGTAGTTTTATGGTAAGTCATGGAGCCAGGTAGTATCAGTCTTCCAAGTTTGTTCTTCTTCAGTATTGTGTTGGCTATTCTGAGTCTTTTGCTTTTCCATATAAACTTTAGAATCACTTTGTCAGTATGCACAAAATAACTAGCTGGGACTTTGTTGGGGTTGCATTGAATCTAAACATCAAAATAGGGGATCCCTGGGTGACTCAGCGGTTTGGCTCCTGCCTTTGGCCCAGGGCGCGATCCTGGAGTCCTGGGATCGAGTCCCACATCGGGCTCCCTGCATGGAGCCTGCTTCTCCCTCCTCCTGTGTCTCTGCCTCTCTCTCTCTCTCTCTCTCATAAATAAATAAATAAATCTTAAAAAAAAAAGAATTAGGATACCTACATTTATAAAAAAAAATAAACATCAAAATAGGAAGAGCTGAGATTTTAATAACATTAAATTTTCCTATTCATGAATATGGAATCTTTCTCTCTCTTTCCTTCCTTCTTTCTTTCTTTCTTTCTTTCTTTCTTTCTTTCTTTCTTTCTTTCTTTCTTTCTATCTTTCTTTCTTCTTTCTTCTTCTTTCACCTTCCTTCCTTTCTTCCTTTCTTTACTTTCTTTCCTTTCTTCCCTTTCTTTCCATCTCTATCTCCAGCAAGGGGCTTGAATTCATAGCCCTGAGATCAAGAGTCGCAAATTGCATGCTCCACCAACTGAGCCAGCCAGGTACTCCCTCTATTTATTTGGATGTTTTTGGGTTTCATTCATCAGTTTTGTTATTTTTTTCATGTAGATCTTGTGCATATTTCATTAGATTTATACTTAAGTATTTCTTTTTTGGTGCTAGAGTAAATGATGTGTTTTTATTTTCAAATTCCAATTTTTCATAGCTGGTATATAGGAAAGCAACTGACATATATTAGTTTTCCTTGGGGGCAGGCAGTTGTTTAGGATAGTAAAGTCCTCTGAACTTATTCAAAATTATTTCCTTTATGAGAGGGGGAGGAGAGTGTGAAACCCTCCTGAAACTGGACCCCCAGGAGTTTTCAGTCTGTCAAGCTAGCCCAGATGCAGTCTACAGGAATGAATGAATGATCTTTTAAATATTCCTTCCAGGCTCTAACAGTGGCTTCTGCTGCAGTAAGTTGTGATTCTTTGTATTCTCCTGTCTTTCCAGTTTTCAGGATGATGATTTGCTCTCAGTTGTCTTTCGGATGAAACAAGATGCTGATTTTTCGTTTGTTCAGCATTTTGCAGATGTGAGAATGGAAGTTACAATGTCCAAGCTCTTTATATGTCAGACTAGAAACTGAAAGACTCATAGTTTTTTTTTTTTTAGACTTTATTTATTTATTCATGAGACACACACAGAGAGAGAGAGAGAGAGAGAGAGAGAGGCAGAGACATAGGCAGAGGGAGAAGCGGGCTCCCTGCAGGGAGCCTGATGTGGGACTTGATCCTGGAACACTCCCGGAATGCCAGGATCAGGACCTGAGCGGAAGGCGAATGCTCAACCACTAAGCCACCCAGGTGCCCCAGACTCATAGTATTGAAAGGGCATCAAGAACCTCATATATTTTAAAAATCACTAATAGCATTGTATTGAACAATATAAAGATTTTTAAAAATAAAGTTTTATTTTAAAAAGTATGTGATTATTTTTAAAAAAGATTTTTTAAAAATTTATTCATGAGAGACACAGGGAGAGGCAGAGACAAGCAGAGGGAGAAAAGCAGGCTCCCTATGGGGAGCCTGATTTGGAACTCAATTCCAGGACCCTGGGATTACGACTTGAGCCAAAGGCAGGCACTCAACCACTGAGCCACCCAGGTACCCCCAAAAGTACATGATTATTAAAGAGAATTTCAGACTATTAAAAAGGATAGTAATTGAAAAAGTAGTCTTTAATTAGTTTCACCACCCAACACCATCTCTATTCACATCCTAGTAAATATCTCTTATTTTGTGAAGTACCTACAGTTTGCTATTCCCTGTGCTACATGCAGGTTCTATTGAGTCTCTTGCCCCTGAATTATTGTGTACATACATGCTTTGTCATGAACTCAGTTCTCCCAACCATTTTCCTCTGGTTTAACTAGTACTGGTTCATTATCATAGTATCCAGTGATATCATTTGGTATTACCTGGAACAAAGAAGATTCCACTTATAGACATACACACATGGGCAGACATCACCTGGTATAGTACTTGGTGGTGAGATAGTCATCCCGTATGTGTTTATACTGTTGTTCTTTAAATTATAACAAAATGAAAATATAAACATATAAATTCATGGATTTCCCAGAATATATTTGGCCATTGGCCATTAGTTTGAAAAAATAACTTTTCAAAAAAGGATTTTATTTATTTATTTGAGAGAGAGCACAAGCAGCAGGGAATGCAAAGGGAGAGGGAGAAGCAGAGTCCCCACTGAGCAGGGAGCCTGATGCGAGGCTCCATCCCAGGACCCTGGGGTCATGACTTGAGCTGAAGGCAGATGCTTCACTGACTGAGCCACCCAGGCACCCCCCAAAAAAGAATTACTTTTAAGATATGTATAATTAGGTGCCTACTTTGGCCTTAAAATTTTAATCCCAAACCCATAAAATCTTAGCTTTAAGTGAAACTAATTCTTGGTACACCTGCCATAGAAAACTATTTGTGAAATGCACAAGAAAAAATACTGAGTAAGGTGCCTTATTTGTGTGGATGTAAATTCAGTAAGTGCATATGAAATCTGATGTATGTTTTATCATAGATATAATTCTCTACCTTACATTCCAGCAGCAATAGTTAACTCAATAAAACTTTAAGCTCTGTCAACACCTTACTGAGTTACTTTACATTGCAGAAAACCTTTCCACTATTAGGAATTGAGAAAGGAAAAAAGTGAGTGGCCACTATTTCTTTACTAATTATAGCTTTATCTTTGTGCTACATAGGATTGATAAGATTGATTGAGATCCTCAATCATATACTCTTCCCTATGTCACCTAGTCAAAGTCCATATCCTATAATTGGTGCTTTCTACCATTCTTACTGAGATACCTCATGATTCTCCAATGGGTTATACTCTCCCTCTCTGCATAAAGCAATAAACCCAACTTGTTCAGCCTTAGGTTTGTTTCTGGTGGTTCTTTGACCTGAGGGCATTGCCAGAATATATAAATAAATTAAGTCATTAGTTTGTTCAGCAAAGATTAATTAAGTTTGTAGTATGCGATTCTAAGCTGCTTGAGTGTTTGGCTTAAAATCTTTGAGGATATGATAAAACTTACAGACCTTCTTGCTGGAAAAATGAACATTTATTAAAAAATTCACTTCCACTTTCAGGGGTTTATAGATCTCTTTAAGAATCTGTCTGGATCTAGCAATTATGAATAAGATTCACTCTGGCTTCAAGGAGTTCAGAATCAGCACCAGGGAGTAAGTGATATATTTATTTATTGGGAACATCCCATAAATAGAGATTTGCAAATGAAAATGACCTCCTCAGTAGAGAACTTAGGTTACAGCAGGGTAAGGTTAATTCTGGAAGTGTATCCTTTTCCTTCTGCAGTTATTTTTAAAATGAGGTAAATTTGTTATCTTATTTTTAATTTTTTAAAATTTTTATTTATTTATGACAAACATAGAGAGAGGCAGAGACACAGGCAGAGGGAGAAGCAGGTTCCATGCCAGGAGCCCGACATGGGACTCGATCCCGGGACTCCAGGACTGCACCCTAGGCCAAAGGCAGGCGCGAAACCGCTGAGCCATCCAGGGATCCCCGTAAGTTTGTTATCAATTTATACTAATAACACATTATTTTTGATTGTGTGAAGAGAGAGAAGTATTGCAAAATGGGCAATTCACACAGTGCTCCTTTCAAATGGTACAGGATTATTTCTTCTCTCTCATTTACAAAATCTTATTCCATCACTTGAGACAGAGTATGAATAAGGCGAGGGAATTGTTTTGTCAGTGAAGAAAAATTGTGTTAGAAGGACCAGAGCATTTGCATTTGAAGTGACCAAACTACAGAAAGTAGTAAAAAGTCCTGTGTCTCTTCACAGCCCTGAGACTTGAGCTGCAGCCCTGAATGTCTGAAATATCCTTGAGGATAAGACCCATATTTCACTTAGTTCTATATCCTAAACACACAAAAAAGAGTAAATATTTGTTAAAGAAATGTATAGTCCCATACTGCCAAACTCTTTTCTTTATTCCCATCACTCTTTCCCACCTCATAGGTCCTGATCCTATGACTGCCTTTCTGCTGATTTTGCCATGTCAACTGTTTAAGGAAACAAATGATCTGTTTGGAGTTCTGTCTGAACCCCTGCTCAGTTTGGTTATTTCTGGACCATAAAGACCCCCAGTTCCAATCAGTCCCTTATAGGGCTGCATAGCATTCTTGCAGACCCTCCAGAATGTTTCTATATCATAGGTAAATTGTATGAACTCTACATGGGATGGATGTAACATAAATGTTAGTTAGCATCTCCTGCTGCCAAAACCTCCTCTACCTCCTGAATTCTTAGCAATCTCTTGGATACCAGTCCCAATGGCCTGAATGATCCAGTTCCACTGCTTCTGGGAGCAGCACTGTCCTTATGACACCTCAGATATTCTTTCGAGAGCCGTATATTCAAGTCAATTTCTGCCTCTGTCTTATTTTCTCCCCACCCCTATAGTCAAAGATCTTCTGCTTCTGCCTTTTTTTCTCTGCAGGGTAGGCCCCATGTTGCTGATGACCTATCAGACCTCATATCAGTTTTTTTTTTAAAGTAAACTTTGTATTTCATAATAATTTTAGATTTATGGAAGAGTTGCTGTATTTGTTTCTTAAGATACTGTAGCAAATTACAATAAACTTGGAGGCTTACAACAACAGAAATTTAATCTTTCACAGGTTTGGAGGCCAGAAGTCCAAAATTAAGGTGTCAGCAGAGCCTTGCCCCCTTGAAGGCTCAAGGGGAAAATCCCTCTTTGCTTCTTCCAGCTTCTTTCTTTCTTTCTTTCTTTCTTTCTTTCTTTCTTTCTTTCTTTCTTTCTTTCTTTTCTCTTTCTCACACACACACACACACACACACACAGAGAGAGAGAGAGAGAGAGAGGCAGAGACACAGGCAGAGGGAGAAGCAGGCTCCATGCAGGGAGCCTGACGTGGGACTCGATCCCGGGTCTCCAGGATCACACCCTGGACCGAAGGCAGCACTGAACTGCTGAGCCACCCGGGGCTGCCCTGCTTTTTCCAGCTTCTAATGGCTTCTGGTGTTCCTTAATTTGTGGTTATGTAACTCAGTCTCTGCCTCTATGCCTTCATATGCTTATTCTTTGTGTCTCTGTATGTACTCCTTTCTTCTTGGATGGATCCCAGTCCGGGGCACCTGAGTGGTTCAGCGGGTTAAGCATCTACGTTCAGCTCAAGTCATGATCCCAGGGTCCTAGGATCTAGCCCTGCATCAGGTTCTCTGCTCAGTGGAGAGTCTGCTTCTCCCTCTTTCTCTGCCCCTCCCCCCAGCTTGTGCACATGGGCTCTCTCTCTCTCTCATTAATAAATAAAAGGTCTTTAAATTAAAAAAAAAAAAAAAGAAAAGGTTACCAGTCCTTGGATTTAGGCCTACTCTAAATCCAGAATGATCCTATCTCAGGATCCTTAATTTAATTACATCTGCAAAGACTATTTCCAAATAACTTCATATTGTGAAGTTTTGACAGACATTTCTTAGGGGGGACACTATTCAATTATCCCTGTTATAAAAAGATAGTGTAGCAAATTCCTGTATAGATAATACTCTTATATCAGCTTTTAATCTGAAGTAGACACATCTTCGGTGTGCCTGGGTGGCTCAGTGGGTTAAGCATCTGCCTTAGGCTCAGGTCATGATCCTGGGGTCTTTGGCTCAAGCCCCACATTGGGCCCCCTGATGAGCCTATCTCTCCCTCTGCCTGCTGCTCTCCGTGCTTCTGCTCTCTCTCTCTGTCAAATAAATAAATAAAATCTTTAAAAAGTATATTTCAAGTAGACATATCCTCAAACCAAGAAAACCAAGTAAATCTCTGTAGTGCAGGGACTTCATGCCCAGGTGCCCAAGGCCACATCTCTTGGTGCCCAGTCATTTCAGATACCTCATAGAGTGATGAGGTTCCACTACATCAGAGGTGCAGTGTGAGAGCAGGTTTGTGTTCTGTGAAGAAACTGAAGACATTATTTCCATTTTTATTCTTTGGGATCTACCTTGGATGTTGGCACTGGTTTTTAAAAATTAAATGTTTTATTTTAACATAATTATTGATTCACATTGGATATATAGTTGGAATATATAGAGAGGGAGATCTTTTGTCCTATTTCTTCAGTTTTCCCCAATGGTAGCTTCTTATAAAACTACTGTATAATATCACAACCAGGATATTGACATTGATACATTGCACTGATTTTACTCAGATTTCTCCAGTTATTTTTTTTCTGTATTCATTTCTCTATCCCTTCCCCATTCCCTCCCTTCCTTTGTCTCCATATTTAGTTCTATGCAAGAGATTTTTTCTTTTAAACCTTTAACGTGGGGTTCATCCCCCATCTTTTCCTACAACAGAATTCGAGGACTCATTAAAAAGAATTTGAAAATCCATTAGAGACCCAAAGGAGCCTGCTTGTCCTTCCTGGAGATAGGACAAAAGTAGAGTTAAAAGTAGAGTCCCCATCCTAAACAAGGCTGAGAAAATGCCTTTTATTCATTTCTGAAGAATTGGTCCTATTAAGGGGATGACTTTAAACATTTTCTGTAAGTCACTTTACTTAAGAAATGGGCTTTGAATTCAAAGAGATGCATGAATTCTGGTTTCCAGCTCACAAGTGATAAAACCCATGCACATCATAAATGCTCAAAAGAGTACAGCAGGTGTCAGATCAGACTATGCCAAAGTGTTTGAATTGTAACTTGAAGCTAATGGAGTGCTATTGAAGCATTTTAATTGGAGTGACACAAGCAGATTACATTTTAGAGAGATCTAGAGTGACTCATTACCTTTTTTGGGTTACCAGCTTATTTAAGACTCAGGAAAATCACCAATCCACTTTCTATAAAAATGCAAAAAACATGCATAATACAATAACACAATATTAAATACAATTTCAGGAAGCTTCTGAAAACCTCAGACCCTCGTTTACAAACTGGAGTGGAGGAATTTTCTTTTTCCATTGGAGGTACCTGAATGGATTGGGAGAAGGTGGGAGACGAATATACTCATCTGCTGAAGGGACAGAGCCAGTAGAGAGGGAGAGGTAGGAGATGTAGTGGAGGAGAGAATTATGAAAATTATCCCATCATTTTCTCTTTAGCTCTAAGTAGCCTGGAAGGATTCAATATTCTCAAGAACAAAGGAGGTGAGAACAACTTAGGCCTAAGAGGGATACTTCTAGTGCATCAGAAAGAAGGAAAAGTGGGTGTGAGAATAAATAACAGTGGGACTTGGAGAAAATATTTATGGGATTTCTTTTTTTCTTTTTTTTTTTTCCTGTGTAGAAAGTGAAGCGATTGGCTGAGGGTGAAGGGAAAGAAGGTTTGGGAAAAGTAGAGGTTTGGATTAGCTGCTGAGAGAAGTGTAGGAGGAAGCTGAAAAGTAACATGAGAAAGACAGCAGGAGCTAGGGGCTCAGCGGCAATCCGAGGTCATGGATTTGGAGTGGCACCAGTCCTTGGCAAAGTGTAATTCTTATTCAGGATCTCTCACACACTGCTAAAAGGCAAGTGTGTATTATGTGGCATTTTACAGAGAGAACACAGTACAAATCATTTAATTTTTTTATTTTTTATTTTTATTTTTTATTTTTTTAAGATTTTTATTTATTTATTCATAGAGATGCAGAGAGAGAGAGAGAGAGAGAGTGAGAGAGAGAGGCAGAGACACAGGCAGAGGGAGAAGCAGGCTCCATGCCGAGCCTGACGTGGGACTCGATCTCTGGTCTCTAGGATCACGCCCTGGGCTGCAGGCGGCGCTAAACCGCTGCGCCACCGGGGCTGCCCATTTCATTTTTTTAAAAAAAGATTTTATTTATGAGAGACATACACACAGAGAGACAGAGACATAGGCAGAGAGAGAAGCAGGCTCCATGCAGGGACTCAATCCCAGGACCACAGGATCACACCCTGGGCCTAAGGCAGACACTCAACCGCTGAGCCACCCAGGCTTCCCTATATTATTTCATTTTATATAAGTAAGAGTAGTGCTTTGATTGATAATTTGAATCAATCAAATTATGTTGCTGTGATCTGACTCACACTGATATCAGCAAAAGATCGAGTCTGACCCCTTGGGCTGTGCCAAGAGTACATAATCCTATGAAAAATGGCAGAGGAGCTTAAGCCCCCATACTTCCTTCTTTTTCACATCTGTGTGGTATTAGGGCTCTAGGGAATTTCTGAGTTAGTAGATGCCAGTGTTCTTGGCCCAAATTTAAAAGCACAGATTATTCCAGGAATTATTGGACAAATTCTCTTTTGCCTTATGAAGTACTATTTTTTTTTTCTCCGAGACTTCACAAGAAAAGGTGAGGGGAAATGAATGGAAACCAGATATATGTTTAAGTGCATATATTTCATGACTGCCTGGATGGCTAGTACTGTGAAATATTTTTATTTATTTTCTTTTTTTAATAATAAATTTATTTTTATTGGTGTTCAGTTTGCCAACATACAGAATAACACCCAGTGCTCATCCCGTCAAGTGCCCCCCTCAGTGCCCATCACCCATTCACCCCCACCCCCCGCCCTCCTCCCTTTCTACCACCCCTAGTTTGTTTTCCCAGAGTTAGGAGTCTTTATGTTCTGTCTCCCTTTCTGGTATTTCCTACCCATTTCTTCTCCATTCCCTTCTATTCCCTTCCACTATTATTTATATTCCCCAAATGAATGAGAACATATAATGTTTGTCCTTCTCTGATTGACTTACTTCACTCAGCATAATACCCTCCAGTTCCATCCACGTTGAAGCAAATGGTGGGTATTTGTCGTTTATTTATTTATTTATTTATTTATTTATTTATTTATTTATTTATTGGTGTTCAATTTACTAACATACAGAATAACCCCCAGTGCCCGTCACCCATTCACTCCCACCCCCCGCCCTCCTCCCCTTCCAACACCCCTAGTTCGTTTCCCAGAGTTAGCAGTCTTTACGTTCTGTCTCCCTTTCTGGAATTTCCCACACATTTCTTCCCCCTTCCCTTATATTCCCTTTCACTATTATTTATATTCCCCAAATGAATGAGAACATATAATGTTTGTCCTTCTCCGACTGGCTTACTTCACTCAGCATAATACCCTCCAGTTCCATCCACGTTGAAGCAAATGGTGGGTATTTGTCGTTTCTAATGGCTGAGTAATATTCCATTGTATACATAAACCACATCTTCTTTATCCCTTCATCTTTTTATGGACACCAAGGCTCCTTCCACAGTTTGGCTATTGTGGACATTGCTGCTAGAAACATCGGGGTGCAGGTGTCCCGGCATTTCACTGCATCTGCATCTTTGGGGTAAATCCCCAACAGTGCAATTGCTGGATCGTAGGGCAGATCTATTTTTAACTCTTTGAGGAATCTCCGCACAGTTTTCCAGGGTGGCTGTACCAGTTCACATTCCCACCAACAGTGCAAGAGGGTTCCCTTTTCTCCACATCTTCTCCAACATTTGTGGTTTCCTGCCTTGTTAATTTTCCCCATTCTCACTGGTGTGAGGTGGTATCTCATTGTGGTTTTGATTTGTATTTCCCTGATTCCAAGATCTATAAAGAACTTATTAAACTCAACACCAAAGAAACAAACAATCAATCATGAAATGGGCAAAAGACATGAAGAGAAATCTCACAGAGGAAGACATCGACATGGCAGCACACACATGAGAAAATGCTCTGCATCACTGGCCATCAGGGAAATACAAATCAAAACCACAATGTGAAAGATTTTTAGAAAGTTGAAATATGATCAGGATGCTTGGGTGGTTCAGTCGGTTAAACGTCTGCCTTTGGCTCAGGTCATGATCCCAGAATCTGGTATCTAGCCCTGCATCAGTCTCCCTGTTCAGTGGGGTGTCTGCTCCTCCTTCTCCTTCTACCCCTCCCCTCTGTTTGTGCTCCCCCTCTCTCACTCTGTGTCTCTCAAATAAATAAATAAAATCTTTTAAAAAAAGGAATATGCTCAGTATCACTCTGGTCATTATATGTTTCATTTTTTATTTCTCTTATTCTCTCTCTTCAATCCTGTAGGGAACATTATAAGAGTTATGAGCTATCTCCCATTCCTAAGGCTCTGAAACATAGATATTTGGTAAAATAAACATTTACATTGCTGATAAAGGATATGAATGTCTTCAGCTGGATTGAGAGGTGACTGGAGGGAAGTCAACTCTGGCATTCAGAAGTGCTACTTTTCTGGGTCTTCTAAATATCATAAGGTTGTTCAAAACTCACCTTCAAGAAGTGAGTTTTACTGGGTCTAGAGGGTTAAAGGCTGGTAGCTGAAGTCCAGGTGCATTATTTTTTGTTACTACATTTTTCTCTTTGGGCTGGATAGAAAGTC
Organism: Canis lupus baileyi; assembly: GCF_048164855.1. Lineage (NCBI taxonomy): Eukaryota > Metazoa > Chordata > Mammalia > Carnivora > Canidae > Canis > Canis lupus. The sequence goes on along the minus strand of NC_132844.1, from coordinate 26,835,079 downwards.
TATAAGAAATTCAAAGAATCTCTAACAGGCTACAGTTGTCAGGCTACCCCTGACCATGCTAGCCCTTCCTTCTGGATACCCCCTGCAGGATTTGATGCATTAATTTATATAAGGCCTAATACATAGTATACACTTAAAAGATATTAGCTACTATTACTAATCTCAAATAGGCATTGTGCATTGCTATCAAAGTTAAATTTAATATACATAATTACTAAACTATGATTCAAAAATTTTTGTACTTATATAACTGTATTACTAGGTAGAGATGATAGTCCTTTTGAAATTCTTCCATTGTGTTTTCTCCTTTGAGGAACAAAGGACATTATGTCTTTATTTGTACTATGTGAGTATCCCTCTAATTATAAATAGTAAGTAAAAATGATGCAACTCACTAACTGCCTCACTAATATAATAGGCAAATAATACCTAATCTTGGATTGGTAAATAATGACACCTCTACTTTTTGTTTCTAATATTAGCTTTGTTTCCAACTTTAATTACCAACTGTACCAACTACATCCCAATAATTTGAAAGATTAGATAAAATCCATTATTTTAATGATCACAATTCAATTATTAGTCAATATTTGTACCAGACTCTGAGAATATAAAATAGAAAAGTGGAAAGAAAACTTTTCCTTTTCCTTCAACCATATTTTTCTTATATTTTGGAAAAAAAAAAGAAAACCCAAAACAAAAACAAGCCAAAGCCAGTATACCACTCATTCCTGTGAAACTACTGCCACTTCTAGGCACTGTCAAGTTTTTTTCATTCCTTTGGTGGCAAACTCCTCAAATGAATGGTGTATGTATCTTGAACCCATTAAATATGCTTGATTCCGTTTACACCTTATTTTCATCCCCATTTTGTACCATGTCAGCTCTCAACAAAAGTGAGGGTCTTCTTTTCCCAAATCCTTGGATGTATCCTTGTTGTCTTCCCATCCTTTCTAATAATAGGTATTCCTTACCCCTAACACTTGGCTCTCATCTCTCCCTTTTTTTTCTTTTCTCTTACTGAACTTATTCTTTTGGAGACAATATATTTTTTACTTTAATTTTACTTTAATTATGTGGTTGCAACCCACATTCTTTGTCATTAGCTATGACTCTTTTTTTTTTTTTTGAAAGAAAAACTATTTATTAAAAAAAAAAAAGTAGTCTCTGGGAACGGAGGGTTAGTCCATGTGGGCCTTCAGTGTCCTGGTGGTGATTTTGTCCTTCTCAATGATGTGGACAATGACTCCCATACCTGACACCGCATCCCGATCCACAGCATTCAGCATGGCTTGTGAGATGTTTTCAAACAGGTGTTCTGGGTCCATGTTGGGCTCCCAGAGGGACTCGCACATCCCATACATTTGTTCGGAGCAGGTGCCACTGACCACAAAGTCATCAGTCACCATGGGGCAGCCGATGAGGTCTAGAGAGCAGATGAAGGGCTTAAAGGTCTTTGGGTCCAACCCAGTGATGACTGGCTCTGTGTAGTAGGGGCCAAACCGTTTCTCATACAAGAGGTTGGCCACCATACTCATGAGTGTGTAGGGCTTGATCTGCTGGCCTTCCTTCAGCTCATACAGGTTTAGCCGGAACTTGAGACACTGGGCAACAGCCTGGACATCCTTGGCGAGCCCGGCCAGGCCTATGTACAGCCGATCACCCATGGGAAAGATCTGGAAGTCCGTGGTCACCATCTGGGCCTGGATCCCAAAGCGCCTGTCGGCAGCTATGGCCATGCAGTTCTTCCCCTTCGTGGCCATGACGGCCCCTCCATTATAGGACATAATAGACATGGCTGCGGTGCCGAGGGACCCCCCCCCCCAGCTATGACTCTTTCCATTATCTATGAGACATCTTAGAGCTGACGTAATAATATACCAGAAATTTAGTGCTTAAAAAAATGAAAATGTACTGTCTCACAGTTCTGGAGGCCACAAGTCCAAAATCAAGATGTCAGCAGGGCTTCACTCCCTTAGAAGGCTCCAGAGGAGAGCCTTGCCTCTTGCCACTTTGTGTAGTTGTCAGCATTCCTTGGCTTACTTAATTTATGGCCACATCATTACAATCTCTGCCTCTGTCTTCACACTGCCTTCTCTTTGTGTCTCCTCTTCTGTTTGTCTCCTATATGTGTGGGAGACAATCCCATTGGATTTAGGGCCCACCTGGATAATCTAGGTTATCTCTTCATCTCAAGATTTTTAACTTAAATTACATCTGCAAAGACCCTTTTTCCCTTTCTTTCTTTCTTTCTTTCTTTCTTTCTTTCTTTCTTTCTTTCTTTCTTTCTTTCTTTCTTGATTTTATTTATTTATTCATGAACGACGCAGAGAGAGGCAGAGACCTAGGCAGAGGGAGAAGCAGGCTCTATGCAGGAAGCCTGATGTGGGACTCAGGCATAGGACTCCCGGGATCATGTCCTGAGTCAAAGGCAGATGCTCAACCACTGAGCCATCCAGGCACCCCAAAGACCCTTTTTCTAAAGAGGGTGATGCACAAATTCTGAGGATTAGGACATGGACAATATCTTTCTGGGGGTTATCATTCAACTCACCACATTAGATATAAGAAGAACACTATACAATCAGATGACAAATGACAACTGATACCAAATTTAGATGTTGGGTAACAGGGAGGAGAGGAGTGGAAGACTAGAGCACACGTGCCCTATCTAAAGTGGCCAGCCCCTCCTCTATTGACATGGGGACATACAGACTCATAGTTGCCAGTTCTTCTGATATCCTCAGAGAAGCTAGAAATCCAGATTTTTTTATGTGTTGGGAAATAATTAAAATCTAAAAAATATGCTTAAGCAGTAATACTGTGGGAAGATCAAACCTGTCCTTGGTCAGATGTGGCAAACTGCCAGCTTGTGACCTGTTGTCTATAGTCTGATGTTCAGAGAGCGGCTCTGATGAGAAGAGCAGAGAACTCTCACCTTAAAGGTGAGAGAGTGATGAATCTAATGCCAGTTGAGATAGGAAGAAAGATACTACTATTAACTTTGACTTGCCACTTTTTGCTGTTTAATTCAATGAAAAACTCAAATAATTTCTAGACCTGAAAGGTCAGTTTCTTGTTGATGTTCTCTGATAAAATTTTTAAGTTGAGGATTGTACGATGTTGCCTGCTTAATAGTGTGCGTAAACTTTTGGAAGGAAATCAGAAAATTCTTTTTTATGTGTCATTCAAACCTTTATTTTTAGGCTGATTCTTTTTCTTCATGGTTTTTAGTAGCAGAGTAAATATTAATGTGACAATGTCACAGCCATACTGAAATATATGTAGTATCCTGGATATTCTGTGCTCTCTTTCATCTTTATCCCTTTCACCACTGTGCAATCACCCTCACTTCCTAGCGTTTCAATTAAAATATAGCTTTCCCCATTAGCTTTTCTTAAGGCCCTGAGGCTGTGTTGAATGCCCCCTTACTAAACCTTGGAATAGTGGTTCTCAGTGGGGGCAGTACTGCCACCTGAAGGATAGTTTGAAATTAATGGAGCTGGTTTTGGTTGTCATGATGAGATGTTACTGGAATTTTGTGAGGAGGACCAGTATGCTGGTGTCTTGTAATTTATTTTTAAAAGATTTTATTTATTTATTCATGAGAGACACAGAAGGAGAGAGAGGCAGAGACACAGGCAGAGGGAGAAGCAGGCTCCATGCAGGGAGCCTGACATGGACTTGATCCCGGGTCTCCAGGGTCACGCCCTGGGCTGAAGGTGGCGCTAAACCGCTAAGCCACCAGGGCTCTGGAGTCTTGCAATTTAAAGGACAGTTTCACATAATAAAGAGTTGACTTATATTTGTAAGCATTTCGAATGTCCTGCTGGACATTTGTATAGTTAAAAAATATTTATAGGTACCTAACCTAAACAGAACTCATTTTACATATAAACACAATGTAGTTTTGCACCATTGAAATAAACTGAATTTTCTAGAAATGTAGCTTTTAAATAAATCTAGTGAAGATGATGCTGTTTTTTTGTTGTCATTGTGGGTAACTTACCTTAGAGTTTTTCTTCATTTCAGAAAATGATGATTATGGTTTTTGAAGCAAATGCAACATACCTGAATCAGTCTACATTTGTAGCTATTTCCTTCATGGTGATTTTAAGTGTATTAGTCAGCTCAGGGTGCAGTAAAAAAAATACCATAGACTGAGTGGCTTAAATGCACATATTTATTTCTCACAGTTCTAGAGGCTGGAAAGGCTAAATTCAAGGTGCCAGAGGATTTGGTTTCTGGTCAGGGCTGTCTTCCTGGCTTGTAGATGACTGCCTTTTTGCTGTGTCTTCACAAGATGGAGAGGAGTGACAGCCAGCCCTCTGATGTCTTTCCTTATAAGGACACTAGTCCTATCAGGTCACAACTCCACCCTTATGATCTCATGTAATCTTAATTACTTCCTTACTCCAAATACAGACACATTGCAATTAGAGTTTCAACATGTAAATTTTGGGGAGGTATGTGTGTATGTGCACAATTCAGTCCCTAGTACTAAGAGTATGATAGAAATATGCAACTATCTAATTTATTCATAAAATTTTCTAGTGTGGTCTTGCTAGAACATTTGCATATTAATATGCATCTGTTTTTATTATATGTTTTCTCCTTTTTATTTTCCTTTTATGTTAATTATATTTAGGGCATATTAATGTTTAAAAAAGTATATGTATGGATGGGATATATTACTTACAGCTTTTATTTCAGGATAGTAAAGGGTGCATTACAAAACATAGAAAGGGATGTTGGGCCTAATAGAGTTGATGATCACTACCATAGCCCCAAATAACTACATTGCATGGTAATTAGCCGGTTGCTAGGGTCAGAGGCAATGTCTTATTCATTGATGTATCCTCCACTCCCATTATGGTACAAAGCATATTGGAGATTCTCAACAATTTCTGGTAAATGAAAGAATAAGTGAGTGAGTGGATCCCTGGATGGCTCAGTGGTTTAGCGCCTGCCTTTGGCCCAGGACGCCATCCTGGAGACCGGGGATCGAGTCCCACGTCGGGCTCCCGGCATGGAGCCTGCTTCCCTCTGCCTGTGTCTCTGCCGCTCTCTCTCTCTCTTTCTATGTCTGTCATAGGTAAATAAATAAATCTTAAAAAAAAAAAAGTGAGTGAGGAGGCGGGACAAGATGGCGGAAGAGTAGGGTCCCCAAGTCACCTGTCCCCACCAACTTACCTACATAACTTTCTTTTTTTTTTTAATTTATTTTTTTATTGGTGTTCAATTTACTAACATACAGAATAACCCCCAGTGCCCGTCACCCATTCACTCCCACCCCCCGCCCTCCTCCCCTTCCAACACCCCTAGTTCGTTTCCCAGAGTTAGCAGTCTTTACGTTCTGTCTCCCTTTCTGATATTTCCCACACATTTCTTCCCCCTTCCCTTATATTCCCTTTCACTATTATTTATATTCCCCAAATGAATGAGAACATATAATGTTTGTCCTTCTCCGACTGACTTACTTCACTCAGCATAATACCCTCCAGTTCCATCCACGTTGAAGCAAATGGTGGGTATTTGTCATTTCTAATAGCTGAGTAATATTCCATTGTATACATAAACCACATCTTCTTTATCCATTCATCTTTCGTTGGACACCGAGGCTCCTTCCACAGTTTGGCTATCGTGGCCATTGCTGCTAGAAACATCGGGGTGCAGGTGTCCCGGCGTTTCATTGCATTTGTATCTTTGGGGTAAATCCCCAACAGTGCAATTGCTGGGTCGTAGGGCAGATATATTTTTAACTCTTTGAGGAACCTCCACACAGTTTTCCAGAGTGGCTGCACCAGTTCACATTCCCACCAACAGTGTAAGAGGGTTCCCTTTTCTCCGCATCCTCTCCAACATTTGTTGTTTCCTGCCTTGTTAATTTTCCCCATTCTCACTGGTGTGAGGTGGTATCTCATTGTGGTTTTGATTTGTATTTCCCTGATGGCAAGTGATGCAGAGCATTTTCTCATGTGCATGTTGGCCATGTCTATGTCTTCCTCTGTGAGATTTCTCTTCATGTCTTTTGCCCATTTCATGATTGGATTGTTTGTTTCTTTGGTGTTGAGTTTAATAAGTTCTTTATAGATCTTGGAAACTAGCCCTTTATCTGATAGGTCATTTGCAAGTATCTTCTCCCATTCTGTAGGTTGTCTTTTAGTTTTGTTGACTGTATCCTTTGCTGTGCAAAAGCTTCTTATCTTGATGAAGTCCCAATAGTTCATTTTTGCTTTTGTTTCTTTTGCCTTCGTGGATGTATCTTCCAAGAAGTTACTGTGGCCGAGTTCAAAAAGGGTGTTGCCTGTGTTCTTCTCTAGGATTTTGATGGAATCTTGTCTCACATTTAGATCTTTCATCCATTTTGAGTTTATCTTTGTCTATGGTGAAAGAGAGTGGTCTAGTTTCATTCTTCTGCATGTGGATGTCCAATTTTCCCAGCACCATTTATTGAAGAGACTGTCTTTCTTCCAATGGATAGTCTTTCCTCCTTTATCGAATATTAGTTGACCATAAAGTTCAGGGTCCACTTCTGGGTTCTCTATTCTGTTCCACTGATCTATGTGTCTGTTTTTGTGCCAGTACCACACTGTCTTGATGACCACAGCTTTGTAGTACAACCTGAAATCTGGCATTGTGATGCCCCCAGATATGGTTTTCTTTTTTAAAATTCCCCTGGCTATTCGGGGTCTTTTCTGATTCCACACAAATCTTAAAATAATTTGTTCTAACTCTCTGAAGAAAGTCCATGGTATTTTGATAGGGATTGCATTAAACGTGTATATTGCCCTGGGTAACATTGACATTTTCACAATATTAATTCTGCCAATCCATGAGCATGGAATATTTTTCCATCTCTTTGTGTCTTCCTCAATTTCTTTCAGAAGTGTTCTATAGTTTTTAGGGTATAGATCCTTTACCTCTTTGGTTAGGTTTATTCCTAGGTATCTTATGCTTTTGGGTGCAATTATAAATGGGATTGACTCCTTAATTTCTCTTTCTTCAGTCTCATTCTTAGTGTATAGAAATGCCACTGATTCCTGGGCATTGATTTTGTATCCTGCCATGCTACCAAATTGCTGTATGAGTTCTAGCCATCTTGGGGTGGAGACTTTTGGGTTTTCTATGTAGAGTATCATGTCATCGGCGAAGAGGGAGAGTTTGACTTCTTCTTTGCCAATTTGAATGCCTTTAATGTCTTTTTGTTGTCTGATTGCTGAGGCTAGGACTTCCAGTACTATGTTGAATAGCAGTGGTGAGAGTGGACATCCCTGTCTTGTTCCTGATCTTAGGGGAAAGGCTCCCAGTGCTTCCCCATTGAGAATGATATTTGCTGTGGGCTTTTCGTAGATGGCTTTTAAGATGTTGAGGAATGTTCCCTCTATCCCTACACCTGAAGAGTTTTGATCAGAAATGGATGCTGTATTTTGTCAAATGCTTTCTCTGCATCTAATGAGAGGATCATATGGTTCTTGGTTTTTCTCTAACTGATATGATGAATCACATTGATTGTTTTACGGGTGTTGAACCAGCCTTGTGTCCCGGGGATAAATCCTACTTGGTCATGGTGAATAATTTTCTTAATGTACTGTTGGGTCCTATTGGCCAGTATCTTGTTGAGAATTTTTGCATCCATGTTCATCAGGGATATTGGTCTGTAATTCTCCTTTTTGGTGGGTTCTTTGTCTGGTTTTGGAATTAAGGTGATGCTGGCCTCATAGAACGAGTTTGGAAGTACTCCATCTCTTTTTATCTTTCCAAACAGCTTTAGGAGAATAGGTATGGTTTCTTCTTTAAACGTTTGATAAAATTCCCCTGGGAAGCCATCTGGCCCTGGACTCTTGTGTCTTGGGAGGTTTTTGATGACTGCTTCAATTTCCTCCCTGGTTATTGGCCTGTTAAGGTTTTCTATTTCTTCCTGTTCCAGTTTTGGTAGTTTGTGGCTTTCCAGGAATGCATTCATTTCTTCTAGATTGCCTAATTTATTGGCGCATACCTGTTCATAATATGTTTTTAAAATCGTTTGTATTTCCTTGGTGTTGGTAGTGATCTCTCCTTTCTCATTCATGATTTTATTAATTTGAGTCTTCTCTCTCTTCTTTTTAATAAGGCTGGCTAATGGTTTATCTATCTTATTAATTCTTTCAAAGAACCAACTCCTGGTTCTGTTGATCTGTTCCACAGGTCTTCTGGTCTCGATTTCGTTGAGTTCTACTCGAATCTTTATTAACTCCCTTCTTCTCCTGGGTGTAGGATCTATTTGCTGTTTTTTCTCTAGCTCCTTTATGTGTAAGGTTAGCTTTTGTATTTGAGTTCTTTCCAGTTTTTGAATGGATGCTTGTATTGCGATGTATTTCCCCTTTAGGACTGCTTTTGCCACATCCCAAAGATTTTGAACGGTTGTATCTTCATTCTCTTTAGTTTCCATGAATCTTTTTAATTCTTCCTTAATTTCCTGGTTGACCCTTTCATTTTTTAGCAGGATGGTCCTTAACCTCCACGTGTTTGAGGTCCTTCCAAACTTCTTGTTGTGATTTAGTTCGAATTTCAAGGCATTATGGTCTGAGAATATGCAGGGGACAATCCCAATCTTTTGGTATCGGTTCAGACCCGATTTGGGACCCAATATGTGGTCTATTCTGGAGACAGTTCCATGTGCACTTGAGAAGAATGTGTATTCAGTTGAGTTTGGATGTAAAGTTCTGTAGATATCTGTGAAATCCATCTGGTCCAGTGTATCATTTAAAGCTCTCGTTTCTTTGGAGATGTTGTGCTTAGAAGACCTATCGAGTATAGAAAGGGCTAGATTGAAGTCACCAAGTATAAGTGTATTATTATCTAAGTATTTCTTCACTTTGGTTAATAATTGATTTATATATTTGGCAGGTCCCACATTCGGGGCATATATATTGAGGATTGTTAAGTCCTTTTGTTGGATAGATCCTTTAAGTATGATATAGTGTCCCTCTTCATCTCTCACTACAGTCTTCGGGGTAAATTTTAGTTTATCTGAAATAAGGATGGCTACCCCTGCTTTCTTTTGAGGACCATTCGAATGGTAAATGGTTCTCCAACCTTTTATTTTCAGGCTGTAGGTGTCCTTCTGTCTAAAATGAGTCTCTTGTAGACAGCAAATAGATGGGTCCTGCTTTTTTATCCAGTCTGAAACCCTGCGCCTTTTGATGGGGTCATTAAGCCCGTTCACATTCAGAGTTACTATTGAGAGATATGAGTTTAGTGTCATCATGATATCTATTCAGTCCTTGTTTTTGTGGAATGTTCCACTGAACTTCTTCTTAAAGGGGAATTTTAAGAGTCCCCCTTAAAATTTCTTGCAGAGCTGGTTTGGAGGTCATATATTCTTTTAGTTGCTGCCTGTCTTGGAAGCTCTTTATCTCTCCTTCCATTTTGAATGAGAGCCTTGCTGGATAAAGTATTCTTGGTTGCATGTTCTTCTCATTGAGGACCCTGAATATATCCTGCCAGCCCTTTCTGGCCTGCCAGGTCTCTGTGGAGAGGTCTGCTGTTACCCTAATACTCCTCCCCATAAAAGTCAGGGATTTCTTGTCTCTTGCTGCTTTAAGGATCTTCTCTTTATCTTTGGAATTTGCAAGCTTCACTATTAAATGTCGAGGTGTTGAACGGTTTTTATTGATTTTAGGGGGGGATCTCTCTATTTCCTGGATCTGAATGCCTGTTTCCCTTCCCAGATTAGGAAAGTTTTCAGCTATGATTTGTTCAAATACATATTCTGGCCCTCTGTCTCTTTCGGCGCCCTCGGGAACACCAATTAAACGTAAGTTTTTCTTCCTCAGGCTGTCGTTTATTTCCCTTAATCTATCTTCATGGTCTTTTAGTTATTTGTCTCTTTTTTCCTCAGTTTCCCTCTTTGCTATCAACTTGTCTTCTATGTCACTCACTCGTTCTTCCACCTCGTTAACCCTTGTCATTAGGACTTCTAGTTTGGATTGCATCTCATTCAATTGATTTTTAATTTCTGCCTGATTAGCTCTAAATTCTGCAGTCATGAAGTCTCTTGAGTCCTTTATGCTTTTTTCTAGAGCCACCAGTAGCTGTATAATAGTGCTTCTGAATCGGCTTTCTGACATTGAATTGTAATCCAGATTTTGTAACTCTGTGGGAGAGAGGACTGTTTCTGATTCTTTCTTTTGAGGTGAGGTTTTCCTTCTAGTCATTTTGCTCAGTGCAGAGTGACCAAAAGCAAGTTGTATTGGGAAAAGGAGAAAGAGAGAGGAGAGAAAGAAGGAAAGAAAAGAGAAAGAAAAAAAAGGAAGAAAAAAACGAAAAAAAAAAAAGAAGAAAAAGAGAAAGAAAAAGAAAGGAGAAAAAAGGGGGGTGGGGGAAGGAAACAAATCAAAAAGCAAAACAAAACAAAACAAAACAAAAACAAAAACAAAAGATCGTGAAGATAGGTTAAGGGAAATAAATGACAGCCTCAGAAGGAAAAAAATCACATTTAATTGGGGTTCCAGAGGGCGCCGAAAGGGATGATCAGAAAGTGTATTTGAACAAATCATAGCTGAGAACTTCCCTAACTTGGGGAGGGAAACAGGCATTCAGATCCAGAAGATAGATTCCCCCCTAAAATCAATAAAAACTGTTCAACACCTCCACGTTTAATAGTGAAACTTGCAAATTCCAAAGATAAAGAGAAGATCCTTAAACCAGCAGGGGCCAAGAGACCCCTAAACTTTATGGGGAGAAGTATTAGGTTAACAGCAGACCTCTCCACAGAGACCTGGCAGGCCAGAAAGGGCTGGCAGGATATATTCAGGGTCCTAAATGAGAAGAACCTGCAGCCAAGAATACTTGATCCAGCAAGGCTCTCATTCAGAATAGAAGGAGAGATAAAGACTTCCAAGATAGGCAGAAACTGAAAGAATACATGACCACCAAACCAGCTCTGCAAGAAATTTTTTAAAATAAATTTATTTTTTATTGGTGTTCAATTTGCCAACATATAAAGTAACACCCAGTGCTCATCCCATCAAATGCCGCCCTCAGTGCCCGTCACCCAGTCACCAACCTCCCCTCCCCGCCCACCTCCCTCTCAACCACCCCTAGTTCATTTCCCAGAGTTAGGAGTCTCTCATGTTCTGTCTCCTTTTCTGATATTTCCCACTCATTTTTTCTCCTTTCCCCTTTATTCCCTTTCACTATTTATTATATTCCCCAAATGAATGAGACCATATAATGTTTGTCCTCCTCCAAATGACTTATTTCACTCAGCATAATCCCATCCAGTTCCATCCACATCGAAGCAAATGGTGGGTATTTGTCATTTCTAATGGCTGAGTAATATTCCATTGTATACATAGACCACATCTTCTTTATCCATTCATCTTTCGAAGGACACCGAGGCTCCTTCCACAGTTTGGCTATTGTGGACATTACTGCTATAAACATCGGGGTGCAGGTGTCCCTGCATTTCACTGCATCTGTATCTTTGGATAAATCCCCAGCAGTGCAGTTGCTGGGTCATAGGGCAGGTCTATTTTTAACTCTTTGAGGAACCTCCACACAGTTTTCCAGAGTGGCTGTACCAGTTCACATTCCCACCAACAGTGCAAGAGGGTTCTCCTTTCTCCACATCCTCTCCAACATTGGTTGTTTCCTGCTTTGTTAATTTTCTCCATTCTCACTGGTGTGAGGTGGTAACTTTTTTTAAAAAAAAATTTATATTTTATTGGTGTTCAATTTGCCAACATATAGAATAACACCCAGTCTGCAAGAAATATTAAGGGGGACTCTGTAAAAGAAAGAGGAAGTCTAAGGAGATAACCCACAAAAACAGGGACTGAATAGGTATCATGATGACACTAAATTCATATCTTTCAGTAGTACCTCTGAATGTGAATGGGCTTAATGACCCCATCAAAAGGCGCAGGGTGTCAGACTGGATAAAAAAGCAAGACCCATCTATTTGCTGTCTACAAGAGACTCATTTTAGATGTAAGGACACCTACAGCCTGAAAAAAAAAGGTTGGAGAACTATTTACCACTCAAATGGTCCTCAAAAGAAAGCAGGGGTAGCCATCCTCATTTCAGATAAATCAAAATTTATCCCAAAGACTGTAGTAAGAGATGAAGAGGGACACTATATCATACTTAAAGGATCTATCCAACAAGAAGACCTAACAATCATGAATATTTATGCCCTGAATGTGGGAGCTGCCAGGTATATCAATCAATTAATAACCAAAGTTAAGACATACTTAGATAATAATACACTTATACTGGGAGACTTGAATACAGCACTTTCTACAATCGACAGATCTTCTAAGCACAACATCTCCAAAGAAACAAGATCTTTAAAAAAAAAAAAAAAAGAAAAAGAAACAAGATCTTTAAATTATACACTGGACCAGATGGATTTCACAGATATTTACAGAACTTTACATCCAAACGAACTGAATACACATTCTTCTCAAGTGCACATGGAACTTTCTCCAGAATAGACCACATACTGGGTCACAAATCTAGTCTTAACTGATACCAAAAGATTGGGATCGTACTATCCTGCATATTTTCAGACCATAATGCTTTGAAACTAGAACTAAACCACCAGAAGATGTTTGGACGGATTTCAAGCACGTGAAGGTTAAGGACCATCCTGCTAAAAGATGAAAGGGTCAACCAGGAAATTAGAGAAGAATTAAAAAGATTCATGGAAACTAATGAGAATGAAGATACAACTGTTCAAAATCTTTGGGATATAGCAAAAGCAGTCCTGAGGGGGAGATACATCGCAATAGAAGAATCCATTCAAAAACTGGAAGAACTCAAATACAAAAGCTACCTTGCACCCAGAGGAGCTGGAGAAAAAACAGCAAATAGATCCTACACCCAGCAGAAGAAGAGAATTAATAAAGATTTGAGCATAACTCAATTAAATAGAGACCAAAAGAACTGTGGAACAGATCAACAAAACCAGGAGTTGGTTCTTTGAAAGAATTAATAAGATAGATAAACCATTAGCCAGCCTTATTAAAAAGAAGAGAGAAAAGACTCAAATTAATAAAATCATGAGTGAGAAAGGAGAGATCACCACCAATACCAAGGAAATACAAACGATTTAAAAAACTTATTATAAGCAGCTATCCACCAATAAATTAGGCAATCTAGAAGAAATGGACGCATTTCTGGAAAACCACAAACTACCAAAACTGGAACAGGAAAACCTGAACAGGCTGATAGCCAGGGAGGAAATTGAAGCAGTCATCAAAAACCTCCCAAGACACAAAAGTCCAGGGCCAGATGGCTTCCCAGGGGAATTCTGTGAAACGTTCAAAGAAGAAACCATACCTATTCTACTAAAGCTGTTCGAAAAGATAGAAAGAAATGGAGTACTTCCAAACTTATTCTGAGGCGATCACCTTAATTCCAAAACCAGACAAAGACCCCACCAAAAAGGAGAATTATAAGCCAATATCCCTGATGAATATGGATGCAAAAATTCTCAACAAGATACTAGACAATAGGATCCAACAGTACATTAAGAAGATTATTCACCATGACCAAGTGGGATTTATCCCCAGGATGCAAGGCTGGTTCAACACTCATAAAGCAATCAATGTGATTGATCATATCAACAAGAGAAAAACCAAGAACCATATGATCCTCTCATTAGATGCAGAGAAAGCATTTGACAAAATACAGCATCCATTTCTGATCAAAACTCTTCAGAGTGTAGGGATAGAGGGAACATTCCTCAGCATCTTAAAAACCATCTACGAAAAGCCCACAGCAAATACCCTTCTCAATGGGGAAACACTGGGAGCCTTTTCCCTAAGATCAGGAACAAGACAGGGATGTCCACTCTCACCACTGCTATTCAACATAGTACTGGAAGTTCTAGCCTCAGCAATCAGGCAACAAAAAGAAATAAAAGGCATTCAAAGTGGCAAAGAAGAAGTCAAACTCTCCCTCTTCATGGATGACATGATACTGTACATAGAAAACCCAGAAGATTCCACCCCAAGTTTGCTAGAACTCATATAGCAATTCGGCAGTGTGGCAGGATACAAAATCAATGCCCAAAGTCAGTGGCATTTCTATACACTAAGAATGAGACTGAAGAAAGAGAAATTAAGGAGCCAATCCCATTTACAATTGCACCCAAAAGCATAAGATACCTAGGAATAAAGCTAACCAAAGAGGTAAAGGATCTATACCCTAAAAACTATAGAACACTTCTGAAAGAAATTGAGGAAGACACAAAGAGATGGAAAAATATTCCATATTCATGGATTGGCAGAATTAATATTGTGAAAATGTCAATGCTACCCAGGGCAATGTACACGTTTAATGCAATCCCTATCAAAATACCATGGACTTTCTTCAGAGAGTTGGAACAAATCATCTTAAGATTTGTGTGGAATCAGAAAAGACCCCGAATAGCCAGGGGAATATTAAAAAAGAAAACCATAGCTGGGGACATCACAATGCCAGATTTCAGGTTGTTCTACAAAGCTGTGGTCATCAAGACAGTGTGGTACTGGCACATAGATCAATGGAACAGAATAGAGAATCCAGAAACGGACCCTCAACTTTATGGTCAACTAATATTCAACAAAGCAGGAAAGAATATCCAATGGAAAAAACACAGTCTCTTTAATAAATGGTGCTGGGAAAATTGGAGAGCCACGTGCAGAAGAATGAAACTAGACCATTCTTTTACACCATACACAAAGATAAACTCAGAATGGATGAAAGATCTAAATGTCAGACAAGATTCCCTCAAAATCCTAGAGGAGAACACAGGCAACACTCTTTTTGAACTTGGCCACAGCAACTTCTTGGAAGATACATCCATGAATGCAAGAGAAACAAAAGCAAAAATGAATTATTGACACTTAATCCAGATAAAAAGCTTCTGCACAACAAAAGGGACAGTCAACAAAACTAAAAGACAACCTACAGAATGGGAGAAGATATTTGCAAATGACCTATCAGATAAAGGGCTACTTTCCAAGATCTATAAAGAGCTTCTTAAACTCAACAGCAAAGAAACAAACAATGCAATCATGAAATGGGCAAAAGACATGAACAGAAATTTCACAGAGGAAGACATAGACATGGCCAACAAGCACATGAGAAAATGCTCCACAGCACTTGCCATCAGGGAAATACAAATCAAAACCACAATGAGATACCACCTCACACCAGTGAGAATGGGGAAAATTAACAAGACAAGAAACAATAAATGTTGGAGAGGATGTGGAGAAAGGGGAACCCTCCTGCACTGTTGGTGGGAATGTGAACTGGTGCAGCCACTCTGGAAAACTGTGTGGAGGTTCCCCAAAGAGTTAAAAATAGACCTGCCCTATGACCTAGCAACTGCACTGTTGGGGATTTACCCTAAAGATACAGATGCAGTGAAACGCCGGGACACCTGCACCCCGATGTTTCTAGCAGCAATGTCCACAATAGCCAAACTGTGGAAGGAGCCTCGGTGTCCATCGAAAGATGAAAGGATAAAGAAGATGTGGTCTATGTATACAATGGAATATTACTCAGACATTAGAAACGACGAATACCCACCATTTGCTTCAACATGGATGGAACTGGAGGGTATTATGCTGAGTGAAGTAAGTCAATCGGAAAAGGACTAACATATGGTCTCATTCATTTGGGGAATATAAAATTTAGTGAAAGGGAATAAAGGGAAAGGAGAGAAAATGAATGAAAATATCAGTGAGGGTGACAAAATATGAGAGACACCTAACTCTCGGAAATGAACAAGGGGTAGTGGAAGGGGAAGTGGGCGGGGGTTGGGGTGACTGGGTGATGGGCACTGAGGGGGGACTTGGCAGGATGAGCACTGGGTGTTATTCCAAATGTTGGCAAATTGAACTCCAATAAAAAAAAAAAGAATAAGTGAGTGAATGAATGGATAGCTGCATATAAATATTATTGTGATGTCAGAATCCCTATCTTCAAGGATGCTTGGATGGTCAGGACACCACTGAGGATTAGCAATGCTTGTTTTTACCAAAGTAATGCTTAATAATTGGCACAAAACAGTGGTTGAACCAATATTCAGAAATATTATTTTTGTCTTCACCATAGGGCTGAACTTTCATATAACTGGCAAAATAAGTTTTATTCTAAATCATCTGTATCATTGATACCAAACCAGGTAGTGAAACTTGAGAATGATTCTATCTGGCATGGGTTTTTCTTCTTTGGCAAAGTTTTTTCTTGAGAGCATTTTTTTTTTTTTTCTTAAAAAAAGCCTCTAGATTTATTAACAGATATGACTTGTCAGGTGTAATTTACTCTTTTCCATTAGTTTAGCTTGTTTAGATTTAGCTAAAGTTTCCTTCTCTTCAGTTTTACTGCTTGTTCTGGGGCCCCTAATATTATGCAAATTGACTTTGGCTTTAAACTAGATCCTTTTTGCCTAGAAATACAGTAGGAGAACTTTTCCTTTGTGCTTTCTTTAGACATTCACTGAGATTCCTAGAATTCCTCACAGGCAGTGTAAAACTATGTTGTTGATTTTGGCAGTCTGCATTTAAATAATATTTTTTTCAACTCAAACAGTTAATCAGTATGGTTTTGCTGCATGGCCATCACAATTGACCACTGAATTGTCCACATTCCTCATCAATTCCTATATGGTAGTCTTTTTAAGAGTGAAAAGATACTATTAATTTTAGCTGAGATTTCTCTTTTCACAAAGTTCTTATTTTCTTTTTTGGAGAAATGTTTGCTTGTTAGAATGATGAGATGAGGGGCCTAGGGAAAGCACAACACCTGGATGGGGCTGCTCCCTGAGGACAAGTGATGGGGGGTGAGGACTGAATTAAACTTCACTTCTTCCAGGGCTGTCTATGGCAGGAGGATCATATATGGGGAACTAGGGTCTAAGAAGTCTGGTTCCATGTATGGCCCACCTATTAAGAAACTGGGCAGCAACCACTGATAATCTGCCTCCTTTGTAGAGTATGTAGGTTTGTTTTTCCTTGGGATGAATTTACTAAATCTAACCAAATTCATGAAAGACTAAGCCAAAACCAAACCACACAGCTAAGGCATTCTCAGATTCCTGAACTGCAGAAACTGTGAGAAAATTACTGTAGTCTGAAATGTTGTATTCCCTCCAAATTCATATGTTGGAACTCTAGCAACAAAGGTGATGGTATTAAGAAGTAGGACCTTTGGGGATTGCTGGAGTAGCTCAGTCAGTTAAGCATCCAACTCTTGATTTCAGCTCAGGTCATGATCTCAGGGTCCTGAGATCAAGCCCCATGTCGGGCTCTGCACTGGGTGTGGAGCTTGCTTAAGATTCTTTGTCTCTCCTTCTCCCTCTGCCCTTCCCCACCTCTCTCCCTTGATTAAAAAAAAAAAAAAAGTAGGACCTTTGGTAGAAAATTAAGTTATGAGGGTAGAATATGAATGGGATTCATGCCCTTATAAAAAGAGGCTCCAGAGAGATCCCTAGCCCCTTTCAACATGTGAAGATATAAGGAGAAGTATGTCATCTGGGAAAGGACCCTTACCCAACTATACTAGCACTCTGATCTTGGACTTCCAGACTCCAGAACTGTGAGAAATAAATTGCTGTTGTTTATAAGCTGCTCAGTTTGTAGTATATTGTGGTAACAACCTGAACGAACAAATAATAATAAATGTCAGCTGTTTTAGTCTGTTAAATTTTGGGATAATTTGTTACACAGCAGAAGATAACTAATACATATCACTTAACAATTCTGTATGTTAAATTTTCTCTGTTCAAATTGCTGGGTGCTTTCTGTTTCTTGACTGATATAAACATGAACATAATAATAAATAAAGAATCTAAAAAAGAATAATGTTTACTGGGCTAAAGAAATCTCAATTACCTTAAGTTGGAATATTGATTTTATGTATGAGTCCAGATAGAATAATTCCAAGCTCAAGTGATTATTACTATGTATCAGTCTATAATTTTGTATGTTCCAAATCTATAGAATTTGATAGATATTTCTATAAAAGTCAGTAAGGGGTGCCTGTGTGGCTCAGTCAGTTGAACATTCAACTCTTGGTTTCGGCTCAGGTCTTGATGTCATGGGTTGTGAGATCGAGCCCTATGCCAGACTTAGTATTCAGCAGGTAGTCTACCTGAAGATTCTCTCCTCTACTCCTCCCCCCACTGACGCTTGTGCTCTCTTAAATAAATAAATCTTTAAAAAGTCAGTAAAAAAAGTCCATTTTAATTAAATCACATAAATGATTTTTTTAAGAATCTCAAAGGGAAAATCATACTTGGAAAAAGGCATATATACAATAATTGTAGGAAACAGCATGGAGTTTCCTCAAAAAGTTAAAAATAGAACTGCCATATGATCTAGCAATCCCACTTCTGTGTATATATCCAGACAAAATAAAATCACTATCTCAAAGAAATATGCTGCATGTTCATTGCCAGGAGTGAGAGAAAAAGAGAGATGTTAGTCAAAGGGTTCAAACTTTCAGTTATAAAATGAGTAAGTCCTGATGATCTAATGACTATACACAATAATAATGTATTATATACCTGAAACTTGCTAAGAGAGGAGATTTCAAGTCTTCTTATTACCGAGAAAAGGGTAATTATGTGAGGTGATGGATGTGTTAATTAGCTTGAGGGAGGTAATCATTTCACACTATACATACACATTGAAAACATTGCGTTGTATAACCTAAATATACACAATTTTTGTCAATCATACCTCAATAAAGCTGGAAAAACATAATATGTATGATGTATGTATTTATTTTAAAAAGTCATATGTAATATATATATTTACACACATATTTTATATATTTATGTCTATCTACCTATATCTATTGATCTATACCTATCTATCTATCTCATCTATCTACCAAATGAAGGAAGTGCCAAACCCAGCTATCAGTCATTTAAGTAAAAGGACATTTATTGTTCTTAACTTGAAGAGAACAAATTACCTGAGTAATGTCCATGTGTCGGTTTGTAGGCTTTAGCAGAGTGTCAGTATTTTACCCTTTGCAGTCATATTTTTTGATATCACCTGTAAAGTTATTGACATCTGTAGTATCTGACCACTGTATCACAGCTGAAAAAAATGGCTTTTGGAGGCTGAGGTTCTGGACCTTACAATTTAAATAGTTTATTTTTTGGGGTGATGGAAAGTCAATTTAATAATTTCTACAAAACTGAAAGTTCATCACTCAAAATGACTTCTGGCCATTTATCCATTAGTTAGCCCAACCCTGTAAAATTATTGCTCTTCCAATCACAAGCAAGTAGGGAGATGGCCATGAAGTCAGCTACTGGTTGGACTTAAGGTAGCTGAGAAAGTCAGTATTTGGCGGCTGTCATTTATAACATCAATTAGCATTACAAGATGGCATAGAAAGCAGACATTTAAGATTATAAAGAAAGCATTTGAGGGCTTATGGGAAGATATAGTGGCAACCAAGAATTATAGTATCTTGCCAAAGGTGAGCCAAAGTGGTGAGGCTGGCCGTGATTTAAGGTCAGGTGCTCTGGCTCCAAAGTGTTTGTTCCTAATAGCTATAGGGATTTAAGGAAAGAAGTATCAGGGGAGGCAAGGCTCAACTTAAAGCCCACTTTCTCCCGGAAACCTTGATGAGTCATCTTAGCTGGATGTAATCCCCCTGTTCTGAACAACTCTAGCTCAGTGTGAATTCCAGTGCTCTTATGACATTTATTATAAATGGCACTGTCATACAGCTTTTTGTACACACAGCACCTATATACATTGGAATTTATTCAATTGAGGAATTTATTTAAAACATTTTTATTTTTATTTTTTATTTAAAACATTTTTAAATTTAAATTAATTAACATACAATGTATTATTAGTTTCAGAGGTAGAAGTCAGTGATTCATCAGCCTTATATCAATTGAAGTATTTAAAAACCCTCATGCATAATTTGAAATTTTGCAAGTCCAATTTTAAATAGATTGTAGAAGTTGCTATTTAAAGCAACTTTGACACTATCAAAATTATGAATGTGTACAACTTTTGGTCCAGCAATCCCATTTCTGGGAATTTATTTTACAGATAATGCTTGCAAACTGATAGATGTACAAGGTTATTCTTTGCAACATTGTTTGTCATAGCAGAAAACTAATGATACTTCTCTGGGAGTCATAAATGCTATTTTTCAGATATTTCCATTTCTTCCCCCTTGACGGGATTGCTTTTCCTAGTTCTCTTGTGGTTGGGTAGAGCCATGTGATGAGTTGTGAACATAAGTAGTATTTATTACTTCAAGGCCAGAGTATTTAATAGCCAATGTGTTACCCTAAAGGTCTTTTTTCTCCCTACCACACTGACTGGCAACGTTTGACATGGAGACTGCTCCATCAGCCTGGGTCAGATATAAGAAGATACAGAACAGAACCTGGCCAAACTGCAATTGACATAGCATGAATAAAAAACATCATTTGTTTTTAAAAGCTACAAAAATTTTTATCACCACAGTGAAGCCCCAAAACCCTTTGTGAACTTAAAGTGGCAGCTTCTCAATTAGGAATTTGCAGAGATTATGACAAAGTTGGAAAGAAACCTTTAGTTGGGATGGGCTTTCTGGGTATCACTTAAACAATTCACAATTAGGCTACTAACTGGTCATGGTAAAATATGAGGCCTGGAAGCTTTTGCTGTCTATCAAACTCTAATTTGAGCTAAATCTGGAATTTTTAAATATGTAGAGCAAGTTGTATTAATTTACTTTTTAAAAAATATTTTATTTATTTATTAGAGAGTAAACATGCATGTGTGGAGGGAGGAGGGGCAGGGGAGGGAAAAGGGAGGGGAAAAAGAATATCAAGCAGACTCTACCCTGAGTGCAGAGCCTGATATGGGGCTCAGTTCCACCAGTGTGAGATCATGACCTGAGCTGAAACCAAGAGCTGGATGTCTAACCAACTGAGCCACTCAGGAGCCCCTAATTTATGTTCTTTGTAATTTGAGTTATTTGAATTGAACAATTATTATCAGAATGTATTTTTCATTTTTAAATGGATGTTTTGCATACAAGTATCTTTTCACTTTATACACTAAGTAATGTATTAGTCATTGGACACCAATTGATGGATACAAACTATGCAGGTAAGCAATTGATCTTTTCTTCTTCTTTTTTAGAAAAATTAAAAAAAAATTTATTTGACAGAACCAGAGAGAGAGAGAGAGAGAGAGAGAGAGAGAAAGCACAGCAGGGGGAATGGCAGAGGGAGAGGGAGAAGCTGAGCAGGGAGTCCAATGCAGGGCTCGAACCCCAGACCCGGGGATCATGACCTGAACCCAAGGCAGATGCTTAGCTGACTGAGCCTCCCAGGCGCCCTGGTAAGCAATTGGTGTTACAAATCTATTGAGATGTTTGACCTACTTATGAAAAAACATTGTAGAATAGATAATGTGTAAGAATTTTTTACTTTTAAAGAAATGTCCTTAGATGGTTAACTTTAGAGATACCTTTTTTAGAATACGGAAACCATTATTCCATGAGAGGAGTAAATATTTCTGACTTCATAACTCACATTTTCATATATAATAATCATTACCCAAGAAATGGTCAATCACTAGCCCTATTCCTTTTCTCAGTTCATTAATTCTCAGGCTTATTTTTTTCTGGATTCTGAATAATTATCATGTTCAAATCAACTTTAGGCTGCTTTCCCTGGATCATTTTTTAATTTTAGTTTGAGCTTTTGAACTCTTATACCTGGCATTAATTTTTTCCTCCAACCAGAAATGCTATTTGATTGACAATATCAATAATTGCAATTGAGCCAATTTTCCTCTGCAGGCTCTTTCTGCTCTAAATTTTAGTTAACAGTATCACAGACCCATTGCTTTCAGTGATCATTAAGCTAGTCCCTTTCTTTCCCTTAGAACTATCATCAAGAGTGAGGATTGCACTGGATTTTGATGTGGGAATTCCAGCTGTATTATGTATACCACATAAAGTAGGGCATCAGCAATTATTGTGGCTCCTCCCTGTTTTCCTTGATTAAAAGTCATTTTTCAATTAGATCAGTGAGTGATAATCAAATGACACACTAAGGGTTTCTTAAAGGTAGAAACAGAACTTTAAAAACTGTAATAACAACATCAAAAAGTTGAACCAATAAGCAAATTGTTAAATCAAATGTACATTTAGAAGTCCATATTAATTTCTGAGGAAATCAACCGTTCTTAAAAAATACTGTTGTCTTTATTTATGCTCTAGTATCTCATTTGTATTACTGAATGATACAAATTTACCAGAAGGAATCTTATTTTTTGGAATCCTATCTCCATTCTTTGTTCTGTAAAAGGGAAATATGTAAAGTGCAGGGATTCTATTATCCATTTCTACATTTTCTATTTACTAACATTTTATTTGAACTTTACTCTTTCTTGACAGTTTATTTTTTTCCTGGCCACCTCTAGGGGGCAACTTAACCCAAATTATCCTTTGGTTGAATTCTCCTATAGACCACTGTATTAGAAAATTTTGTCAAATGACATTATGCAGTTAGAATGATTATTGTTTAAAGCAGATTTGGTAGAATTTGCTTCTGTTCATGGAGTCAACTTGAATGTAGTCATAATTCATGATTTCAGGCTTTTAATATCTGTAGGGGCATAAAATTGTGATGCTGTGCAGAGGCAGAGATGAAGAGGGCACAGATCAATCTTATATAATGAATGCTGCATTCTCAACTTCTTATCTGCTCTCAGGCCACACCTGGGCATTTGGGAAGATGTAAAGCACAAGTCAGAGGTGCACTATTTCCCATATCTATACCTAGTTCTCTCACTCAGTGTGCAAGGACTCCAGTTTACTTGATCTTAAACAAGAAACATGCTTAGCAAGAACATGTATTCAACTTGACATCACCTTAATAAACACCTAATTCTATTTCCAAATTTGGTCAAATTCCCTTCATGGACTTGGTTCATTTCTTACCTAAATTATCATTTCAGGTCTTCATGTTTTATTCTTCTTAACATGCATGTCAAGGTTATCTTCCCTATTCTCTGCTTTAAATCAGCAAACTACAAGGAAATTGTTCCATTCTTCAATATTGTGTGCATCTATATCTTATATAGATGTAAGGTGGATTGTGATATATCCTGACATAATTAGCTGGTTGAGACCATAAAGTAGGGGTACATTCCAGTAGGTAAAATCTCTTATTGTTATTAAGTATATTCTCAATGAGGGCAGTACATGGAAAGCAAACCTACAGCAGGCAGGAGAGGGATTTTGAGATTTTTATTTTTTTATTTATTTTTTTGAGATTTTTAAAGAGAGTAGATATCTAGGCAGGAACATTTTAAAGGGGCGGGTGAAGTGGGGGAGTAGGGAGAAGGATTGCTGAGCTGGTACTCACCACAGGACCTGGATTGCATTGAGTTCTGCAAGCTCTGGATAGGGACTCATCTCTTGTAAGTTAGGTTTTCTAGTTTATTTCTTGTTATATCTGAATCATTACTGAAGCGTCATTCTGGACACACAGCTGAGGTATAGTGTCCAGCTTGGGTCACAGTTTTCTGGAAGAAGTAATATCCACTTGAGACCAGTGTCCATTTCTGAAAGGTATGGTATATTTGGTTGGGGAGAAAGAGATTATTTGCCTTCCCATCACATCTGGAAGATTCATAGTTAACAGATCCTCCACTAGACAGTGAGCTCTAAAGGGGCTGGAGCACACATTGGTGAATAGTACCACCATCAAGTAAAACACCCGACCTGAAACCTTGAAATCTTCTAGACTTCTTCCTTTCCTACACCTCTACATCCAACTGAGTTCTTGAAACTTGTGTCTATTTTCACTGCCATCTTTTTAGTTCAGATCTTTTCTATGTGTTACGTAGGCTTTGAGGTTAACATTTAACAGACATTTATATGTATCAGAAAGTATGAAAGTTCATTTATTTTTGTTACTCTTAAGCCTCTATCCCACTAGTATGAAAACTATAACTTAAACTTTCCAATTAAAGGTGACTTAGTTTTCTCTGGTTAGTTTTTTTTTGTTTTGTTTTGTTTTGGTTTAAAATAGTCTCTTTTAGGTAAATCATTAGACTTCCAGAGTCATTTCCTTTCCCTTTTTTTTTTCCTTGCTAAATTGGTGCCTCTTTATATGATGGCATTTTCATGAGTTTGTAAAAGTGGGAGTGATTAATTAATTTTGTGTCAACCTGATTGGCTTAAGGATGCCCGGATAGCTAGTAAAGTGTTATTTCTTGGTGTGTCTGTGAGGCTGCTTCTAGAAGAGTTTAGCAATTGATTCAATAGACAGAATAAAGAGATTGGCCCTCACCAATGAAGGTGGTGTTATCCAAATTTTGGGGGTCCCAAATAGAACAAAATGGTGAAGGACAGGCAAATTCCCTCTTTCTTATTGAGCTGGGACATCCATCTTTTCCTGCCATCAGACATCAGAACTCCTGGTTCGAGGGCCTTTGGACTCTGGGTCTTATATGGCAGCCCCCCAGCTTTAAGTCTTTGGACTGGGACTAAATTATACCACCCACTGTCTTGGTTCTCCAACTTGTAGATGGCGGATTATGGTACTTTCCAGTTCCCATAACTGTGTGAGCCAGTTTATATAATAAATCTCTTATCTATTTGTCTACCTGTCTGTCTGTCTATCATCTATCCTATTCTGCTCTTCTGAGTAACTCTAATAGAGTAAGTAAAGAGGAATTCAGATCTATGCATGACAGTTTTGACTTTCCTCTGGATCCTCACTGGCTTTTGATTAAGTTGTTTTGTCTTTTGCATGAAGTAGATTGTCTTTTGACCTCACTAGTTTTACTGGAGTAACTGGGCCTCTGGTCTTTGTGCACTGTGTATTGCTTATGACTCTGGATATTGTCACCTACTTCTAAGCCCCAGCTTCTGCTTCTCTCGTCTTTTAAATGGTTACAAGTTTGCTTGGGCACATGAGGGAACTTCTGGATATTCTTCCACACCCAAAGCATAGAGAACCAGCAGTATTATGTCTGTCCATCTGTCCAGATCCGTCTTCTCAGGCCATGCTGTGCAATTTCTCCCCAGACTTGCTAGGCATGGTGTGGTGCTGAATGTGGGATTTTCTCATGTTGTTAGAGGTCCCCCTGCATCTGAAAAAGCAGGCCATTAGCTCCAAAGTCTTGAATTCTACCCTATGGCATTCTTCTGTCTACATATTGATCTGATTTTTGACATTTTTCTAAGTCTTGGTGTGGGTCTCATCTTATTTGGAACTCTCTGGGCTTCCGGGATAAACAGTAGCATCTCCCTCTCCCCCTATCCAGCCTAAATTTCCTGAAAGTACTTCTGTAGCATCTAGATCTGTGCCAAACCTGAAGCTTGCTCCTAAGGCTGAAGCTCTAGGACTGTCAAGTGGCCTCTTTCACTGAAAGGCTAGGGCTATGTTTCAGTCTATTCTCTATGCAGTGCTGTAGGGGTAGTAGCCCACCAAGAACTATCTCTCTGATTGGTATGGTCCCATGGGATCCAAGAATACAAGCCATCCTGGCCATTAGAACCAGGAAGTTAGGGAGTATCCTTAGGCAGCAGCTATAAAAACCAGGACAGCAGATGAAAAAATGGGGTACCAGACACATATAAGAGCTCTCATCTGAGAGATGCTGGCCCTTTAAAGTAGGGCAGAGGATTAGTGCAAAGTTAATGACTGCCCTCTGAGTTCTCAGGAAAAGTTTACAGCCAGCCTTTAATGTGTGTTTAATTAGAACCCTGCCCCCCAGGCCACAGCTATGATGATAAGTTAAGGAATCTCTGTCATAAGAAGATTAAGTTCTTGAATCTGTTGCCTCTTACTGTGTCTTGGGTGTGGTAACTGTTTAAGAGCTCTTTCTCCATTGGTTAGAGTCTGTGGGACCTGTGAATATGTCTTGTTGAATGTCAGATCCAGGTGATGTAGAGGTATGCCCTGGCAGCAGCCACAAAAATTTGGTCACCAGACCAAGGTATAAGCTTCTTTCTGGAAGATACCAGCCAGTGAGCTGGAGTGAGGCAGGAGAGCACAATGATTGGGTCCATCAGCTTCTGTTCTGTGAGAGCACATAAGTAGGCTCCTATAAGTGATGAACCAGAAGCCTATCCTTTGGGCTAAAGCTCTTGGACAGGAAAACAGACCTCTTTCTCAGAAATACTAGGGGTGTGTGTTTTCGTCTGTTATCTGTACTGTGCCCTGGGAGCAGTAGTCTGCAAAGAACTGTCTCCAATTATTACTGTCCTGTGGGGTCCAGGAACACAATCCCTTTTGGCCTCCAGAGTCAGGCAATCAAGAAGCATCCCCTAGGTGGCAGTCCCAAAAACTGGGTCACTAGCTATAAATACCAGAGCCCCAGATGTGTAGAAGGTCTGTTCTGGGAGATTCTGATGCTTTCGAGTGCCAGGGAGAGTACAAAGGGAAAGTACAAAGAAAGGGGGCGGGGGGAAGGAATGGAAAAAGAAAGAAGATATAAAGAAAGAAAGAAGGAAAAAGGAAAATGAAAAGAAAAAAGATGCTCTCCCCTGACTTTAGCAAGGCAGAAGAAGAACAAGCAAGATGGCACCCTTGGGGAAGGAAATAAAACAAAGCAAGCAAATAACATGGTGCCTGATGGTGTTAGCAAGTCAGAGGAGAGAAGGAAGATAGTTGATTTTGACCCTGAGAGTATCCCAGCAGGCCCCTGCCCCTCAGACCAATGCTTTAAAGTTAGGAAATGAATCTTTTTCATATAAAGTCTAGGTCTTTTCAAAGGGATGCTTCTACATTGGGCCCTGGGGTGGGAGAGTCTGTATGTGGGCCCATTAAGAAGTGTTCCTCAGGTTGCCACGACCCTGTGGGTCTCTTTGATGTGATCTCAATTGATCTTCAGAGTCAGATGTTTTAGGGGTTTCTCTCTCAGGTGCCAGTCTTAAAAGTGGGGATGTCTACTGTGAGATACAAACTCTTCAGTCCTTAGGGAGAAGCTCCCTCCCAATCGAGGGTTGCTGATGAGGCTGGGGTTTATAGCAAGATCATGTCTCATCTCACTCTTTCCTATCCACTTCAATGTGTTTTCTCTTTCTTGTTTGTCTGATGTGAGGGGATAGTTCCACCTACTTTTAGGTTTATTGGTCCATATATAGCTATAGATGTGGTGTGTCTGTGGGAAGAGGTGAGTTCTAGGTCTTTCTATGTTGCTATCTTGAATGGGACCAGGATTGTTTTCTTAATTTCTATTTCTAATAGTTTTTTATTAGTATATAGAAATTTTGGGATATTGATTTTGTACTGTGCAACTTTACTGAATTTGTTGATTAGTTCTAACAGTTTTTTTGAGTCTTAAGGATTTTCTATATATAATATGTCATCTGCAAATAGTGACGTTTTAACTACTTCTTGTAATATTTCTGTGTAAGATAATGCATGGTTCCATTCTTGCTTTTTATTTGATAACAAATTTCATGTAATTAATGAATAGTAAATAATTATTAAGCTGCTACAATTTAAGAAAAAAGTGGCAAATTGTTTAAATGTTAGGATGTGAAAGAACTAATTGGTTATATAAAAGGGAAAGATAAAGTCTGGCTAAATTTTGACTCTATATGCCACGCATCACTTGTTTGTGAAATAGTACTGGCAGTAGATAATTAATGTGTACTTCACTGGGATGTCTGGGTGGCTCAATGGTTGAGCCTCTGCCTTTGACTCAGGGCGTAATCCCAGGATCTGGGATCTAGTCCCACTTTGGGCTCCTTGTGGGGAGCCTGCTTCTCCCTCTGCCTGTGTCTCTGCCTCTCTCTCTCTGTGTCTCTCATGAATAAATAAATAAAATCTTTAAAAAGTATATTTTATATACTAAAATATAATTAGTGCCTTCCTACAAAGCAATATATAGCATTAGGTTGCATACATCTAAGCATATATCCAGATGATATGTTGGGTGACATTAGGGTCAATTGTTGGACATTCAGATGATCAAGTGTAAATTTATCTCTAATTCATTTAACACCTAAAATCAATTCTTTTTTTTTTAATTATTATTTATTTATGATAGTCACAGAGAGAGAGAGAGAGAGAGAGAGAGAGAGGCAGAGACATAGGCAGAGGGAGAAGCAAGCTCCATGCACCGGAAGCCCGACGTGGGATTCGATCCTGGATCTCCAGGTTCGCGCCCTGGGCCAAAGGCAGGTGCTAAACCGCTGCGCCACCCAGGGATCCCTAAAATCAATTCTTTAATCATGAGCTTCCCGACTCTTTTTAGGGGAATATATCAATTTCCTATTAAAAGGAAATATTCAAAACTAATTTCTCAAATGTGGCATTGGGATACTTTTTTGTCTTCAAAATAGTAAAAATTATTTTAAAATAAATTTTATTTAAACATTCAAACAAAAGTTAAACATGGAGCTATTTTTTAGGAGCAGAGTATTTACATTGACAGGAAGACCATCTGAAATCATTTGGAAATTCACCCTATGTAAAGAATTTAGAATGTTGTATTTAGGGATGACTTCTACATGGTCTTACTGCATATGTTCACTTCACTGCAAATCTATATTATGTGTGCTTAAATCTTCCTTTCTTAAGAATGTGACTTCAGACTGTGATGCTGAGTCACAATTTTAGTGAATTTAAGTCTTATTATGCTATGTTTCTGGGAAGGATTATCTATGTATGAGAGGGAAGGACAGATGAGGTAGGAGAGGGAAATACAAGAAGACACAGTGTTGGGAGGTGAAATAAAGGGGGTTCTTTAAAGAGTAGCTTTACTTCAAAGCTTCCAGGAACACTTTCAGATCCCTTGACCCAGGGGACTTCTAAGCCAGTATTATGAAGATCAAACTAAATTACTTGGAAAAAATGGTAGAATTGAGGATTGGCAAAAAAGTGGCAGCTGTAGGTTTTTGAGAAAAGAAGATATGAGGGTTAAGGTGAAAGAGAAGGAGTGAAATGATGACCTCTCTCCCAAATAAAAGTTTCTACAGTACACGTTGAAGGGAAAGACAGACAAAAGGATGAAGGCCTGGGGACTGCATTCTTACCATCTGAGTGAATGTGGAAATGGGACCCAGGTCAGAATGTCCTGATGTTTTGCTGGGCTCTAAGAATTATCCTGGGGTGATCCAAAACTCTAACTCTGTGCACTGAGAGTGTTGGAGAAGTCTTTTGCTGTTTTTCCACCTGTCTTTAAAAAAAATTGATATATCAATAAAAGTTTATTTCCTACAAACACTGTTCACACTGTGCATCTCTGTAGTTACAGTTATACTGAGAGAGTTGGTGGTAAACTACCACCTTTTTGCATGCCTGGTTCTAAAGTATAATCTATTTAAGAAAGTTGTTATTAGGGGGATCCCTGGGTGGCTCAGCAGTTTAGCACCTGCCTTTGGCCCAGGGCATGATCCTGGAGTCCTGGGATCAAGTCCCACATCGGACTCCCTGCATGGAGCCTGTTTCTCCCTCTGCCTGTATCTCTGCCTCTCTCTCTCTCTCTCATGAATAAATAAATAAAATCTTAAAAAAAAAGAAAGTTGTTATTAGGTAATATCTTATAATGATTATAAACAAATCCCATAGGATGTTACTTCATGTCTGGTAAAGTGATTTCATGCTAACAACAGCATTCAGAATCTCCTTTTGAAGTCTGCATTTAGATATCAGGGAGGTGGTTTGATCTGTGCTAATTATTTTGACTGTAGAAAAGAAATCACAAACTTCTTAAATTAGCAGAGTCAGTAGTTTGACCTTTAAGCTACTGGTTTAAGCTGGCAAACCACTAATACTTTCTAGTGTCCTGTTTTCCTCTTTTCAAAGAAGGATTATAAGGGAGTTGGGAAAATTACATAGACATTTGGAATAGATTGTACCAATCTATATGCAAAACAACGTAATTAAGACTATCTGAAGAAAAACTTACCTCTTTTATCTGTTCTAGTTTTAACTTCTATACATTTTCATGTTTTTGTGACACCATATAGAAAATAACATGCACATTCAGAAGTCTGATTTTGACTTGTAGTTTTGCTGTAATAAAACTGTATTCTATAATAGCTTTAAGAAGAAAATATTTATTCATAATTAACACAAAGTATGTATTTTCCTTTCCTTTTTAACACTAGTAGAGGGGAGAAGATGAACCTAGGGGGGTGGGTGGAATATAGATGGAAGGCAAACACTAATAGTTGCTGACCCAATAACTATTCTTCATCCTGTGCTGTGGTAGGCAGACTAATGCCCCACCTTCCCCAAGGTGTACCCTTCCCTAATCCTTAGGACCTGTGAATATATTACCTTTATGGCAAAAGGGACTTTGCCAATATGATTAAGTTAAGAATCTTGAGAAGAGGGGACTGTTGTGGAGTGTCTGGATGGCCCCAATGTAATCAAAAGGTCTCTATAAGGGAAAGAGGAGGGCAGGAGAGTCAGAAGGAGATATGATGATAGAAGCAGAGGCTGGAGTAATGCAAGGAAGGGGCCACAAACCAAGAAATGCAGGAGGCCTCTGGAAGCTGGAAAATGCAAGGAAATTCCCCTTTAGAGCCTCCAGGAGGAGCTCTGCCCTTTCAGATTTCTGACTCCAGAACTCTAAGAAAATATCTCACATACCAAATATGAGATAATTAACTGTTTTATTGCTTATGCCAGTATTACATGTGGAATCCAACTTAACTGATACATTTGGTACATGTGATGTGATAGATATAGTAGTTAATGAAAACCTGACTCAATCTTTTTCCAGATTTACCCTGTTCTTCATTTTGAAAAAAAAAATGATTTTTACCACTAGACTGTTGAAGGGCACTGCATCAACTAGAAGAATATTTGTTTTAAGGGCAATTCTAATTAAAGCACTTATTTTTCCAGAAATTGGGAGAAAAATATGAACTATACCAATTTGTTGGCTTTGTTTGCAAGGTAACAAAATTAAAAACTAAATAGACAAACTCATTTTGATGGCAAAATAAAAACCTGGCTGACATTCCTCTGATTAGAGACCCAGGCAACTAATGAGTACATAATGGAATATTATAATATGTGAAATACTTAATGTAGTTCAAACAAATTAGACAGCAAGGCATTAATTACCAGCTTTGATAAATGGTCTTCTGGCCTTATCCTCCGTGCTTTTCTCAATAACTATTGTAGCAGATGAAAATGAGTTGTATTTAAATAATTTTAAGTCAAAGAAAAACAAGATTGTGCAGCAAAAATATTTAAATTATACCCTAAGATACAAAAATTATTCATGAGGAAATTTAAAAATAATCTTTAATTAATAATATTCAAATCCCTTGATTTTCTTTGACTAAAAGAATACCTGAGTTTACCACCTATAATTGCAAATTTGAATTGATTTTTTTTCTTCTCTAGATAAATAGCTAGAGTGTGTTTATCTAGTGAATAACAGACTCTTTAAAGTTAGGATTTTGAAATTTTTCTCCTCTTTCCTTTCTCTATGGATTTATGAAGTCTTCATCCTATTAGCATTTTTTTAGAAAAGAAAATGGTACAAGTCTAAAGCCTTTGGCACATTATGTGCTACATCTCCTTATTTATTTTTAAACTCTAGCTCACAAGCCCTTTATTCCCTTTCTTAGTTCATGTTGAAAGGGTCAGTTCATTTGAGTTATTCCTGAGTTATTTTAACTAGGCACTACTTCTTACCTTCAAAAGTAACTGAGGGATAACTCACTCTTCCTAATTCCTTGGGAGTGACCCCAAGGTTACCTGAGGTTGTTTCCAGACACCATAAGGTTTAGGTTTAAACCATATTAATTACTTCAATTTCTTTTGCATGGTTGTTTTCCCATATGCAAGGAACTTCTTGAGAGAAACATCCACATCTTTTATCCATGTAGATCACAAGCTTGGCCCACTGCCTTAATATTGGTTGAAAAAAAATATAGGAAAAATGAGTGACTGTAG
The DNA here is from genome assembly GCF_048164855.1 of Canis lupus baileyi. Taxonomy (NCBI): domain Eukaryota; kingdom Metazoa; phylum Chordata; class Mammalia; order Carnivora; family Canidae; genus Canis; species Canis lupus. The sequence goes on along the minus strand of NC_132844.1, from coordinate 26,803,176 downwards.
AAGGGGTATTTATCAGGGAAATAAATCTGACCTTACCATATGTCTGCCTATAGAATCCTATAGCTGATACTATCTGTTCTTGGTTCTTGAATTGGAACTTGATTGGAACTTACACAAAGTTTTGAAGTATGTTTTTCTCTTGTGTTTTAATAATTAGAAAGTATTATATGGCAAAAATTTGGGATGGATCACCATTGTTGCCTAATTGGTGCTTTGTTCTACTAATTTTACCCATATTATTAATAATCCTTGATTAAAGGTTAAAAATTCCACCATTTTTAAGAAATAAGCAAATGTATTTTTCTCAAAAAGCAAGAAGTTCAAGAACAGTGCTTTTCAGGACTGATTAGTTCAGTGATTCATTGATGTCATCCAGAATTTAGGTCTTACCAGAATTCTGCTTTTTCACCTTCAGTGTGTAGACTTGCATTTCTCATGGGAACAGCAGCAGCAGTTCAAGATTTGGTGTCTAGAGCAATAGTGTCTAGAGTTGGAAAGGAGGGGGCATCTCTTTTTAATAGCATTCTCTCTTTTTAAAAAAATTACTTAAGTTATATATGTTCATAGTTTAAAGAGTTGAGTAATTTGGCAACATTTGTTGTAAATAACAGCAAGCTTATCCCCACCATTGTTCCCTCTCCCCAGAGGCTACCATGTTTTGATCTCTTTAGCGGATTACTATTTTAATCTTTACCTCCATATTTCCAGATAACATGCTTATATCACATACATGCACCCTTGACTTTTCAGTTTTTAGATATTATCTATTGATTTCTCAAAATAGAAAATGAAACTTTAGCACTCTTCCCCCCTCAATCACTTCTTTTTCTATGTCTGGCATAAGTTTTCTGGTATAAGGATATCCTCCTTTATCATTATCTGGGGAATCCTTTTACCTTTAAAAATTTTTGGTATTTACTACTCACTTTATCTCATGAAATTCTCTTTCCTATTGAGTTAGTTTTCTGAGAGAAGGCACTGGGGAGATAAGTTTTTGAAACTTTGTATCTCTTTATTCTACTTTACACTTAAGTGCCATTTTGATTAGATATGGAATTCTAGGTTGGAAATAATTTCCCTTGAGAATTTTGAAGGCATTTCCTTCTGGCTTCTAGCTTCTAGCTGTTAATCATATGAAGCCATTGTTTCCTGATTCCTTGTAGTGGTCTTTTCTTCCCAATCCCTGGAAGCTTGTTTTTGTTCCTAGTGTCCTGAAATTTCATGATGATTTTTTTTATATGATTCTATTTTCATCCATTGGATAGTTGGTGGGTCATTTCAAACTGTAAACTTAGTTTTCACTTTTGGCAATTTTTCTTGTATTTTTTCCTTTGATGATTTTCTCCCTCCCTTCTTTTTTGCAGGGATTTTTATTATTTGGATAGTAAACCTCCATAATGGCCCCTAGTGATTCTTAAATCTGGTATTCATGATTTTGTGCAGTCCTTTCCCACATGACTAGGCAGGCCTGTGTATCTGAAAGGATACTGTGAAAATGATGAGGTAGGCCTTCTGAGATTAGGCCATAAAAGGCATTGTAGTTTCCACTTTGCTTCCTCCAGGATCATTTGTCAAGGGAAGCCTACTATCATGTTGGGAGGATACTCAAGTAGCCTGTGGAGAGATACGGTAAGGAACTGAAGCCCCTTGCCAACAGCAGATATTAGCTTGCCAGAAATGTCAATAAGCAACATTGGAAACAGAGCCTTCAGCTCCCCTCATGTATGTGCAGGTGTGTGCTCTCTCTCCCTCTCTCTTTCAAATAAAAATTAAAAAACACACAAAAAATTAAAAACTCTCAAATTAAGAATCGAGAAAATAACTTTAAATGTGTCATTTTTATGATACAGAGGAGCTTCTGGATCTGCATTTTGGTTGACTTGGACTTTTCATTAATTAAAAATACATGTCATATTATCAATAAAATCATTTTTTCCCCAAATGGAAGACTTCCAGCTTCCACTCTCCAAAGTTTTTTTTTTTTTTTTTTAAATTACTTATTAGACAGAGATAGAGAGAAAACACACAATCAATGGGGGAGGGGCAGAAGGAGAAGCCCATTGTGGGGTTGGATCCCAGTACCCTGGGATGATGGAGCTGAAGGCAGACACTTAACCCATTAAGCCACCCAGGCACCCCTCCACTTTCCAAAGTTATAGTTAAAATTCTAAGATTCAGAAAAGACAAGGAATTTAACTGTTATTAAACAGTCTTCTTTGAATAGTTACATAGTTTCAAAAGTTTTTTTCTTATGAAAGAAGAAAAATGAAGAAGATACACTTATAAAAATCAATTTTCTAGTCCCAGCTTGATCATTCATTTATTGAGACCCTACCATAGGCCAGACACTGAAGAAATAGAGAAGGTGGGGAGACAACTTTATAAACAAATTCTTTCAAACTAGTGTAACAGGTGCTTTAATAAAGATAGAAATATTGAGGAATGGGAGCCTACACAAGGGGGCAAATAGTTCGTTTAGAGAGTTGGAAAAATTTCATAGAAGAGAGACAAATGAATAGATTTGGAAGGTTGAAAATAATTTATATGATTGGAGAAGGCATTTCAGAGAGAGAGGGCAGTCTGAAGCTGTAAAGGGCATTAAAAAATATGTTGAGATTAAAAAGGTGGTGAGGGTTTTATGTAGACCATAAGAGAACACTGATTTTAAGCAGAGGAATCACATTAATAACCACATTTAAATAAGATCAATACTGGGAGGGGGATTGGGTGGTGGGTAGACTGAATGACAATTAGGAGAGGTGATGGGGGGGCGCCTGGGTGGCTCAGCAGTTGAGCTCTGCCTTTGGCCCAGGGTGTGATCCTGGAGTCCTGGGATCAAGTCCCACATCGGCTTCCTGCATGGAACCTGTTTCTCCCTCGGCCTCTCACTCTCTGTGTCTTTCATGAATAAATAAATAAAACCTTTAAGGAAAAAAAAGGAGAGGTGATAGGAGTTGCAATAATAGGGAGGAATCCAGGAAACTGATTTGGGGTTCAAATGAAGAATCGATCACTTAATTTCTAAGATAAAAATATGAATTTATTGCTTGTTAAAGAAGAGTTGCTATGCTTGTACTCTAGAGTTTCCCTGAGTAAACTGCTTTAAGGAAGCACGGAGATTGTGCATTTTGAGCTTCCATTGGCAGGAATTTTAGGGATTGGTTGTCTGTTAGTTATGGAAACAATTACTGGGGTGAGTCTATTGTTGATTGGTGACTGCAAGAAGCTATTACTGAATCCGCAACATCTGGAAGTGTGGTTTCCCAAGTGAAATTGTCATTTACTGATTAGGATATGTTTATTTTTTATTTTTTGTTTTTTTGATTAGGATATGTTTAAAACTGGTTCTAATGATTTCCTCTTCCTATGCCCAAAATACAATCTATCTTTTCCTTTCCTGAATTGAGAGAATAGAAACATTTATTTTTAGAGGTTAAAATGGAAGAAGTAAAGGTTACCTTTAACTTTCGCTTGATAGAAAAAGAAACAGGACAGGAGGAAGAACTCATGTGGGATACAACCGGGAGAGAGGTAGAGTACGCAGCAAGTTGTTAGGATTTGGATATGTTAACATGAGTAGGACATTCAGTCAATAGTTGGAGATATGGAAAACTTGAAAAAATGGTTGGTCTTTATGAGTTGTCAGCTTATGGGAGGGTGTGAAAACCATTAATGAAATAAAGTGGCTCAGGAAAAGCATGGAATAAAGGTAGAAATTGAGTTGTGGTAAAACTGGGAAGTGCTTGTGAATAGTACAAGAACCAGAAGATGTTTTGGAGAAAACAGAGGAGGTAGGAGTTTCAGTAAGACTGAATTGTCAACAGCAGGAAATTTATGTATAAAAAAATCTCAAGAGGACATTGTTGTCTTCAGCAAGAGCCATTTCAGTATCATTGTAGATCTGAAAATCAGTGTTAAGGGGTTCCTAAATATTTTTGGCTGTCAACTTCTGATATAATGTTTCAAATTTTATTCATGTATTTCAGGTACTCATGAGTCTTATCAATGCTTTTATGTTAGAAATACTCAATTCAGGGATCCCTGGGTGGCGCAGTGGTTTGGCGCCTGCCTTTGGCCCAGGGCGCGATTCTGGAGACCCGGGATCGAATCCCACATCGGGCTCCCGGTGCATGGGGCCTGCTTCTCCCTCTGCCTGTGTCTCTGCCTTTCTCTCTCTCTCTCTGTGACTATCATAAATACATAAAAAAAAAAGAAATACTCAATTCAATAACTACTTATCAAGCACTTGTTATCTGACTACTTTGGGAATTTTTGGCTTGGAACAGTTGCTAAACTTTCGCACAGATCACATCAAGTCATTATAGCACCTACATTTTAGCAATGGTAGGTTTAATTTTATGCCATAATTAACTTGGTAAGCAAAGGTGAACTTTTAGATCTTGTTAAAAGGTGATCTGTGCAGTATGGTGGTACCCCACTCTGGCTTTTAAAAATCAACAAATTGAGTCATATCATCAATTATTTTTAAACCATGTATGTTAACATACTGACTAAATATAAAATAGCTGTTTTTTAAAAAAGATTTCATTTATTAATTCATGAAAGACACACAGAGAGGCAGAGACATAGGCAGAGGGAGAAGCAGGCTCCTCACAGGGAGCCTGATGTGGAACTCGATCCCAGACCCTGGGATCACACCCTGAGCCAAAGGCAGACGCTCAACTGCTGAGTCACCCAGGCGTCCCTAAAATAGCTATTAAATTATTAACTTTACCACTTAACAGAAGAATTTTTATCATGTTTGGCATCATACTATCACTGTTGCGCTATTGAACACATTCATTATGCTTTCTTATTTATACTTGTTTCAGTATGAAATGCCTGTCTTAATTCCTAATTTCATTATGCTTTTTACATAGTGAACATATCTTTAATTTTATATTCTGTGGCCTTTCAGAATATTTGAAGTCTCAGAAGTTGTTCAATAAATATTTGGCAATTAATAATCTGCCCCATAAAAGGGTGCCTGGATGGTTCAGTCAGTTGAGCTGATTCTTGATTTCAGCTCATGTCATGATCCTAGGATGGAGTCCCTTGTCAGATTTCACACTCAGCAGGCAGTCTGCTTGAGGATTTCTCTCTCTTGCTTTCTGCCTCTCCCTCTGCTCGCATTTTTTCTCTCTCTCTTTCAAATCAATAAATAAATCTTAAAAAAAAAATCTGCCTCATAAATACCAGTTTGACAATGAACACCTGGCCATGTTCTTGTTTTCATTTGCTCTTATCCAATATTTTTCCTGATTAAATGACTTCTTTAAGGTGGGATCATTTCTTGCCACTCACCTCACTTAGGAACTCTAAGGAAATAATTTTTTGACATGGAGTATGAACTTTGTAGTGGGTATTCTTTTTTCCTCCTTTCTCAAATTTCTGCTTTATAGCATAGAATGAAAGGGTTTTCTTATACTTTTGCCCTTTTGGAATATTTTGGGGAAGTATAATCATTTTTTTTCACCTCCTGGTTGCCCCAACTCTTATGAGGAGTAATTCCTCTGATTGGTGAAAGGAATGGATCTGTCAATACCTGCAATTCATTGCATTAGAAGGTGGGCCTCGAGGGTCTTTGGAAGGCTATTTTTTCCTTGTGTGGGGTGGTTACAACTTCTAGGTAACTAGGAATGGTTCTGCCTCTGTACTCTCAATGAAGTTTTAAAATATGAATATGGTATTTCCACTGTGCCACACAGTCTTCTCACTTCACAGTATCCAGAAATCATTGTTTAGCCAATAGATTTTCAGTCTTGATTTTAGACCTGAGTAGTTCACACTAATCAGTCATCTGTTTACAGGTGCGGGCATAATTGTTAAATTATGGTTTTAGATCGAAGTAACTGCAAAGAAGGATGGAAATGTACTGCTTTGTGTACATTACCCATTGGGATGGTGTGACCAGAGTCATATGATTCTCGTGGTGAGGCATACTCCATAGGTCAATACTCTATCATATTGGCTCCTCCTAGGAGCACTGTGTCTGAGACTGGTGTTTGGCCAATGAATTTAGGTAGAATGTGATTTTTATTGCTGGAAGATGCCTTAAAAATAATCTAATCCAACCTTTTCATTTTAAATATGAAGAAACCAGTTGTTGAGAATTTAAGTTCTTTGTACAAAATAACATTGTTAGTGAGTGGCAGAAACGGGAACTCCAATTTTCTTTTGTGAATTGCTCTGCATTCAGCTCTATTTATAAATAGGACTTTATCTTCATGATGTATGTTTGTTTTGAAAATTCATAGCAGAGGAGATTAAGAAGAAACCCCTGGGTTTTCATTTGTTTAATGAATGTTTCTCTGAAAATCACAAAGTAACTGATTTTCCAAGAAGTGGTACAGTGCAGTCTGAGGAAATGACCTCAAAAAAACCATATTTGAGATGCATATTTTGTGGAATCTTTGATGAAGAGTAAGCTGGTAGGAAAGAAATTGGGACAATATTCTCTCATGATACCCTCATCTAAACTCTTTGCCTTACTTCTAGTTTCCTTCCCTCAAACAAACTACTAGTCAAAAAATATCACAATTCATGACAAACTAAAGAATTCTGGGTGCCTACAAGCCCCTTGTCTTGAAAAACGGTCTCCAGCATTTCCATTTTGTGGGCTAGGGAACTCTTCGGTATCAGCTCCAGGATTTATTAAGGGAAATTCCAGAGGGAATCCTGTTCTTCACTGTAGATTTAATTATTTCCTAGAGCTTCCCAAAGTAGGTTAAGGCTCATTTGGTTGAAGTAATAAACTCTTTCAACTACATTTAGTAAGAAAGGACACAAAGTGCTTCATGGATCTTAAGAGCAGGGCTGCACTCCAGCCATAGAACTGGAACCTGAAATCAAAACCCCCGAGAGCTTTCTTTCTCTGCTTCTCTCTACCTGACTGCCTTCTCTCTTGTTGCTGACTGACTTCCTTTCATTCTCTGGTCCAAATGAAAAATGAAAATATGGCTACTGACATCACCCAAATATACATTATAGTTCAAATCTTTTGCCTCTAGAAAGATCAGCTGCCGTCTTTCTTTCTACAGTTTCAATTTGTTGGGGATAGGACCTGCATTGGTCACACTTGGGGTCAGTTGCCCAGTCATGGTCCAATCAATGAGGCTAAGGGAGAAATGCATTACTCAAAATAGATCTGTAAGAGGAGAGAAAATCATTGCAAACTGAGCAGTCAAATCAGCCAAATGAATATTCTGAGGTTATTTACATTTCTGTCCCTCCACTTGCAAGCAGAATACCGCACTTGTCCAGCAAGACTGGAGTGATTCGCACTCCAATTGAGTGTCAGGAGCATACAGCACTGAAAGAGGACCAAAGGAAGGCGTTAATGGAGAGGAAATCCAATACCATGAGGTTCCTATGGGTCTCATAAAGACCCATAAAGTAACTCTTGGAATACTGACACTGCTAATAATATCTATCTTCTTGAAATGTACTCTTTCCTAAGTTTTCGTGATGCCATATTCTGTTTTTATCTCCGAAGTTAATAACAGGGAACATTTACTAATTTCTTTCTCTATGTTAGACAATGTGCTAGATATTTACATGAATTTTTTAAAGGTTTTTTAAAAATTTATTTATTCATTCATGAGAGACACACAAAGAAAGGCAGAGACACAGGCAGGGAGCCTGCAGGGAAGCCCAATGGGAGACTTGATTCTAGGACCCCAGGATCATGCCTTGAGCCAAAGGGAGATGCTCAACCACTGAGCCACTCAGGCACCCCATGAATATTTAAATTAAATATTTATCACCTAATTTAATCCTTAGAATACTTGATAAGCTAGAGACTATTATTTTCTCCATTTAATAGAGGAGGAAACTGAGGCTTAGGAGGTGAGCAGCTTTTTTGTGCTTTAAATATTTATTTTTCTGTGGGCTCTGTGTTGTCCCATCTATGCACTTCTCTGAAGATATCGCCCCTTCTCATGGCTTTAATTAGTGTCTGTATTCTTTCAGCTCCATAATCTCCATATTTGGTCTAGATTTCTCCTCTTAGGTCAATCTTATGTATTTAACTTCCTACTGGACATTAACATTTCAGAAGTCTCAAAGCTACCTGAAATTCAACATAAACACTCCTAAATTCATCATCTTTTTTTTTTTTTAAGATTTTATTTATTTATTAGAGACACACAGAGAGAGAGACAGGCGGAAGGAAAAGCAGGCTCCATGCAGGGAGCCTGATGTGGGATTCGATCCTGGGTCTCCAGGATCAGGCCCTGGGCTGAAGGCGGTGCTAAACCACTAAGCCACCTAAGTTCATCATCTTACCCTGCTAGGCTGCTCATCCTCCATACTGAACTCATGGTTTCAGGATGGAAACTTGTGAATCATTCTTGATTTCTCTCTCACAGTCCCTCTAGTCAGGTATCAGTTTCCATAAATTCTGCCTATTATAAATATCTTTATCTCCATTACTTCATCCTAGTCCATGACACAATTATTTCTTTCCTGGACTGCTTCAATAACTTCTTAGCTGTCTGTAGTTCATTTTTCATCCAGCATCCAGAGTGATCTTAAAAACATACAAATCTGATAATGCTATGATCCTACTTAAAACTATGGCTTTCCATTCCTCCTAAAAAATTCAAACTCATTAACATGGGGCAGCAAAGTAAATAGCTATCTACTAAAAATTCATGACTTTTAGTGTAGATAGCTACACTAAAAATCATGTGTAGAGCTGTTGATGAGAAGAGGCTTTAAATAAAGACTACATTTCCTGGCCCTTTTTTGGAGTAAAGCCTGGCTATGAAATGTGAAAGAGACTTATGTGTTCCCCTTCTAGCCTGGTTTATAGGAAACTTTTCATGTGGTTCTATAATCTCTCCCTGATTTCTGGCCTGATATCATGTACTCTTAAGTCTCAGGGATGGACTTAGATGGAAGAAGCCTGATCTTTTGGAACATGCTGAGGAATGCCCCCACCAACCAGGAATACCTGCATGGGATTATTCAGTGAGCAAAAAATAAACTTTTATTGGCCATTAAAATTTGAGGTTTGCATATTATAGCATTGGAGTTAAGTAATATAAATGGCTTACAAGACTATATAATCCAATTCTTGACACTTTATCTCTCCCCACTCTTCCTCACACTCTTCACTTTAATCATACCTAAGTTCTTTCATGATTACTGGTTCTCTCTTCTACACATGGTTGTCCTTGCCTAGCACACTATCCCATTCTCTTCTCCCATTCCCATGACTAAATTGCACTCATTCTTAGAATCCTTTGAAGGGCCTTTTCTGTCCTGATTGTGGCAGTTCCCTCTGCCTTGTCTTTCTTTAGCTTTCTGTGCTTTCCTACTATAACACTCATCATGTCTATTGTTCATGACATCTTTGTCTGCCTCCTCTATACTATGAGCTTCTGAAGGGCATGGATCATGTCTATCTTGTTCAATGTTGTTTCTCTAGCACCAAACACAGTCTCTGGAATATAGTTGGTACTCATTAAATATTTACTGAATAACTGAATGAATGAAAGAATCATCGTGGCCTTCCACTTCTGTAATTTATCACTTTCTTAGTCTTTATGTTAGTAGGGGTAGGTTGGAGCACGTTTGTAGGTCTTGAATATTTGGTTAATAAGGAATTGCTATTATTGTTATTATTCTTGTATTGTTAAATACCTTTATCAATATACAGAATAGCTTTAGTGAAATGTTTTCAACTAATTAAATTTACTATTGAAATTGAAGTGAAAAGAAATAAGTGACAATGTAGAAATAAGCTGAAAAATGGGAAACATTTCATTGAATAGCAGAGTTGGAAAGGATGGCGATGTGTAATGAACTCTAGTCTCCAGTTGAGGAGGTAGGCTTGAAAAATAATAGAATATTGCAGAGTAGAGTGTTGCTATAGGAACAGTTACCTAAAGATCTAATCAGTGTCTTGTTGAGTGAAAGGATTTTCTCTTTAGTATGAAACATTTCAGCAAGTGCTAAAAATAGTTTTTTAAAAGCCCTACAATCTCTGTCTCCAAATCTGCTTGTTCCTAAGATTTTAAAAGCAAACTAATAAAAATAATCAGAACTATATAATGAGCATGTTGCTTAATTTTGATAAATGTGACTGGCTTAAACCCATATGTTTATTACACCATTTATTTAGTTAGAAGGGCCAAATGTGTCAAAGTTCAGGTTCTCCAAAAGCAGAGCTTGAGATAAGGACCTGGGGGAGAGGTAGTTTATCCATAGATAATTCATCAAGCAGACATAAGAAAGTAGGCAGAATAAGGCAGAGAAAGAGAGTTACACCCCTGAAAAATGGGAGCCAGGGCATTTATCCACTAGTTCCATTCCCCATTGATTGAAGGTTGCCCCCTATACAGTGTTAGCTTCTCAGCTGACTTAGAGAGGACCATGTGATCTCTGAAGGCCCCTGGGCAGAATGTGGAAAGATGTGAAACCCTAGTTTGAAGCAGGATGCTGGCAGTAGAGTTGAGTCTAAACCCACACAGAGGTGATGTGACACAAGTGCCAGTGATGTCTGTTACAGCCTATCCTGTTCCAGGATAGCAGTTCTCTGACCTCTCCTTACATCCAAGTCTCCTTTTTAAAAATGATATATGATATATTACTTTATATATATTATTACTTGATATATTACTTTCCTAGCACTGTGACTCTCTCTCTACATTAGTTTCTTTGTGTCTAAAATTGAGATAATCATATTACTTACACAAAAAGTTGTGGTGGAGATTAAATGCATCAATACCTGTAATGCAGTTAGCATGTGTTCGGTCTATGCAAATACTGGAAAAAGATTAGTAACTACTGCTATTATTAATAGGAATAGTAATGAACTACTACTCCTACTATTGGTGATGAGGCCTACCCTTGCAATGAATATCTCCACAATATCAATAAGTTCATTGCAGAGTGATTTCTAGTTTATCTCACATACGTTATTTGATTTGTTCCTTACCACAGTTCTTATGAAGCATCTGACACCTTGAATTCTGAAAATATCTCTGAGCCAAAAATTCTTGGGCTGTTTTAAGAACAATTGTTGAATAATGTAATCCCTGTCAAGTCTATTTAGTATGTCTCAAATTTGTCTGAAGCTGGTGAAGTATGTGTTCTGGGCTCTAAAGCCTTCATTATAGGATTCTATTCAGGCAATCTCAAGTCCTTCAATTATTGAGATAACACTAGATCTGAATACTAGTGTTTGTGTTGGAAGGATAATTTTCAATTACACAAATGATTTCCTGCAGTTCCCACCTGAAGACATAAGTCATACAGGAAGAGGAACCAAGGCTCACCTGAAAGAAACTACAACCACTATTTATTAACATTTAAAAAATACAAATCAAAACCACAATGAGATACCACCTCACACCAGTGAGAATGGTGAAAATTAACAAGACAGGAAACAACAAATGTTGGAGAGGATGTGGAGAAAGGGGAACCCTCTTGCACTGTTGGTGGGAATGTGAACTGGTAGAGCCACTCTGGAAAACTGTGTGGAGGTTCCTCAAAGAGTTAAAAATAGACCTGCCCTATGACCCAGCAACTGCACTGCTGGGGATTTACCCCAAAGATACAGATGCAGGGAAAGACTGAGACACCTGCACCCAATGTTTATAGCAGCAATGTCCATAATAGCCAAACTGTGGAAGGAGCCTTGGTGTCCATTGAAAGATGAATGGATAAAGAAGATGTGGTCTATGTATACAATGGAATATCACTCAGCCATTAGAAATGACGAATACCCACCATTTGCTTCCACATGGATGGAACTGGAGGGTATTATGCTGAATGAAATAAGTCAATCAGAGAAAGACAAACATTATATAATCTCATTCATTTGGGGAATATAAAAAATAGTGAAAGGGAATAAAGGGAAAGGAGAGAAAATGAATGAAAATATCAGTGAGAGTGACAGGAACATGAGAGACACCTAACTCTGGAAAACGAACAAGGGGTGATGGAAAGGGAGGTGGGCGGGGGGTTCAGGTGACTGGGTGTTCAGCACTGAGGGGGGCGCTTGACGGGATGAGCACTGGGTATTAAGCTATATGTTGGCAAATTGAACTCCAATAAAAATAAATAAATAAATAAATAAATAAATAAATAAATAATCCTAAGTACAAAGCAGGAAAAAATTAAATTCTAGTTGAGAAAAATAATAGTCACAAATGACTAACACTTTACTTGGTCTTGATGATTATCCTTTTATATATTGTGAGACTCCATTTAATATTTGATGTAGAACTTCTGCAACTACCAAATGTTTGACGGGGAATAGCTTGTAGGTTTTTGAAAACTGTCTTTGTCAGGTCTTGATATTAAGGTTAAAATCAATCTGTAATGGTTTATGTAAGTAAGAGCTATAGAGAATTCAACGGTAGGGCAGAAAACTTCCACAGTATCAATGACAAACCCCAAGTGAGCAGAAATAAGGATATATTCAGGGAAACTCCAATTCTAATTTTTGTTGGTCCTCAAAAATTACAGAAAGCTTAAAGATGCTCATGAAGACCAGAGTAAGGTCTGAAATCATACTCTGTATATTCAGTCTTGCTCTGGACCTTAAACACATGGGTGACCAAAGCAAGATCAAAGAGGAAATAAATTCTGGAGTTAGTATACTCTGTAGGATTTTGATCCAATTAGTGAATCTCTACAAGTTTAAAACCATGATGTTGGTTTAGATTAATGGAATTTTGTTAACTTGAATTTAATCTGTAATAATAAATCACTACTTTATGTTGCTGGTCTTTGGTAAAATATGTAATGAGTGGAAAAAATAATATGTAAATATGCTGAAGGAATGTAAAAAATAAAGGTATCAGAGTAAATATAAAAAAATATGTATCTTAGAATACAATCCTTTATTAGGGAAAAGAAGCAAATTTTAAAAGTGAACAAATTCATATTTTTCAAGTAATATGAAACCCACCTTCCATTTTTCATATTTGTTCTTTTTAAAAGAAACTTCCAAATGTATTATCTCCACCCAAATTGGCTGGAAAATCCTAAATAATAAAGAAATGGTTACTGTATTAGTCTGGGCTGCCATAGCCAAATATCACAGACTGGGTAGCTTCTACAACAGAAATCTATATTTTTGCAGTTCTGGAGGACAGAAATGCTAGATTAAGATATGACAGGATTGATTTCTGGTGAGGGCTCTCTTCCTGGCTTGTAGAAGTGCCTTCTCATTTTCTTATATGGTGGCCAAAGAGAGACAGCAAGCTCTTTGTTGTCTCTTCTCATAAGGATACTAATCTTATCACATTGATTCCCCTCTTTTTACTGTATTTAACCCTAATTACTTCATTAGGGGCCTCATCTCCAAATATAGTTGCACTGGGCAAATGAATTTTGGGGTGAGGAGATACAAGCCTTTAGTCCACAACTGTTACTGAGGAAAAGATTTTTAAATGCAAATGGTACCTCATCTTCTCTATAAGCGCAAGAGGAGAGGAAGTGGCCAATGGCAAAAGAAAGACAAGAGGGTTACTCTTTTTAATGGAGTATACAGGGATAGGCACTGAGTTAAGTTCTTTTTATATACCTCATCTAATTTAATTTTAAAAACCACCATCCCAGACAGAATGGTAAGTGATCTAAGAAGTATTCTTTTTTTTTAAAGATTTTATTTATTTATTCATGATAGTCACACAGAGAGAGAGAGACAGAGAGGCAGAGACACAGGCAGAGGGAGAAGCAGGCTCCATGCAGGGAGCCCGACGTGGGATTCGATCCCGGGTCTCCAGGATCGTGCCCTGGGCCAAAGGCAGGCGCCAAACCGCTGCGCCACCCAGGGATCCCTCTAAGAAGTATTCTGATTAAGGAGGGAGATAAAATATTACTATCAGACCTTCCTTAGAGGTCTAGTATTGAATGCTTGGATGTGGAATGGTTTAATATAACCTTGTCTGGAATCAGGGGGATTGATCATTTCAAGTAACCTCCAATTCTTTTGTGTACTCTCCTTGTTATATCTAAGATTTTGGGAACAGAATCTTGCCACCTTAAAGAGATGGCTTCAAGAGGAAAGCATGTGGGCATATGGTTGGAAGAGAAAATTTGTTGAAATGCAGCTACCTAAAAATCCACGTGCTTCTTGGGCTAGCTAGTGTGATTAGCATTATTAATGTTTATTGAATCTTGCACACTGCTTAGAGGTATCCATAACAATCTCATGGCACTTTAGGGCTTCACAAACAGTAGTGAAAGATCAAGACTGTCAACACTGTCCTGCAACAGAGAGCATTAAGTTTCTGTAGTGTTTGCTTCTACTCACTATGTCTTCTGGAACATTAAAAATTGCAGGAGAAACATGTGTTTTGGAACCATGCCTTTTGTAATGTACACTTTTCTAGGTTGTATAAAAACCAAGTGATGAAAAGCAGAAGGAAAATTAGAAAATAAATCCTGAGGGTGGGTGAGCAGATTTATTTCTTTATCTTCTTACAGATTAGCTGTAGTCTGTGTTGTTGCTTTCCTTTTCAAAACTGTGGTACTCAAAATCAACTGATGAAATTCTTAGTCTTTAAAGACTCTTTCACAGAAAAACAATGGCTGTGTTCCTAGGATGCTTATGTGGAAAATCAGCACCTCTTGCTTTAGGGAATTGAGAAACATTAAAAGGTTAGCTATTTGTTATGTAGTAATCCCAATCATCAGCTGTAAATTTTCAACTGAACATGTGATGCTTTACAATGTCAGACATGTCAGTCACTTAGCATTTATTTTACTCAAAACTATTTCATGTAGAGCTCAGCTCTAAACAAAACGATCAAGGCAGAACAAAAGAAAAACAAATTTGGGACTGGTAACCCCACTGAATTAAAACATGCCATTGTTTGATGGCAGCAGTAGTACCTGCTCTGCATTTTACATTTTGCAGAAAGAGAAGACTATTTAGATCTATTTTACTCATTAATTCCTTTAGTATTTTTGAATTCCTACGTGTGCTGGGCATTGTTCTAGGAGTTTGTAATAAACTACTCAAAATCTCTACCTGCACTGATTTTGTAATCTAGTGGAAGAGGCAGGCATTAAAGAAAAGACAAAAAGGGAAAAAATGAGATAATTACAGATAGGTCTTTGAAGACAATATGATAGTATGATAGGATCACTTATAATGATTTTTGTTAAAAAAGTTATATGACAATTGTAACTCAATATAAAAAACAAAAACAAACTCAAACTGACTTAAACAACATGGGAATTTATTGGTTCCTATAACAGGAAAATACATAGGTATGGAAGGTTTGGGGTTTACGTGGTCCAGGAGATTAACAGTGTCACCACTGACCTAATTGACTCTTCTGTAGTCCACAGAGGTGGCTTCATCTTAAGATGGGGTGCCCTCAGGGTTGGCGAATGTCTGCCAGTAGGAGTCAGGGTTCCATGTGTCCTTGTTTGTATTCAGCAGGACTTTCTCGTAATATTCTGGTAAAAGGTACAGAGATTTATTAGTTTAGGTCTCTTCCTCATCTCTCTATCAATGACTGAGGCTAGGAATAAAGTATTTTGATTAATTTAAACCAGTTAGAGGGCAGCCCGGGTGGCTCAGCGGTTTAGCGCTGCCTTCAGCCCAGGGTGTGATCCTTGAGTCCCAGTCCCACATCGGGCTCCCTGCATGGAGCCTGCTTCTCCCTCTGCCTGTGTCTCTGCCTCTCTCTCTCTCATGAATGAATGAATAAATAAAATCTTAAAAAAAACAAAACAGAGCACATTCCTACAGCTGGGAGAGAGGTGCTACATGGAAGAGGGTAGGTACTTGGAAAATGTCCATTATTAGTAAGGAGAGAGGGCAGCATTGATACTTGCCAAGCAACTAAAAATGATCACTACAGAGAGCAATCAGGAACAAGAAGTCTTTATATAGGGGAAGACGTGATGTGTGAGTGGAAAAAGGAATAACAAGAAGAAGCTAGGTAGTATCTGGAAAAAGAGCACTTCAGGTAGATGGAGCACCAAATACAAAGGCCCTGAGGTGGAAAAGCATTATATATTCTAAGAGCAGAAGGATGTTGGTGTATTGGAGTGGAGTGCAATGTCAAGAGGTGGGGCAATGTGGTAACTTAGTACTTGTCAATGAGCTAAACTGGAACGACATTTTCCAGAATTATTTTCCCTGTATGGTTTTAGATTAGGGTTGGTCACAAGCAACATTTCTTTGACATTTGAAAAGTTGTAGCCATGCTTATATCGGGAAAGTTGTACCATCAAGCATTGTTGCATTTTCCACATACTTATTGCTGATCTGTTGATTCACCGTGGTAGCTTAGGGCAGGCAGCAGACATGCTATATCTCCTTTGGCTTCTGCCAGAGTCTTCCCTAAGCTTCTCTGAAACCTAGACTGTGTGTGTGTGTGTGCCTTCTCGTGAATGACACTAGCTTCTCCTACAGCTTCTTTCATATCATCCAAGTTGGAGACCTGGAGGCAGTAAAAGAGAGAAGTGGGCTCCAAGTTCATACTTGTGATGTCCAGCTTGCTCTTTCAGGTTCCTATTAGTCTTTGCGCTCCATCACTGATATTTTCTTCCAGATTATCCCTGCTTTGCTAACTTCCAGCTGGGCACCAGATATAGAAGCACAAGCCTTATATAGACTGTTTAACTACCTTCTAGAATTGCTTAAAAGGTCAAACCCCTATAATAAATTTTGATCAAACCCTAACTGACATAGCATTTGAGCAGGAAATGTTTCCAGAGGAATGAAACCTTAAGGAAGGGTTTTCTGAATGGGTTCTGTGTTCTGTGAACTCCTTATGTGTTGTCAGAATTGATTCACTGATCGGATTAGAATTAGAGGCATAATAATGCTGTTTCCACGGAGTACAGGGGACACTGGTAGTTCACAGCGTGCAGAGGTAAAAACAGTTACTAAAATTACCACCTGTAGACACCTGTAATGAAATGCCTATAAAAGGCAAGTTTGTAGGGCACTAAGTATTTGCTACTATGGAACATTTAAATGAAAATAAGAAATGCAAGAGGGATTGGGTGGTTGTTTATATATGCAGTGGAGTAGTGGTAGAAAGAAAATAAGGAGTTCAGGGCTTCAAATTTCCAGAAAGCTTCTGTAACTGAGATTTTTTAAAAACAAACAAACAAACAAACAAACAAACAAACAAATAAAAACTCCCAGAGCCTAAGCTTGTGTGTCAGCAAATAATAGGATAAATTGAGTTCCCCATCTTTCAAAGTTGTATCAAAATTAGGGTTTTGATTGGGAAAGAGTGAGAGCCTGAAAATTGAGATAAAGATATATGGGCAAATTCTGATGAAGCTAGGAATCTTTAACCTCCAAATTATGAATTTCCTTTGGCAGTAGAAGCAGCTCTACTTCTCCTACATGAGAATATTAGACTCCCTTTGCCTCTCCTGAGGTATTTGCCTTGCAAGGGACTGATTATTTTTATCAGGAGCTCCACCAGTACCTCTCAATGCCATCCTCTGTGGACAGCTATTCTCTACTGGGCTTAGTAAAGTCAGTATAAAATTAAATTATATAAACTTATAACTAAATAGATTATATTAAAGCAATGGAAACATATTCAAAACTCATAACTTTCTAATTATTTTTCTTTTATTATTATCTGTATTCTTGAGGTGGCATATATATATAGTATATATATAAACACTATATATATAAACGCTATATATATATATATACAGTTTCTATATGGTGGAAATACCACATATTGACATCTACTGCATATCTCTTCCCAACTCTTTGTTCAGTGATATCACACTAGTGGCGTGAAATTGAGCACAGTGGGAATATTTTATACAATAGAGACAGGCAAACACTATATTTCATGGCTTTTTTTTCCCCTCAGAGAACTGGCTTCTAAACATTTATCAGCAAACCACTTCTTATAGCTCAGTGTTTAAGTTATAAGATATCAAAAGAGAGAGTGACTCAGCTAGAAGAAGAATGAGTATCACCCAAAAATAGATAAAAGAATTTTGCAGACCCTTGAGAGGATTTAGATATTTTCACTTTGACAAAGGATAGCATTATATTAGAGGAAACATAATTTTTCTATTGTCATTATTTGGAAGTTAGGTATAGTTAAAAGAGGAGTGTTTGGGTCAGGTTGACAAGAAGTGGCAAGTGATGGTTTTATACTGTGTTAATACACCTAAGCTGGGCCTATGTTTCCAAGCATTCCCTATCCTACATGGTTCTGAATAGGAGTGGCCAAAAGAGAAGTCTACATGAGCTTTGGAAAGTGTACATAAAGCAGCAGCCACATCTGTGTTCAGAAGGTCCATGTAGGATCATTTTCTGCTGTAGCTCTTGCACATTGTCTCTGATCTGCTGGCCTGCAGTGGTGGCACAGGACCGCAGATACTCCAACTGTGGCTGGAAATCCTTCTTGAGGTCCTCCTATGTGCAGGCCAGATATGTGTGCAAATTTATATTGAAGAGTGCAAGCTTTTTCTGCAGGTCATTCACATCACTGAAATTGAGACCTGAATGTAGTGAAAGGCAGACACAAGTTCCAGTTCATTTTAATGGGTTCCAGCTCATACTTACAGGTTTTACTCTCCCTCACTTAACATTTGTCCTTCCTTTGAGGCCCCACATTAGATATAGAAACTATACCCTTACATAGACTCTTTTACTAGCTCTCACAATTTCTGTCAAACCCCTAGGATAAATATTTTTTTCTTTTAAAAATTTTATTTAAATTCAATTAATTAACATAGTGTATTATCAGTTTTGGAGGTAGAGGTCAGTGATTCATCAATTGCATGTAACACCCAATGCTCATTACATCACATGCCCTCCTTAATGCCTAACACCCATTTACCCCATTCTCCCACTCCTCCGCTCCAGCAATCCTTAGTTTGTTTCCTGTAGTTAAGAGTCTCTTATGGTTTGCCTCCCTCTCTGATTTTGTCTTATTTTATTTTTCCCTCCCTTCCCCTGTGATCCTCTGTTTTGTTTCTTAAATTCCACATATGAGTGAAATCATATGATAATTGTCTTTCTCTGATTGGCTTATTTCACTTGGCATAATATCTAGTTCCATTCATGTCATTGTAAAAAGCAAGATTTCATTTTTGATGGCTGAGTAATATTCCTGTGTGTGTGTGTGTGTGTGTGTGTGTGTGTGTGTGTGTGTGTATTGCATCTTCTTTATCCATTCATCTATCAATAGACATTGGGTTCTTTCCATAGTTTGGCTATAGTGGACATTGCTTCTTTTTTTTATTATTTATTTATGATAGTCACAGAGAGATAGAGAGAGAGGCAGAGACACAGGCAGAGGGAGAAGCAGGCTCCATGCACCGGGAACCCGACGTGGGATTTGATCCGGGGTCTCCAGGATCGCGCCCTGGGCCAAAGGTAGGCGCTAAACCGCTGCGCCACCCAGGGATCCCCATTATAGAAATAAACATTGGGGTGCAAGTACCCCTTCGGATTACTATGTTTGTAACCTTTGGGTAAATACCTAGTAGTGCAATTTCTGGGTTGTAGGGTAGCTCTATTTTTAACTTTTTGAGGAATCTCCATACTGTCTTCCAGAGTGGCTATTCCAGCTTGCATTCCCACCAGCAGTGTAAGAGGGTTCCCTTTTCTCCACATCCTCACAAACATTTGTTATTTCCTATGTTGTTAATTTTAGCATTCTGACTGGTGTCTCATTGTGGTTTTGATTTGTATTCCCTGATACCAAGTGATGTTGAATGTTTTTTTTTCATGTGTCTGTTGGCCATTTGTATGTCTTCTTTGGAGAAATGTCTGTTCATGTCTGCTGCCCATTTCTTGACTAGATTATTTGATTTTTGGTGTTGAGGTTGAGAAGTTCTTTATAGATCTTGGATATTAGCCCTTTATCTGATAAGACATTTGCAAATATTCCCTCCCATTCTGTTGGTTGGCTTTTGGCTTTATTGACTGTTTCTGTTGCTGTGTAAAAGCTTTTTATCTTGATGAAGTCCCAATAGTTCATTTTTGCTTTTGTTTCCCTTGCCTTTGAGATGTATCTAGCAAGAAACTGCTGCAGCTGAGGTTGAAGAGGTTGCTGCTGTGTTCTCCTCTAGGATTTTGATGGATTCCTGTCTCACATTTAGGTCTTTCATCCATTTTGAATTTATTTTTGTGTATGGTGTAAGAAAATGGTCTAGTTTCATCCTTCTACATGTGACTGTCCAATTTTCCCAACACCATTTGCTGAAGAGACTGTCTTTTTTCCAATTGGATATTCTTTCTTGCTTTCTCAAAGATTAGTTGACCATAGAATTGAGGGTCTATCTCCTATGATAAATCTTACCTATATCACTCATGGTGGATCTCTTTTCTGACTGACACAGAGAAGCAGTTCCAGTTAGGATTAATAAGCTAAGTTAAGGAATGTGGTTTTATTCTAAATGCATTGAGAATTTTTGGGACTGTTTTAAGCAGTTTGCTCTAATAAGAATGAATTTCAGAGAGTCAAGGTAAAAGCCAGCTAGACAGTTCTATTGTAGCAGTCTAGGTAAGAAATGATGGTAACTGGAACAAAAAAGGGAGCAGTATAGCTGGAAAGAAGTGGAAGAATTCAACATATTTTGGATCTAGGTCCAGTGAGACTAGCTGATGAATTGAATGTAGATGTTGAGGGGAAGAAAAGAATCAAGAATGACTCATAGCGACTTGAATTAATACTTCCGACTACAACAAAGAAATGATAATCATGTGATTTGATAGAGGTGTTAGCTAGAATCATGGTGGAATCATATTGCAATATTTAAATGTACCAAATGAACACATTAATACCTTAATCCTGTACAGTGTTGTGTCAATTATATCTAAAAAAAAAATCAGAAAAAAAATCCTTAGGTTTTTGGCTTGCACAACTAAGTGGATGAGCCCTAAAAGGCTGAAGGGAAACATATCAACAGTTCTGTTTTGAAATTACTAAATTTAAGAATCATATTTGACATCCAGGTAGTCAGTAAGACAAGAATCTGGATCTCAAAAGATAGTTCAATACCAAGGATATGAATTTGGAAATTACCAGCGCTGAAGTGATATATAAAACCTAGAAATTAGATGTAATCATCCTGGGAAAAAGTGAATCAACATTATTATTCAGTTATGGCACAATAATTGAGTAAAAGGTATATTTTTTTGGTGGTCTACCACGTACTCATAGATAACTTGGTGATTGTGTAACATAATGACACACATATTATAATCTTTTGGCTCCCAGATTGGGAATTGAATGATATAATGATAATGGTAACTCTAATTAGAATGACCCTTATTAATATGCGTTAACTTAGTAACAAGGAAAATTGTGATGCAATTGATGATATTCACTATTCCTTGCCTTATTAGGAGGATGTGGAATGTACAGAAGTATATCAGGTATCAAAATTATATAGTAGCTGCAGACTAGTAGGCAGTTTCTGGTTCTTGTCCTTGGAATAAATACAATATGTGCTTGTTTGAAAAACTGCCTTAAAGCAGATTTTTCCATTTTTTAATATCAGCTTTTTCTCTTTTATTGTCCACAGAGGTAACTAATTTAGTTTATGACGGATGTTATTCTTGGGTGAATGGGAAAGCAGCTCTTTTCAGTTCTTCACTAAGATTATCAAAATGCAGCACCACCTGAAACTGGTCCTGTAGCTTCTTGTATATAGTGGTGAGACTTAGGTAGGAGAAGTATAAGTGTAATTACTGGGGACCAGAATCTGACTTTCTAATTTGGCATTGGCGTGATCACACATCATCAATGAGACAATGTAAGATTTGGAGCCAGAGTTGTGGGTTCAAAGTTTGGGTTTATCACTATCTGGTTATATGACCTTCAAGGTGACTTAATTATTCCCTTGAGTCCCAGTTTCCTTACTAAAATGAGAACAACAGTAAGTAACTTCTGTCCATACTTTGAGTGTTATATAAGATAATACAGTAGCTCATACCACCTAGACAAATGCTTAATGTCTACTGGCTGTCATTTATAATTCAGATTTAGTCAGTTACTTCTGCTCTAGTTGTCTGCTATCTCCATAAGACCCTAAATTCCACAGTCCTTGTTTCTCTTTCTTCTCCTTTTCAAAAAACCACTTTATTGAGATAGGATTGACATACAATATGCTGTATATATTTATCATGTCAGTCTGATGAATTTGGAGGTAAGCATACATCCATGAATTACCACAATCCATGTCATAAACACATCTATTACCTCCAAAATTTCCTACTACCCTCTTTTAGCACTCTCAGAAAAATTTTAAGAATGCAATATAGTATTATTAACTGTAGACACTATGCTATACAGAAGACCTTGAGGTCTGATCCATCTTGGGAACTAAAATTTTGTTCCCTTTGATGAATACCTCCCTGTTTCCCCTTGTCCCTACCTCCTGGCAACCACCATTCAATTCTGCTTTTCTGAGCTTGACCATTTTAGATTTCTCATATATCTTACTTTTAAAATTGAAGTATGTGTCAGTTATCTATTTGTTGCCTCAGTTTTACATCTACCCTTCATTGCTCTACTTATGATGTGGAGCATTTTTCCCTTGACAGCTTGTACAATATTAAGTTTTGTTGCTGGAGGGCACTGGAAGGATACTGGGGGAGGAATAGGCTTTCTTTTTGGTTCTTAGTGTGCTCTGCTTAAATGCTTATGCAGTGCATGATGGGAACAACAGGGCAACGGGCCAGAGCTTACTTCCCCATGGCCAGCATTCCTCAGCATCCCAGGTAATAGCTTCTCATTGGGCCATTCCTGTAGACAGTTTTCCAGTGATCTGTGTAGCATAGAACTTCTCTGTGGACAGCCTTGCTTGGTTCTTAGGAGGGCAGCTTCCCAGCTCACCAGCTCTGCAGGGGAATTTGCTATGAGTCCTGAGGTGCAACACCTCCTGGTGAAGTCTTCCTCCAGTGAGTTTCACCAACATGGCACTGAGTGAACACTATTCAGGAACTACTGCTGTATGCTCTCCAACAAAGTTGGATCTCAGCCCTGGGGGGCTTTTTTTTTTTTGTGTTTTACCATCCTTAGGTGCTGTGCCTCAGCCCTAGAGGTAATAGTTGCTACATTTGTCTTCTAGTTATTTACTCCTTAGAGTTCTCTTTACCCATTAGTAGGTAATCTCTTGTTTTAGTAACTAAGACTTTATATTAAACTTTCCCTGTTCAAGTTATTGTGTGTTTTCTGTCTCCTGACTAAAACCTGATGGATAAAAGGTAAAACTTACATCTTTTTTGAAAGGGAGATAGGGAGGGGGAGAAGGAGAGACCAGGGAGAGGAGCAGAAGGAAAGGGAGAGGGAGAGAGAATCCCAAGCAGGCCCCACAACCAGCACAGAGCCTGACTTGGGGCTTGATCTCAAGATTCTGAGCTGAAATCAAGAGTAAGGCACTTAACTGACTGAGCCACCCAGATACCCCCCATAAGTGCTCAGATCTTAAGTGACTATTCACTGTGTAATTATGCAAAGATACCAATATTTCCATCTCCCAACAAAATCCTGTTGTGTTTATTTATTCTCTTATGATTTCTGAATTTTGACTATTATGCAGAAAGCTGCCATAAAGCATCTTGTACAAGTTTTTTTTTGTGGACATGTGATTTTTCTTTTCCTTGGATAAATACCCAGAAATAGAATTGCTGGATCATAAGGTTGATCTATGTTTAACTTTTTATGAAACTTCCAATTTTTCCTCCCATAAGCAATGTATAAGAATCCTAGTTGCTCAATGTCCTTTTCAAAACTATTTGGTATTTTTATAGCTCTCCTCAATATTTGGTATTTTTATAGGAAAGGCTGAAAGGCTCAGAGGTTATGAAAGCTGTCCTTGGCTGGCTTAGTCTCAGAGTTATTCTTTGTCCTTTCTCATTCCTTCTGATCATTCCATAGTCCACTCCTTGGGAATGATTACGTACTTAAATTCCAGTATTTCATAACTTTCCCTTCGTCCTTGCACCCAAGCACTTTATTTTTGGATCCATCTGTTATAACTTTTATTGCATTTTATGTTGTTATAGTGATTTGTGAATAAGTTTCTTCCTCTCTTCTGCTAAAGTGTGAATTCTCTGAAAGCATGAACTATATATGGTTTATTCATCTTAATTTTCTCCCATGCATGATATGCATTTTAGACAGTAAATGTTTAATTGATATTAATTGGATTAACATCTATTCATATGCTCAAAACAGTAAATATTTTCAGATCCTTAGTGACCACCTCCCTAGTCAGTTGGATATTTTCTGTTTTGAGTCTAATTCTGGTATTCTTTTTTTTTTTTTTTTTTTTTAATTTTTTTTAATTTTATTTATTTATGATAGTCACATAGAGAGAGAGAGAGAGGCAGAGACACAGGCAGAGGGAGAAGCAGGCTCCATGCACCGGGAGCCCGACGTGGGATTCGATCCCGGGTCTCCAGGATCGCGCCCTGGGCCAAAGGCAGGCGCCAAACCGCTGCGCCACCCAGGGATCCCTAATTCTGGTATTCTTAATTAGTGTATTGGGAAGTTCTGATGAGCTCTTTAGGGTGGTTGCCACCACTGAACTCTTTTTTTTTTTTTCTATCTTTTTTTTCTACTTTTTTTTCCATCCATGGTTTTCTGGAAATCACAGTGGGAAGGAACATTGGCCAGCATCTTGATAGCAGCTCTATGAGAGACCCTAAAACAGAGAACTTAGGTAAACCACGGCCAGATTCCTGACCTACAAACATTGTAGAATAACAAATGTCTATTATTTTTAACTGCTAAGTTTATGATAATTTTGTTACTCAGCAATATATGATTAATACAATCAGTAACTATCTTTATTTTATTTATTTATTTTTAAATTTTTATTTATTTATGATAGTCACACACAGAGAGAGAGAGAGAGAGGCAGAGACACAGGCAGAGGGAGAAGCAGGCTCCATGCACCGGGAGCCCGACGTCCAGGATCGCACCCTGGGCCAAAGGCAGGCGCCAAACTGCTGCGCCACCCAGGAATCCCCTCAGTAACTATCTTTATTCCATTCTTTTAGGTTAGGTTAGTTGAATGACCCAGGAGTATCAGTTTTGTCACAGTATCATGCTCTTGTTTGGAGCTCAAGCTTGATTCTGTACCAAAACACTCCAGGGGTATATTGTCAAGTAGCACAGGGTGTTTGAAATTAATCTAATAAGATAAATTATTGGATTTTATATCCAGAATTTATATTCAGAATTCCCCACCCCCTTTTTCAAATATTTATTGAGCACTGAATATTTTGGAACATGAAGGGACAAAGCTAGATTAATTCCATCTAGATAGATAGTGTTGGTATTTACAACCAGACACAGTTTCACACATAAGACAGACACTGGAAAGAGGATACAACTTGATTGGATGAAAATGAATAGAAAATTAATAGAACTGACAGTGAGAATGGAGAAAAGGGATGAATATGGTAGATATATTGGGAAGTATAAGAGGACATATTTGATAACTACTTGGATTGGAGGCAGGAAGAAGAAAGAGCTCAAGCAAGACTTTGTGTTATGTTGCCAGGTTGTCTGGGAGGACAGAGGTCTTTTACAGAAACATAAAAGTCCAGAGAAGTAGCTTGGAATGGGTAGGGAGAAAATACGTGCTGAAATGTTAGTTTTTCTTTGTCTGTATCTTGGCTATTGTAAATAATTGTTGCAATGGACCTGGGGTACATATATCTTTTTGACTTACTGTTTTCATTTTCTTCAAATAAATACCCAGAGGAAGAATTACTGAAATGTATGGTAGTTCTAGTTTTAACTTTTTTGAGGCACCTCAATACTATTTTCCATAATGGCTGCACCAATTTACTTTCCAACCAACGACACATGAGGGTCCCACATACTCACCAACACTTGTTATTTTTATCTTTTTGACAGCAGTCATTCTAACAGGTATGAATGATATCTCATTGTGGTTTTGATTTATGGAAATGAGAACTTTCAAACACCACTAAGGTATTTATTAGTTGGCATAACTTTTTGTAAGTATAGTTTTGCAATATTAACTAAGAACTCTAAATATTGTCTCTTTTCTGAAATTCTACTTCTAGAGTTTAATTCTATGAAAATAATAAGATTTGAAATATACAATTATATATTTCTATTTATATTAACAAAAAATTGAAAATCAACTAAACATTCAACAGCAGGGGGATTATTAAATTTGTCCATTTGGACAAATTCCTAGAAAATACAAACTACCAAAAATGAAACTGAAATAAATAGAAAATTGAACGGGCCTATAACCAGCAAAGAAATTGAATCAGTGATCAAAAATCTCTTAACAAACAAGTCCAGGGCTGGATGACTTCCCATGAGAATTATACCTGGCATTTAAAGAAGAGTTACTACCTATTCTTCTCAAACTGAAGAAAAACTTCTAGATTCATTCTACAAGGCCAGCAGTGCCTTGATTCCCAAACAAGACAAAGATCTTACTAAAAAGGAGAATTACAAGCCAATATCTCTGATTAACATGGATGCAAAAATTCTCAACAAGATACTAGCAAATTGAATTCAGCAGTACATTAAAAGAATTATTCACCACAATCAAGTGGGATTTATTCCTGGGCTGAAGAAGCGGTTCAATATTTGCAAATCAATCGTCATTAAGCACATTGATAAAAGAAAGGATAAGAACTATATGTGGTTTATGTATACAATGGAATGTTACTCAGCTACTAGAAATGACAAATACCCACCATTTGCTTCAACTACTAGACATGACAAATACCCACCATTTGCTTCAACGTGGATGGAACTGGAGGGTATTATGCTGAGTGAAGTAAGTCAGTCGGAGAAGGACAAACATTATATGTTCTCATTCATGTGGGGAATATAAATAATAGTGAAAGGGAATATAAGGGAAGGGAGAAGAAATGTGTGGGAAATATCAGAAAGGGAGACAGAACGTAAAGACTGCTAACTCTGGGAAATGAACTAGGGGTGGTAGAAGGGGAGGAGGGCGGGGGGTGGGGGTGAATGGGTGACGGGCACTGGGGGTTATTCTGTATGTTGGTAAATTGAACACCAATAAAAAACAAATTAAAAAAAAAAGAACCATATGATCCTCTCAATAAATACAGAAAAAAACATTTGATAAAGTACAGCATCCTTTCTTGATAAAACCTACAACAAAGTAGGGATAGAGGGAACTTACCTCAACATCATAAAGGCCATCTACAAAAGACTCACAGCTAATATCAGTTCAATAGGGAAAAGCCGAGAGCTTTTCCTCTACAGTTAAAAATAAGACAGAGACATCCACTCTCACCACTGTTATTTAACATAGGACAGGAAGTCCTAGCCTCAGCAATCAGACAACAAAATAGAAGGCATCCAAATTGGCAAGGAAGAAGTCAAACTTTCACTATTCACAGATGACATGATACTCTATGTAGAAAACCTGAAAGAGGGCAGCCCGGCTGGCTCAGCGGTTTAGCGCCGCCTTCAGCCCAGGGCCTGATCCTGGAGACTCAGGATGGAGTCCCGCGTCAGGCTCCCTGCATGGAGCTTGCTTCTCCCTCTGCCTGTGTCTCCATCTCTCTCTCTCTGTGTCATGAATAAATAAATAAAATCTTAAAAAAAAAAATAAAAAGAAAACCTGAAAGACTCCACCAATAATTGCTAGAACTAAAATGAATTCAGCAACTCACAGGTTATGAAATTAATGTACAGAAATCTATTGTACTTCTATATACCAATAATAAAGCAGCAGAAAGAGAAATCCGAATTGGTCCTATTTACAATGGCATCGAAACCACTGGGATAGCTAGCAGTAAACCTAGTCAAAGAGGTAAAAGATCTATATTCTGAAAACTATGGAACACTTATGAAAGAAAAGGAAGAGGACACAAAGAAATGGGAAAACATTCCATGTTCATGGATTACATGAAGAAACTTAGTTAAAATGTCTCTACTACCCAAAGGAATCTATACTTTCAATGCAATCTCTATCAAAACACCAACAGCATTTTTCACAGAGTTAGAACAAACAATCCTAAAATTTGTTTTGGAACCACAAAAGACCCTGAATAGCTCAAATGATCCTAAAAAGAAAATCAAGCTGGAGGCATCACGATTTCAGACTTCAAGCCATATCACAAAGCTGTAATCATTTAGACAGTATGGTACTGGCACAAAAACAGACATATAGATCTATGGAACAGAATAGAAAACCCAGAAATGGACCCACAGCTATATCGGCAATTAATTCAACAAAGCAAGAAAGAATATCCAATGGAAAAAAAATCTCTTCAACAATGCTGCTGGGAAAACTGGACAGAAACACGCTGAAGAATGAAACTGGATCCCTTTCTTAATCATACACAAAAATAAATTCAAAATGGATGAAAGACCTAAATGTGAGACAGGAAACTATGAAAATCTTAGAGAACATAGGCAGCAATCTCTTTGACTTCTGCTGTAGCAGCTTCTTACTAGACACATCTCCAGAGGCAAGGGAAACAAAAGCAAAGATGAACTATTGGGACTTCGTCAAGATAAAAAACTTCTAACAGCAAAGGAAATAATCAGCAAAACTAAAAGGAAGCGTATGGAATGGAGAAGATACTTGCAAATGATTATCTGATAAAAGTTAGTATCTAAAATCTATAAAGAAATTATGAAGCTCAATACCCCCAAAATAAATAATCCAGTGAAAAAATGGGCAGAAGACAGGAATAGACATTTTTTGAAGGAAGATATCCAGATGGCTAACAGACACATGAAAAGATGCTCAACATCATTCATCATCAGGGAAATACAAATCAAAACCATGATGACGTACCACTTCCCACCGGTCAGAACAGATAAAATTAACAACACAGGAAACAATAGATGTTGGTGAGAATGTGGAGAAAGGAGAACCCTCATACACTGTTATTGAGAGTGCAAACTGGTGCAGCCACTCTGGAAAACAGTAATGAAGGTCCCTCATAAAGTTAAACATAGAACTACTGCATGATCCAGCAGTTGTACTTCTAGGTATTTATCCAGAAGATACAAAAATACAGATTCAATGTTTATAGCAGCATTGTTCAACAATAGCCAAACTATGGAAAGAGCCCAAATGTCCATCAGTTGATGAGTGGATAAGGATATATTTCATTATGTACACATAATGCATACACATAATGTGTACATAATGGAATATTATTCAGGCATCAAAAAGAATGAAATCTTGCCATTTGCAGTGATGTGGATGAAGCTTGAATAGATTATGCTAAGCAAAAAGTCAGTCAGAGAAAGACAAATACCATATAATTTCACTCATATGTGGAATTTAAGAAACAAAACAGATTAACACACGAGAAGGGAAAAAAAGAGAGGGGGAAGCAAACCATAAGAGGTTCTTAACTATAGAGAACAAACAAGACTGATGGAGAGAGGTGGGTGGAGAATGGGCTAAATGAGTTATTGGTATTAAGGAAGGCACTTGTGTTGGGCACTGAGTATTATACGAAAGTGATGAATCCCTGAATTCTACTCCTGAAACCAATGTTACACTATCTGTGAACTGACTAGAATTTAAACAAAAAAATTTAAACAGCAACAAAAAAGAATAGTTAAAGACATGGGACAAAGTTTATCATGGTATTAGGGAAAAGCATGATACATGTATAATGTGGTTCAATTTAGTGTATTGGAGAAATACATTTATCATACTTTTATGTTTTACCCCATTCACACCTTGCTTGAAAGAAACAAACTAAATGACTTTTTCTGGGTGGTGAGATTATGCTTTTTTTATTTTTTCTTTATCTTTTTGGTATTTTCTAAATTTTCTATATTAATGTTAGGGCATTTTTCTTTTATGATCAGAAAACTTTATAATAAAATCTGACTAGTGGCTGAATTTTGGTTTATCAGATATATATTTGATTTTACATTTCTGTCATTTTCAAAATCAAGATCAAAGCACTCAAAATCAATTGCACTCCTATATGTTTGTTAAAATAATTTGGATATAAGTTTAGTTATTATTATTATTTTAAAGATTTATTTCTTTATTTTAGAGAGAGAGTATGTGAGCAGGTGGTGGGGGCAGAGGAAGAGAGAATCCTCAGACTCTGTGCTGAGTGTAGAGCTTAATCCCAGGACCTTGAGATCATGACCTGAATCAAAATCAAAAGTTGGGTGCTTAACTGACTGAGCCACTCAGGTGTCCCAAGCTTAGCTTATTAGTTTACATTTTTATATTACCATCTACCTTAATTTACAGGATAGTTTTAGAATTGAAAGTTTTAGAATTGTTTTTAAATATGTTTTATAAACATATTTTAAAAAACATTTTTCCTGCTTTATTCTGTATATTTTATTGGTTTTCCTAATAACCAGAATTTTAAAAAATAATAGAATGGTAATTTTGCAGGGTCTGGGATGTGGGAAAATTGGGGAGATGTTGCTCAAAGGGCACAGACTTGCAATTAGAAGATGAGTAAGTTCTAGAGATCTAATGCGTAACATTGTAATTATAGTCAACAATGCTGTATTATATACTTCAAGGTTGCTAAGAGATTACATATTAAAAGTTTTCACCACAAAATAGAAATGATAATTCTGTGACAAGATGGACTTGTTAGCTAAGACTATGGTGGCAGTCATATTGCACTACAGAAGTAGATCAATCAATATGTCATATGCCTTAATCTTACACAACGTTATGTATCAATTACATTTTAGTCAAATGAAAGAATTTTTATATTATAGATATTTCTTATAGATGTATGCATAGGATACACAAATAAATTGTGGTGGTTTTAAATATTTCCACAAGTTATTTTATACCTTCGAAAGATGGAGTCCAATTCATTTTCCCTTGAGTGTGAACTGGACTTACCAATATGCTTCTAATGTATAGAAAACAGAAGTGGTGATGTGAGACTTCAGAGACTAGGTCATGAAAGGCACAGTGACTTCTTAATTTCTCTTGAATTGCTCTGGGTGAAGTTAGTTGACATGAGCAGAAGCCCATGTGCATGAGGAGCTAAGACCTTCTGCTTGTAGCCAATGAAGAACCAAGGCCTCCAGCCAACAGCCATAAGAGTGTGTCTTTTTGGAAGTGGATCCTTCAGTCCTGTCAACCTTTGGATGTCTGCATCACAACCAACATTTTGACTGTAACATCATGAGAGATGCAGAGCCAGGAAAAGTCGCTTCTGGACTTTGAAACTCCTATGAGATAATAAATGTTTCTTGTTTTAAGCCACTAAAATTTGGGAAGAATTTGTAATGACATTATAGATAACTAACACAAATATATTTCTGTATGATTAATACATTATTAGGTAAAGATTTATTACATTATTTGTTCATCATTATGCTCTTACTGTATAACAACCCTATGTTAAATATTTCACCTGTACTATCTGATTTGATTTTCATCGGAATCTAACAATGTAGGCTCAATTATACATCCTCATTTTACAGAGGAGGAAATTGAGTCTTAGAGAGTAGCCTGCTTAAGTAGGTCAGAAAGCCAGGATTATAATGCAGAAGTCCATGCTAGATTGATTCGTTCTTCAGATAGTTGGAGTAAATCTCTTATTAGTGTTTTTGAGAAAGTGAGATGTAAAGCCTTATATGCTCCACATTCTGATTATTGTAATGCTATTTTATTCTTTTACATATCATGCTTTGAGCTTTTGAGGTCTGCTTCTTTTTCTGTCAGTGGTAACCAAAACACAGGCCTTACTAATCATGAATAAAAGAAGACAATATGATATAAGAAGAAAATGTTTTTTCTTTCCCTGCACTTGCAGAGAAAACTAGAAACTATTCTCGCTTATTTTAATTTTAGATAAGGATTTTTATAAGATACCTGGGCTTCAGAGATTATTGTTAACTACTGTTGATGGTAACCTTTAATTTCAGAAAGGTCAGTAATTTTGATTGGTTGTTTACTTAATAATGAGTTGCCTTGGTAATAAATTTGATGGAGATGTAAATTTTTTCTAAAAGGCATAAAACTTGTGAAGTCTCTGTGAAATCTGAAGGAGATTATTGTTATTTTTCTCTTATTTCATGTGCTTGAGGTAAAATAAAATTACAGATTTTATATTTAAATAAAAAGTTTGAGAATCTCGCCTTATTTAAATTTAACAACAGGTATACTTAAGTAGTATATTTCTTAGTCTTTATTTATTTGAGAAAGTCTTTCTGTTGCTCTCACAAATGATTAATTACTTGAATGGATATACAATTCCTAGAGTCACAGCTTTGACCCACTAAGCATTCAGTAGACTTTGATTATTCTACTCTCTTCTTAAAGACTTCCAATTTTTAAAAAATTGGAACACTTATAATTCCTAGCTGGCTCTTTGTCTTCTACCCCCCAAATGGATTGTCTTCTCTCATTATTTTATTCTTTTTGTCCTCTTTCCAGGCTTCTCATTTTTGTCTTTAGTACTGATTTGTTGGGGTTGGGTGGTCTTTTCTTCTGTTTCAGAGAGTAGAGTAGGTGATATGTGGTTCAATAATGTATTTCTCAATTCATCTGGCCTGGTGATGCCTTTAGTGGCAATTCCACCCGGATTTTCCAGGATCTTTTCTTAACATTTGATCTCAAAGTCACCTTTTACATTTTTGTGCCCTCAAGAATACTTTATTAGGAAGTTAAGAAGAAGCTTATCGGTTCTTTCTCCCGGCACCTTGGAGGTGGTAGGCTGCTTCAGGATGAAGCAAAGCATCTCTTTCTCAGCTACTGACTGCCAGAAACTCATTGAAGTGGAGGATGAATGCAAACTTTGTACCTTTTATGAGAAGCATTTAGCCATAGAAGTTGCTACTGATACTCTGGGTGAAGAATGGAAGGGTCACATGGTCCAAATCAGTGCGGAAGCCAAATAAGGCTTCTGCATGAAGCAGGTTGTCTTGACCCATGGCCATGTCCACCTGCTGCCAAGTAAGGGGCATTCCTACTATACACCAAGGAGGACTGGAGAGAGAAAGTGCAAATATGTTAGGGGTTGCATGTGGATGCCAATCTCAGTGTTCTCAACTTGGTTATTGCAAAAAAAGGGGAAAAAGGATATTCCTGGAATTACCAATACTACTGTGCCTTGTTGCCTGGGGCCCAAAAGAGCTAGCACAATCCACATACTTTTCAGTCTCTCTAAAGAAGATGATGTTCCTCAGCATGTTGTGAGAAAGCCCCTAAACAAAGAAGGTAAGAAACCTAGAACCAAAGCACCCAAGATTCAGTGTCTTGTTATACCAGGTGTCCTCCAACACAAACGTTGGTGTGTTGCTTTGAAGAAACAGTGCACTAACAAAAATAAGGAAGAGGATGCAGAATATGCTAAAATTTTGGCCAAGAGAATGAAGGAGGCCAAAGAAAACCACCAGGAACAGACTGCTGAGAGACAGAGGCGATCTTCTCTGAGAGCTGCTACCTTAAATCTGAGTCCAGTCAAAAATGAGATTTTCTGAGTGCAAATAAAGAAGATCAGACATTTAAAAAAATTATTTATTTATTTATTCATGAGATACACACACACACACACACATACACACACACACAGAGGCAGAGACACAGGCAGAGGGAGAAGCAGGCCCCATGCGGGGAGCCCAATGTGGGACTCCATCCCAGGACTCGATCCCAGGACTTGATCCGGGAACTCCAGGATCACGCCCTGGGCCAAAGGCAGGCGCTAAACCACTGAGCCACTCCGGGATCCCCAAGATCAGACATTAAAAAAAGAAGCAGCAGCTTATCAGGCTTCCATCACCATGTAGAATCTTTCACCATGTTAAGTCCAAATTCAGTAATTTAAAATGCTTATAAGCTTATAAGCTTCAAAATGATTAATAGGTCACACTTTTCCAAACATCTCTTTAAATATTTATTTTTCATTTCTTCATTCATCCATATTCATTAGGATATAAACATCTCACCTTCCACCTTTCCCCCACTGATTTTGTTATTTATTTAAGAGAGAGAGGGAAAGAGGGAGGGGCAGAGGCAGAGGGAGAAGCAGATTCCTCACCAAGCAGGGAGCCCAATGTGAGGCTTGATCCCAGAACCCTGAGATCATGACTTGAGCCAAAGGCAGACGCTTAACTGACTGAGCACCCAGGTGCCCTATTAGCAATGTATTTTTATTAATATAAAGTTTTATTTTCATTTATTTTTTTTATTATTATTTTTTTTTAATATAAAGTTTTAAAAAGTCTTTTGACCTCTGTCCTGGGAATTAGGAACTCTCACTATTTGATCTTTCTGAAACTTTTGCTTCCTAGGATAAAAAAATTAATCATGATTTTATAAATTTCTTATTTTTGAACAAAGTTTAAATTTGCAAATAGTTGTAAAAATAATCTTTCATAAACTTTCTAACAATCTTGCATAATTGCTTGAAGAAAAATACACTGCATCATAAATATGTTCCTTTGTGTGAATTTCAGATTAAGAAAGATTGATTATCTTATATGTTTAGAACTCTACTTCATGCAGTGCAGGATAAAAAAAGGAAACAGTTTTTGAGCTTAAACACATTCAAAACCTTGTTGGAGGAAAAAAAACACAAAGCAATACAAGACCGTATGTAATCAATGATCAAAAAGAAAATAGAAAATTACCTGTGGGGTGACTCTGTCCACTGGCAGTTTATTTATTTATTTATTTATTTATTTATTTATTTATTTATTTATTTATTTATCTATCTATCTATTTATTCATTTATTTATCTATTTATTTATTTATTTATTTGAAGATAAGGCAGGGTATTGAATGACTTTACATTTAAAAATAAAATAAAATCTGCTTTCTTCATGGGATTGTCTTAAGCCTGTGTTTATTTATTTTTTTGAAGTTTCTTTTTTTTTTTTTAAAGATTTTATTTATTTGTTCATGAGGGGCACACACAGAGAAAGAGAGAGAGAGAGAGAGACAGGCAGAGACACAGGCAGAGGAGAAGTAGGCTCCATGCAGAAAGCCTCTCGTGGGACTTGATCCTGGGACTCCAGAATCACTCCCTGAGCTGAAGGTAGATGCTAAACCACTGAGTTAAACCGCTGAGCTTAAATTATACAATTTAAGCCTATGTTTAAATTGTATAGGAGCAACATGTTTTCCAAGATGAATTGTTTAGAAAATAGTTTATGTCTCAAGGATTGTTGACGGTCTTTACATTTAACAGAATCTTTAATTTCTTTCATTATTAAAAACAGAAAAGATAAAAAGACGTTTTTGAAGCTGTGTACATTTAAAACTTATTTTTTTGGGGGCAAATAAAAAGAAATCAATATTTGTGGGTCAGAATGCCTTTAGGTTTTATGCTGCTGGGAAATTATGTATAATTTGATATTGGATTGTTAGCAGAATACCATGTTTTCATTTTCCTCCAGCTGCTTTAAACCTTGGAAAGCCACTAGCAATGCTCTTCAAGAACAGCTGGACACAACAGCAGAATCTTTCTGCAGACAGGAATTTCCTGGAATAAAACTATTGACCATCTAGTGTCATGGAATAAAGTTCTCATTAGTTTCTTTCTCTTGGGTAGTTTGAGTTCTTTTTTCCTTGTTATGGAGCTAATTAAGTTTATAGGAAACTAGAGCTACTTAGAAATATCTGCATGACAATACTCAGGAAAAGTTTTCATAGTATACCAAATCTCTTAACTTCCTGCCCCCCCCCCCAAAAAAAAATAGAGAGGGAGGAGAGAGAGATTAATAATATCATACAAATCAGAACAAACCTTGTTTTGCAAACTTTTTAAGTGTCACATGGCTTCAAATAAGTTGTTTCACAGCTCTGTTCATAATTCTAGAAATGAAGATACTGCCATTGTCCCAGAAAGGTGTTGCATAGGTTAGGTAAAGGAATTGTAAACTTTTCTAGGCTATGTGGATATATCTCACTCTGCCTGATTTCCTTCTATCCAGCAACCAGGTAGTGTCTATGTATAAACATTGAATTAGAAGTAGAAATACCACACCATCCAGTAATTCCACTACTGGATATTTATCCAAGGAAAATGAAGACACTAGTTTGAAAAGATATACGGTGCCTTCATGTTCATAGCAGTATAATATATGATAGCCAAGATATGGAAGTGACCTAAGTGTGCATTGATGGGTGAATTGGTTAAAAAAAAAAAAAAAAAAAAAAAGATGTGGTATATATACACAATGGAATATTAGCCATAAAAAATGAGATCTTGCCATTTTTGAGAACATGGACCTCAAAGGTATTATGCTAAGTAAAATAAGTCAGATAGAGAAAGACAATACCATATGATTTCATTTATATGTGGAATCTAAAAACAAACAAACAAACAAACAAACAAACACATGCAGATTCATAAATACAGAGAACTTGTGGTTGCCAGAGGGAAAAGGGGTGGGAAATTGGGCAAAAAAGATGAAGGGGAGTGGGAGATACAGGCTCCCAGTTATGGAATGAATAAGTCATAGGAATGAAAGGTACAGCATAGGGAATATAGTCAGTGATATTGTAATAGTGTTGTACAGTGATAGATGGTCACTAGAGTATTGTATAATAAATAGAATTGTCAAATCACTATGCTGTACACCTGAAACAGATATAACATCATATGTCGACTATACTTCAATAATAAAAATAAAAAAATCTTATAAATACAGAAAAAGTCACATTGTCTATTTTCTTTTTTTTTTCAGATTTTATTTATTTATTTATGAGAGATGCAGAGGGAGAGACAGATATAGGCAGAGGAAGAAGCAGGCTCCCTGTGGGGAACCCGATGCAGGATTTGATCCCAGGACCCCAGGATCATGACCTCAGCCAAAGGCAGACACTCAACCATTGAGCCACCCAGGCATCCCACATTGTCTATTTTCTTCACTGACCCAGTCAGAGGGAGATATAACTGGTCTTCCACATTAAAAGTTCTGGAATACATGGGCCCTATTTATGCATAACTCAAATTCTTTTCCTTAGGTTCTCACCTTTTGTTTACTGCAAAAATTGGCTCTTTCACTCCTTTCCAGACCCTTCTCCAACATGGAATTAGCAACACATATGTGGCTCTGCCTTAATTATAAGCTTAATTTGTACATGATTTTCTTATTTCGATATTGTTAACTTAAGAGGGTCCTATTACTGCAAAAACTGGCTCTTTCACTCCTTTCCAGACCCTTCTCCAACATGGAATTAGCAACACATATGTGGCTCTGCCTTAATTATAAGCTTAATTTGTACATGATTTTCTTATTTCGGTATTGTTAACTTAAGAGGGTCCTATTGCTAAAGGGCGTCTACATGGCACATGCATTTTAGTATCAGTTGGATCCTCTGTTTAATCTAATTCTGTTCATGTTCTGTTATTTTAATTTTGTGGTAGCAAGGGTGGAAAAAACCATTTTGCAGTTTCTGTCCTCTTATTTTATCTTCACAAGGTCTTGGCGACTTGTAACCATTACCTGAATTCACTGACATCACATATTCTATTCCTATGAACTAACCTTGATTCATTTCCTTTTATCAATAAAAATATTCTCCTCTGACCAGTGCTGCCCATTCAATGTCATTCATTTAGATTCTATTGAATGGCAACTGAATAAAAAAATATTCCCTCTTAGGACATAGTGCTGTGCAACTTTTCATTTGATACATTGGAATTCTTTCTGTTATAGTTAACTATTGCTGTTTAATAAATTACCCCAAAACTTAGTGGCTTAAAACAAGTGTTTTATTATATCTCATTAGTTTGTTGATCAGGAATTTAAGATTCAGCTGGTGGTATTCAGCTGGCAGATGAACTGGTCTGGAGGGTCTGAAATGGCTTTGTTCACATGTCTGCCACTTTGATAGAGATGGCTGGCAGGTTGGCCTTAGCTACCCAGGATAGTTAGACCCCTATGGAGCTCATGGCTTCTAGAGCAAGCATGCCAAGTGGCCAGAAAAGATTCTATTGATCTAGTCTTATAATTTCCAGAATGTCAATTCTGTTACATTCTTTTGGTCAGACAATTCACTAAGACCAACTCAGTTTCAAGGAGAGGGAAATTAGAATCAGTTTTTTTAGTAGAAGAAGTAATAAAGAATTTTTGTTCATCATTAATTTACCACAATTTTCCTGCATATTTAGTCTAAAACTTGATGTTAAGAATGAGTGGCATGGCAAACTATTTAGAAGTGAGAACTCTGCATCCCGGAATTCATGTTTCTTAGTGTGTATGTGTTTTATTTTGTGAACTAAGTGATAGAGATAGGTAAATGTCCCCTTGAATTTTGTTACTTAAGTAGCAATTATAAAATGACTTGGTTGTAGAGGGAGTCTTCTTCAGCCATGACAACAATGATGACAATGACAATAGCAACAGCTGCTGTTGTTATTATTCTTCCCCACCAACACTACTAGGGCCCATGGGTTGTGTGCTAGACACTACTATGAATTGGCAGTAATCTTAAAACATTTCTACAGTGGAGGAATTATTATTGTTATTTTGTAAATGAACACTTTGAGGATCTGAGTAGATAAGTTACAGTCTAGTGAGGCAGAGAGAGGTATCTGGAACCAGACTGAGTTCAAATCACAACTAAGCCATTAACTACCTGTCTGACTTTTGAAAAAATAATTTATTAGTGCTGCAGTTTCCTCTTCTGTAAAAAGGAGAGAAATAGCAGCACACTCCTCATGAGAATTTTAGGGGTAAATATAGACACTAAGGATAATACTTGGCATCTGGTGTTAGCTATTATTATTGTCCAAGGTTATACAGCTAGTAAATACGCTTACTGAATTCTGAGTGCTGCGATATAGGATGAAAATGAATAATGCCAAAATAGCCACAAGACTTTACTGACATGGGGACCAGAGTAGAATCTGTATCTGTCCGATTTGCAGAGGTAATTATTTTATTTTGCAATGGACTAGAAAAAGAAATACAAAAGTCTTCTACTTGGCTTTGTCATCTCAAAGTGGGAAGCACCTTTAATAATGTCAATCTTTTTTACTTCCCTAATTAATTCAGGTATTCATTTATTTTTTTTTATTTTTATTTTTCAGGTATTCATTTAACAAATATTTCTGAGAACCAGGTGTGCCAGGTGTAGGGCTAGCTCCTGGGGTTAAAATGCTGGACAAATAAGCAGTGTCCTAGCCTCATGATTTGCTCTATTTTTGGAGTACAGCTTTGCATAGGTTACTAACTTTTGACATCTCAAGACTTAGGGTTGGCCATATTTCTTCTCTCCTAGAAATTCATCTTCCACTAGCATATTGACTTTAGTAAAAATGCAACGGATGCCTTGGCAATGCAAGGGATATAATAGACCATATTTGATTCAACGAGTAGTTTAAAGCCACAATGGATAAGATCCATTCTTAAAAAAGAAAAAAACTAGCTGTTTAGGACAGAAGAAAAATTTGGAGGACTTAAAGGGTTTTTATTGTCTTTTTACCTCCCATTTTATGTTTTTGATGGTTAATTTTATGTGCATCTGTCTCACATGGCTGCTGTTAGAAATCCCCTTGTTGACTTTCAGCTGCAATGGCTAGGTTTGGTCTCCTGTCAAAGAGATTTTAACTTCCACGGAAGAAGTGCCTAGACCCCTGACAAGGCAGACTTAGCCTGTCTGGTTCTGATAATTCCATCTTTTAAAAAAAGTCAGAGGTAAACATATCCTGGATTTCTAAGTGTATGTCTTCTCTGTGTCACTGTTGTCCTTTCCCAAATGACCACTAGCTCTACTCTCAAGCACATTTATCTCTACTGTTTTGTTGGATGTCTTAGTCTGCTTGGGCTGCTATAACAAAATATCATAGACTGGATGGCTTAAATGACAGACATTTATTTCCTCAGTTTTGAAGACTAGAAGTCCAAGATCAAGGTGCCAGTATAGTTAGGATCTGGTGAGAGCTCTCTTCCTGGCTTGCGGATGGCTACCTTTTCCCTTTGTCCTCATATGGCCTTTCCTCAGTGTGTGCATGTGGAGAGACAGTGAACTCTTTTTATAAGGGACCAGTCCCATCATGGGACCCCAACCTCATGACCTCATCCTAACCTAATTACCCCCAAAGACCCTATCTCCAGATGCTGTCAATTGGGGGTTAAGGGTTCAACATATGAATTTTGGGGGCATATAAATGTTCAGTCTATAACTATGGATATAAGCAAGGGTTGAGCTTTAGACAAGAAATTTAATTTTATGAAAATAAACGTATACATGCTTGGTTACATAAACAAAGCAAAAGATGTAAAACTTGGCTCAAATTTTTGTATGTGGTTTCTTTGGAGAAAATGCTGTTTACTTCCAAAAAAAGTGTCTAATCTCAGATAAATAAAACCTTCCTGTGGGTTGAACTACTGTGAGGCACTATCGTGTGTGGTGAAGACAGCACAAAGAAGAAGCATGACACTTTTGTCCTGCTTGATTTCTCTGTACCTTTTTCTAGATGCCATTCATATGGAGTCTGCATATTAGAAAAGTATCAATACATTGGCCAATATTTATGAATTATTGCTGGATACTGAGAACTGTGCTCATTGGCCATAGTGGTGACAGTGTTGTGGATGGGAATCAAGATAGATTCATTGACTTTGAGCAGTTTTTACAGTCTGGTTGGGGAAAGCATTTATTTTTCTCTTCCTCTCCCATGTATTGGCCTATGGCCTGTTTGCTGGTTTTATACAGAATCCTTAGGTCTCTCGTTTAATGTGCAGAATGGAGATTCTGACAGCTGAAAACAAATTGTTTGGATGTGTGCATTCTTCAAGGAGAAGACAGTAGAATAGTATTAGTGTTTTGGCCTCCTAATATTCTACTGCATATATCATAGGCAGCATATATAATTTTCCTTAGGAGGCCGGATGAAAGAATTAGGTTTATGACTTCCATCACTTCTTTATCATCAGACTCTGAAACTAATGCCTATTCATCAGCAAAAGAAAAATGTACAATTTCTTTAGCAGCAATGGAACTGTGGTTTAAAAATACCTAGTGCCCTCTACAAAAGCCTTGGCTGAGCTGTGAGAGCAGCCACTTGCCTGTCAGATGTCTAATTATTTCTCCCTCCT
This sequence comes from Canis lupus baileyi, assembly GCF_048164855.1. NCBI lineage: Eukaryota > Metazoa > Chordata > Mammalia > Carnivora > Canidae > Canis > Canis lupus. The sequence continues at coordinate 26,762,197 of NC_132844.1, read as the reverse complement.
CCTCAGCCATGCCAGTAGCAGGGAACCACTGAGACCATATTGTTGCCCATATGTCATGAAGCTACTAAATTAAAGCCCTATGTAACATGCTGACAAGTCTACTGCAGGAGTTGAAGGTTCATTGACTAAATTTCTCTAACCTATCAGTCCACTGTTAGTATTTTTGAGTTTTCTCTCTCTGTGGTACAGGCTTTGTCAAGGACTGAGATGTTATCACACACCAGTACCACCAGAAAAGAATGAGTATCTGGCTTAGACCAGATTTTAGCAGTTGATGAATTACACCTAAACCCCTAATGTTAGATCACAAAAACCTGACATTCATCCTGTCTTCTCAAGCGTGCAGGATGTTCAGAGAAGTTAGGTCAGAGATGAATGCTGTTGGCTCATTTGCGAAACTATAGACAATTTTCTGAAGTTCACTGTTCCATGTTCATAGGAGGAAAGTGTCTCCCCTTGCCTCTTCCATTTCTTTTGCTTTTACTGTTGTTCTTCTCTTAGCATGGCTGCCTTATTTTATTTTTCAATTCATTTAAAAATTTTCAGCTAATTTTAAAAGAAGAGAAGTAATCTCTAATCTATCCCAATTTTCTCACATCCATCCATAACTATTATGCTAATGGAAATGCTACTTTGGTCTTTCTTTTATCCTCCTAAGAGGAATGGATAGTTTTTCCTTAGGGAAGAATGACAACAAAAAAAAAAAACTTAAAAAATGACAGGTAGTACACAGTATGTTCTCTTATTTAACTATAACAACAATCTATGAAGGCTGCCTTATTGCCTAGTTTGAATTTGGGGAAACTGAGGCTCAGAGGTCATGTGAATCCAATAATGGCAAAATTGTGGTCTGTTTGACTCCAGAAACCTGTGTTTTTTCTCTTCAAGTCTGCATCTTGGTTGTTTGAATCAGACAGCTGAAGATTTCTCAGATTTTGCTCCACGGGACACTGATATCCTTCTAAATGTCAGTAGATATCCTCTGAAAAAGGCTCTGTTGTCAAATATGTTTGGTATATTAGGATTCTCCAGAGAAATCGAACCAACAGGAGATATATATGTGTGTGCATATATATGTGTGTGTGTGTGTGACTATACACACACATATATACATAAAATTTTGTATTTTTTATAGGAATTGCCTCATCTGATTATGGGGCCTGAGAAATTCCACAATCTGCTGGCTACAAACTGGAGAACCAAGAAAACTGGTTGTGTAATTCAGTCTGAAGTCCAAAGACCTGGGGAACTAGGATGAGAGTAGAGGGAACTGAGTGTGATCATCCATCAGCTGGAGTCTGAAGACGTGAGAACCAGGAGGGCTGAGGTCCAGGTATAGGAAAAGATAGATGTCCCAGCTCAAACAGAGAGATAGGAAATTCACCCTTCCTCCACTTTTTTGTTCTATTTGGGCGCTGCACACATTTGATGATGCTCATACACATTGGGGCAGACAGTTTGCTTTACTCAGTTCACCAACTCAAATGCTGATCTCTTCTGCAAGCACCCTCAAGATACACCTAGAAATAATTTTTTATCAGCTTTCTGGACATTCCTTAGCCCAGTCAAGTTGACACGTAAAATTAACCATGACACTTGGGAAAGGCTGTATTAAATCAAGTTGAGCAAGATTTTTCAGTACAAGACTCTTTGGAGCTTATGCATATTGAGATGTAAATTTTCAAGAAGGAGGTACAACATTTGAATTTTCCTGAATCTGGTTGAATACCATTTTTTTTCCTTTTTCTGTAGAATATGTGGGAACATAGTTTGTGTAATGTTGGCATAATCTTCTTCCCATTCTCTTTCTATATCAAAACTAATGCCTGTCTTGTTGGTTTGGTTATAGTGTATAAGTCTTTGCTCTAATTGCCAGAGAGGAAGGAACTATGAGGCAGTGAAATTACAATATATAGATAGCTGTGGTTTGAAGGAGCTCATGATCTAGTGTCCTGTTGTATACTTAGGGCATGACATATTGCAATTGGTAAAGAGTTACAATGCTAGTATAGGTGGCTTCCTGTATAAGATTGCAGTTTGTACCTTGTTATATTATCTTTCATTTCCTTTCCTTTTGCATTATTTTCCTGTGAGTAGAGCTTAAAGAGTTGTGGGTTGAGGTTGTGACCTCCAAGCTGAAGGCTTTTGACAAGAAGCCCTTTCCCAATGTGGCAGATCAAAAAATAATTCTAAAGTTGTATCTGACTTTCATGTGGGAGAACTGCTTCCATGTTGAAAAACTGAAATTCAAAAAAAAAAAAAAAGAAAGAAAAACTGAAATTCATGTTATTCATTGTTTGTGATATTAAGATAATCCTGAGCTACTGAGATTAAAGGCAAATGACGTTTTTCTGGTGACAGGGGGAGAAGTTATAATAATTTTCTGTAACATAGGGTAAAGTCACTCTTTCAATTAGGCTGAAAATCTTTTCAGCTCTTTAAGAAAGATAATCACTAAGGAAAAATTTTAGCTAAAACACATATTTTTTTATGTATGTGCCTTTGCATTTAAAATATTATATATAAAAAATTCTTGATTACTCAGAAATCTGATCACTATAAAGCTTGAGAACAAGGCAGATATACTTGCTTGAGGCCAAGAGAGCTACTGCCATAAACCAAGCTTCTTCCTTGATTCAGTCACCTAGATTGCTGGGTTTGCTGCAAGCCTAAAATGGCTTTCCACTGGCATTTTTCTAAAATAGAAAATCCCAAACACAAGCATGACTCACTGTAAAGGAGGAAGCCCTCTGAGATGAAAAGAAAAATGCTTACCTACTTGATTTTTCTTTAGAGTCTCAAGAAACAGGATTGAGTCACTTTAATAAAAATTTGTTTAGGGCCCAGAAAATTTCAATTCATGCTATTGGTTTATTAATAAATGTTTTATTAGGTTACAAAGAAAGAATATTTGGATCTCCACAGAGCAGAGATAATTTCCTTCATGGCTCACATTAGGATCCCATCACTCTAATTTCAATATTTTTTATTGACATTATAGAACAGAAGGATTTCTTGTGTGTTATTTTAAACAGCTGATCTCCACTCTCTGCGTACACATACAGTTAATGAAGCAGTTAAAATCAATTTTTCAGTAATACTCAGAGATCCTTAGGCTCAGTCACTCAGCAACATTTATTTAACACCCTTGGTGAGCACAGAATCTTAGATGTTGTCAGGGGTAAAAAAGTAATAGATGCTATTCTTGCCTTCAAGGATTTTTCAGTTGGGTAGCTATGAAAAACACATATACATGAAAACCAGTGAGACTATTAAGATAATATTTAAACAACTTTAAAGAAACCTAACAAGTTTATGAATTTGTGTTGATCTTACTCTTAGTGTGTTAGTGTAGAAGAATTTACAAATAACAAACTTTAATTATTTTAGAGTTTAGACAAAGCAATTCCCTCCTTCCTCAGCTACACTTACAAAGGTTTGGGGGATAGAGTCTTTTGGGGGCACACAATGATGGAATAATTTTTCTTAATAGAACAACTCTTCACGTATAAATCATCTTTAAAAACAAATAGGTGGCCATGATCTATACAACATAACCCAAGGAGGAATGGACAGCTAATCCAAGGTGAGTTCATGTGTGGTCTCAGCAGTGGTCTATGAATTGGTCAAGCTCAAAGTTCTGACAACAAAGATGATGGTCATCAACCGAGACTAGGAGATACTTTTTCTGAGGAGTTTGAATGTGAGACATAGTGAAAGTTAAAATGCTGGTGGTAAAGGTAGAGGCTAAAAAAGGATGCACGTTCTATAATAAACTTGTTTAATCCAAAATTTCAAAGGCAGCCAAGACTGATAGTTCAGATTCCCCAATTATGGATTTTGCTCCAAATCTCACTCCATTAAATGAACTGGAGGTAGATTTTATGTCTTTACATGGTGTTTTTTTTTTTTTTTTCAATCTCAAAAATAGGCAGATAAGATAGTACAATTCCACATTAATACTCAGTCTCCTCTTCTCTATAAATCTGTATGCTTTATTTCAAAGCTCAAAGAGGCTCCAAATTCCAAGAAAGATTTGGAAGTTTGTGTCTAGGCCTATACAGAACTTCAGAGCAGCACTTCTCCAAACCAAAAATCAGACCCTTCAAGTCCAACTGCTTTAACAATATTCCTCCGGGTGCCACACAGTGGTGAGCTGTAGGTACTCACTATGCTCTTTGAGCTCTTCCTTGCACCTTCTTCTCTTCTGTGCACTTTGATGTCCACCTCCCATTTGTGTTTTCCCCTGGTCCTTAAAGTTTTATATTTGGCAACATTTCCTTGGCCATGTTTCAGGCTCCCTAAGACACTATTATTATTATTATTATTTTGGCTATTTTGCCTCACATTGTATGAGTGAAAGAGTTCCCCTAGGTCAACTTATTGTAGGACCCTGGCTCTGTCCACAAGGGTGACAACATGTCTACTGGACTTTTAAGCTGTAGGATACAGAAATTTTCCCTAGAAGAGCAGAGTAATGAAGATGAGTAGTTGAAAAATAAGGTAAACAGGGAAGTTATTTATTTATTTATTTATTTATTTATTTATTTATTTATTTTTCTATTCTGCACTTGGTAGCAGTCTGACCTAGAGTAAGTAACTGAAGCTTTCTGAGCCTCAATTTAAAAAATATAGGTTGATGATAATAATAATTTATTGATAGGACTAGGACTAGGACTAAATGAGATAATATGCACAAAATAATTTGTATACTTAAAGTGGTTTATGTGTAAGATAGGTAATACTACTTAACCACTTCAAATAATAATATTAGACTTCACAAGAGGTAAAAGAAGAGTAAGAGAAGTCAATAAATGTGATCTATAGGGTAATGCAGTGAAACACAGCTACAGTAACCAGTTGTGGGAGTACTAGAGAACAAAACTTCCTACATGTGTAAGGAAGTAGTATTCTGGGTGAAAAGAGAGGTGTTGGAAGAGAATATGGCTAGAGATATGCATTGCAATTCATTTTTATAAGACCAGATGGGAAGTATGGAGAAACTACTGAGTTTCTGTAATAAATATTTTTAAAAAATTATTTTTCTAAACCAGAGGTCAATGACAGAGACTTCTGTATGGGTAAAATTTAGCTTTAAGGAGGAGTGTTAGGAAAGAAAGCTGCCTATATGCATATCTGAGAAAGGGACAAAAAAAAAAAAAAAAAGATGGGTGAGGGCTGAGCAAAGATAGTATTCAAGAAATATGACTTTGGGTTCCTAAGTACAAATTATCTACCAGAAGGACCTACCTGATGGCCCTCTATTGCAGGGATGATTTCAGGAAGATGGATGATGTGTAGCACAAGCCTCCTATATAATTCAATATGTATATAGTGTCTGTGTACAAAAATCTCTGCTAGATACTGAGGGACATATGAAGATGAAAAAACTATGATCTTTACCTTCTAGAAGTATATAGGCTACTGTAGAGACAAAATGTGAACACGAATATTGTTAAATACTATGTGATCATTGCTATAACACGATAAGAGATATAGTCAATGTTAGAAGAGGGACAAATAATTTTGCCTGGATAACTAGAGAAAGAAGTGGTGGTTGAGCTGGATATTTATTTATTTATGTATTTATGTATGTATTTATTTATTTATAAATATTTTATTTATTTATTTGAGATAGAGCAAGTGAGAGAGAGCACGAGTCAGGAGGTAGAGGGAGAGGGAGAAACAGGCTCCCTACTGAGCCGGGAGCCCCACATAGGGCTTGATCCCAGAACCCTGGGATCATGACTTGAGCCGGAGACAGTTGCTTGACTGACTGAGCCACCCTGGCACCCCTGAGCTGAACTTTTAAACATTTTGACAGTCAGATGTAATAAGGTAAACATTCCTAGCAACAAAATGACAGAGGTAAATTATATTATTTAGTGTAATGCTAATTTAAAATCAGATAGCCCCTGAACTATCCATAGTTTAACAAAATAGAGGTTTATTTCTCAATCACTTTGTTTAAAGAGGACTTTCAATGACTGGCCTTTGCAGTGATTTAGAGATGTGGGCTCTCCTTTTGTGTGGCTTCACTGGAGGGACTCAGAATCTCTCCTTCAAGCCAGTGTATGAGAAACAATAGAGATTGTGGAGGATTGAATGGAAGACTTTTTGAATGGTCCAGGCCCGGAAGTGACAAACATCATTTCTACTCATACTCCAGTTGTCTTTGTCTTTTGACAGTTGATTATAATGTGCTATAGTGTAATCCTCTTTGAGTTTATCTTACTTGGAGTTTGTTAAATTTCTTGAATATTTTTGTCTTTCATTAGATTTGGGAAGATTTCAGGCATTATTTCTTAAATATTTTCTCTTCTCCTTTCTCTTTCTCTCTTCTACTGAGACTTCCACGGTGCATATGTTTCTCTGCTTGATTGTGTTCCACAGGTCCTTCTGGTTTTGTTCACTTTTCTTCAATCTTTTTATTCTTATTTCTCAGACTTGATAATTTTCATTTATCCTTAAGTTTGCTGATTCTTCTCCCTGCTCAGATATGACTTTGACTCTCTCTACTGAATTTTCTTTTTCAGTTATCTTACTTTTAAGCTCCAGAATTTCTTTTTGGTATCTTTAGGTTTTCTGTCTCTTTATTGATATTTCCATTTTGTTCAAAGTTTTCTTGACTCTCTCCACATTTTTCTTTAGTTCTTTGAGCATCTTTAAGACAGTTTTTTCCCCCATAGTTTTATCTAATAGATCTGCCATCAGGTCTTTTTCAGAGATAGTTTTTGTTGGTTTAGTTTTTTCCTTAAAGAGGCAAAACACTCCTGTTTCTTTGTATGCATTATGATTTTTCATTGAAAACTAGACATATTGAACCTAGTAATGTGGCAATTCTGGAAATAAGATTCACCCTCTTCCCCAACGTTTGCTGTTTTTTAAATTATTATTATTATTGTTTTTTTTTTTAAGATTCTTTTTTTTTTTTTTTTTAAGATTTTATTTATTTATGATAGTCACAGAGAGAGAGAGAGACAGGCAGAGACACAGGCAGAGGGAGAAGCAGGCTCCATGCACCGGGAGCCTGACGTCTCCAGGATTGCGCCCTGGGCCAAAGGCAGGCGCCAAACCGCTGCGCCACCCAGGGATCCCTTGTTTTTTTTTTTGATTGCTGTAGGCTGAGGCTGTCTCTATGCCAAGGATCACTCTGAGATATAAAGTTAAGGTCTACTAAGACCCTTGCTGGCCTTTCCCTGAAAATGCATGGTGACTTTCTAATTTTTCCCATGTATGCAATTGTTTTTCAATGGCTTAGTCTTTAATATCTGGCTCCAAAGGGGAAAAAGAAAAATGAGAGGGGGAAAAAAGATACTGGCTTTTTAAATTCCCTGGAAGTCACTTTAAGTAGAAGAAGGCCTTGAAACAATGGGAAGAAGTGCAACAATGACTGCCCACCTTTTTGTCTGCATCTTTGTGCTTTGTGCAATCAGTTTACAGAGCATAGATTCCCAATATTTGGAGGACAGAGTCCTTTTGCCTCTCTGGCCTGTAAGCTGTGTGCAGGCTGCTCCAGGAAGATATGTCAGTTGTCTGCCACAAGACTTGGGGATAGGAGATAGGTAGCTATTACTGTGCTAAGAGCTGAACTTGACCTTAATTTACAGTCCATGCCTTCCCTTGGAAGTTGCAAGTCTTCAATAGACTCCACAAAGTTCCCAAACAATATAATTTCAGACAGATTCTCCCAATGCAATTATTGTCTAGGTGGGGAGACAGATTCCTGGTGCTTCCTACTCTACCATCTTCCCAGAATTCTTAGATGACTTTTTATTACTGAATGATTCTTAAATCAAGGAGCCCGACCATGATCTCATCTGGAGGCAGAGAATAATTTTCAACAGAGTTGGTTTAACACAGAGGAGTTTCTGTGTGCTTAGAAGAATTCAGCTTTTTCTGTAAGCTGGCTACCTTAAAAAATGTGGCTCCCAAGTTGAAGGAAGAATTTGATGGGATTTTGAGTAAATATTTGAGGTGGTAGAGTATGTGAGTTGGGGGAAGAAGTTTTAATTTTAACCCTACTGAGTTAAGGTGTTAGTGGGACTTCTGGGCAGAAGCATCTGGCAGTCATAGGAAATGCAGAACTGGATCTGGAAGAGAAGTAAGGGCCAGAGATAGGGATTTGGGGGAAAATCCATAACAGTTGCCTTCTGTCCTCCCATCAATGTCTCAGTGAGAGAGTGCACCAGGCTGAATCAAACAAGGTTCTGATACAGACAATTCTTAAATGAATGTTTGGCCCTTGTACTTAATAACAAACATCTCTACAGCTCTAGAGTAGAACATGCTGGTTGATATTAAAAAATATTCTGAGTGAGGTTTCAACCTACCCTTCTCTCTGGTGAGTCTAGTCTGGTGAGTCAGATAAGTATTGTCTGTTTTAATGGCTGGTTTATAGAAAAGTTGTAACTGCAGTGACTGAAACCAATCTTGTCCTTAGATTTAACTGAATAAGAGAAGGCTTCACTCAGGACCAGTAGTTACAAAGTAAACAAGGACTGTATTGTTAAAGGAAAGAAATATATGCTGGAAAAATTGTTGCAAAGTAGGTCTATATCAGCTGATCTATAAAAGATAAGACATTCCTAATAAGCATCATTTGGGGGAAAACATTTAGGTTGTAAAAAGAAAGTTAGAGCTAATAATTTAGATAGTTTCTTATGTGATAGAAGTCTATCCATGAAAAGGGGTTCATCCAACTGGAAAACGGTCTTGGGTAGAACAAACTGGGAATGTGACCCAAGTTGTGTGACTTTAGGCATAATTACAGACTTTCAAATCCTGTTTGCAGCTTTACCTGGTTGAGAAGGTAACCATGTCTCTCAGGGCAAATGAGTATAATTGTAAGTGGATAAGAAAAAGGAAAATGCATATTAAAATAAAAAAGACATAATAAATATATTTGGATCTATGATGTTAGTGATTTTCTAATAGTTTTCCAATATCTATACTAATCAAGCACTGTATCAAAATTTAAATTATTCTTAAGGTGTTTAAAGCATTTTTAAAGTCTGATATATTAGAGACTGGTAAGGAAGATAATTCAATAATCAGTGTATAAATGTTTGGGGAAATCTTATTTAGTACACTAATACTTTTACTGTTTGTTAGTTATATAATAAACATGGAAATATTTAGAAAAAGTTATTCATTTAAAAATTAACAAAGAGGAAACTAGACAGAGTCTAAATTGCCATGATCATCTGTGACTTTAAAAACCTCTCAAACAGGGACGTCTGTGTGGCTCAGTGGTTGAGAGTCTGCTTTTGGCTCAGGGTGTGATTCCGGGGTCTGGGGTTGAATCCCACATCAGGCTGCTTCTCCCTCTGCCTATGTCTCTGCCTCTCTCTCTGTCTCTCATGAATAAATAAATAATCTATCAACAATTAAGAGCCTAGTTAAATACAACAAAGTTAACCTGATCTCTATGTCACAGGATGGCATTATGATCCTTTTCCAAGACTGAGTGTCAGAAGTCAGGGCCCTTCAGTCTCTCCTGGCTTACCGTTTCCTGGGATAGAGCCCTTTCCTTTTCCCAGACAGTAGATTTCTTCATCATTAGTAGCTCTGTTCTACCTTTGGAATATATTCTTTTTTTTTTTTTCTGTAAGAAAAAGCACATTTCTTTCTGACTCATTTTTTTTTAATTTTCTGAAATGTTCAAAAGGGAGCTTGTTGATATTAAGACATTATCAGATGGTAGTATAGTTGTTAGTGTAGCTTGTCTATGCATGTTTGGATCTCTGTAAACCAGTGTTTTCTGAGATTCCATCAAAAGCAAGGGAAGAAGAGCCTGAAACTAAGCAGTGTCAAAGGGAAAAGCTACAGTGCGGAATAACTCCTGAGATACCTGATGAACTCCCACCGTGGGAGTTCAAATTTGAGGTGCTCTCCCAGCCCTGCAGAGGTTGGGTGGGCAGGAGAGGGATGGAAATGACAGGCAATGTTATAGGTCCTTCTAGGGCTCCATGGATGTCAGTGCTGAAAGCAGCCTAGAGGGAATCATGCAAGCACAGTGCTCATTTCAGGTATCAGCATAGGTAATGAAAAGACACAGAGTAAAATGAAAAAGAAAGAAACCAGTCTGAGAAGACCCTTTTAATTTTTTTTTTTATTTATTTATGATAGTCACACAGAGAGAGAGAGAGAGAGAGAGAGGCAGAGACATAGGCAGAGGGAGAAGCAGGCTCCATGCACCGGGAGCCCGACGTGGGATTCGATCCTGGGTCTCCAGGATCGCGCCTTGGGCCAAAGGCAGGCGCTAAACCGCTGCGCCACCCAGGGTTCCCGAGAAGACCCTTTTAGAACATATGGCAAGATAAAATAGAAAGTAGCAAAGTGCGCATGTTCCCTCAATTAATGGTACAGCCATGGACCAGGGTTTCTTGTCTCTGAAGTCAATTTTTTTTTTTCCTCCAGAGATGATCCAGTGGGGCCAGAGAATAACTGTTCTATCTACAGACTTTCAGTGAATCTCTGTTTTTGTTTCACTCCTTTTCTCTGCTTGCTATAGTGCCTGGATCCTTGTTTTTTAGTCTAGAACCTATTTAGCGTTTCTCACATTAACATACTCTAGAACAGGGATTAGCAGACTATGGTCCCTAGGTCAAATCTGGCCAGTCATCTCTTTTTGTATAGTTTGGGAGGTGGGGATAGTTTTTACATTTTATTTTTTCTTTCAAATATGTAATATACAAATATTATATACACAATGTGTATTAATGTATAAATATTATACACAAATATGTATGTATCTCAATTGTTCTGAAGATTTGGAGGATCTCCATTTTTTAAATGCTAGAAATATTTCCAAAAGTCTTTCAGAGAGTTGGCCTATGAAAGTAAAGTTCTTGGGCAAATATATAGAAATGGGGTATACCAAATCGCTGTCTTGGAGATTCAGAATTTTCACGAGCAAAGTAAATGATCTCAAAGGTTTTGCATGAAATATTTTTTGTTTATTTTTTAGTCTAATTTAAAAATCTTTTTTTTTTTTGCCTGTATAATATCTATCAACATTCTGAGGAACTAGTGTTCTGTGGGATATACTTTAGAAAATATTGTTGGCTCATGCTGGTCCTGGGAGGTGCTCTCACAGTTAACTCTAGGTCTCTACAGTCATGTCTCATACTGCTGGTCCTGTTATAGGCAGTCTATGGCTGATTCACTTAATTTGTTCTCTTTGCAAGGATCCAGCAATGCTCCTCTCTGTCTTGGCCTCACTTTGCTCCTGGGTGATTTCTTTGGCCTTTGTCCAGCTTGGTGCCCCAGCGGCTACTAAGCCTCCTATGTGAGGTCACCTTGCTCTGCCCAGTAGGCCCCTTGTCTCTAGGCTACACAGATACAGGAACTGGGTAGGTTTGAGGAAGCTCAATCTTAGAATCTTCCCTTTTTGTTCAGACTGTATAGCCAAGGACTTATGTTTGCATCCCAGGTTGTTGTATTTGGGAGAAGTGGACAACTTGAAAGATGGATGCTCTTTTCTAGGAGTGTTCTATGACAAAACGAATGGGTTGCTATAGCCCATGTATTTATCATTGATTATATCCTCACTTATATAATGCACATTTTCCCGATGTCCAGGGAGGGTAAATGCAGAGACCCAAGTTTGATAGCTTTCAATCTCTTTCTCTATTTTTCTCTCCCCAGGCCAGAAATAGCCAGACATCTTTTTTGTTTCTTCACTATGTCTTCTCTTTTCTGTCCTGTTTGCTGTAGGAATATGGGACAGCCCTCTACATAAGTAAATCCTATATTCTGAGTCCTTCAGCCTACTCTTTACTGAGATAACATACTGGTGAACAAGCTTTGTTAACTCGCTGCTTATCTACTTTGTATGTAGAGTGCAAAAAACTGACTTTCTCTTTGTCTTTTAAATTTCTTATGTACAAATTTAATTTCCCCATAGGCAGATGGGTGCCTAATGTGAAATATGGTTTACTTGGGAAGGCAAAAAAAACAAAGCACATTTGTACAGTGGAAATCATTATTTCCATTACCCATGTTCTAAAAGCTTTTACACAGATCCTGTCATAGATGGTCAAGAGTTTTAAATACTTCTTTGATACTGCTACCTCTTGTATTTCCTCCTCTTGGCTGGTCCTTTATTTTTCAGGCTCGTCACCTTTTGTACTTCTGTAAAATGTCATCCCTTTTATAAGTTCTATCTCCAGGTTACTGCTCCTTTTACCTTCCCACCAGGTGGTTAGAACCATAGTAATTCTTTTAATTGCTGAGTATGTACTCATGTCCCACATCTATGTTCTAGCCAGGACCTTATATCCAGTTGGTCTACAGGCTCCTCAAAGTCAACACACTGAATCCAACCACCAGCTCACATTTTCTTCTCTTGTATGTGCCATCTCATTTAAGGGCAGGATGATTCAGCCAGCTCCTGAATTCAGTTCTCATCATGAGCTATTCCAATAGCTTTCCAAAGAATCTTCCTGCCTTTTCCCCTCTCATTTCTCAGCAGTTCATTTCTGTGTTGCTCTTAGAGTGCTCCTTTAAGATCCTTTGGGGACTCCTCCATCCTCTGTTTTGTCTTGCCTGACATCTGGCCATCCCCATATACTTGTTTTCTTCCAGTCAATTTTCTGGCAGTTCTTGGAATGCTTCCTGCTATCTCATGCCTTGCTACTTTTATACAAGTGATTCTTCTTCTGGGTCATCTTTCTCTCCCTCTTCCAATGAGTTAATTTCTACTTATGCTTTATGAATCCGTTCCTGCTTCTTTCTCCAGGAAGTCATCTCTTGAAATTGCAGCCTGAATAAGGCAGTCTTCTGTACTCCTTCACTCATACCTTTAATTCACATGCTCTTTTGGGACCATCACACATATCTTAATATTATCTCTCCTTTTTCATTTTATTCTGTAGCAGAAACTGTGTTTTGTTGATTTCTTTGTCACTAGTGCCGAGATAGAGCCAGATACTTGGGAGGCCTCTATAGATTTTTTTTTAACATGAATGGAGGAGGTAAAAAAAAAAATAAAGACAGATAAAAGGTCACTGGATTTGGTTAGTTGAAGGTCAGCAGAGAGGAGATTCAGTAAATACTTAAAGCTTTCAAAGCCTGGGCCCTAAGATGTTTATAGGGAAGGCTGCATGCTTGAACACCAGCCTCACTCTCTGCAATATGTTATTTTTTATTTATTATTTTTTAAAAGATTTATTTATTTATTTATGATAGAGAGAGAGAGAGAGAGAGAGAGAGGCAGAGACACAGGAGGAGAGAGAAGCAGGCTCCATGCCAGGAGCCCGAGGCGGGACTCGATCCCGGGACTCCAGGATTGCGCCCTGGGCCAAAGGCAGGCGCCAAATCGCTGAGCCACCTAGGGACCCCCTGCAATACTTTAAAATAGAAAGAAATGCTGTTAAGAGCTTCTCAAAGTGAACTGTAGCACAATTAGAATGACAAAGATATGAGTGATTTGGGTGAACATGGCTTTTAGCCACAAAAAAGGCAGCCAAACACATCTGCTTCAATAAAATCTAAAGCAAAACCTTTGTAATCAGTCTGAAAACACCCAAGGCTTGTTTTCCTTTCTAGGGAAAAGTAAAAAACAATTCAGCAGCTGGATACTTTATCATTTAAGCAGTACTTAATCTTTCATTTTTTGAGTTACATTAAAATACACATACAAAGCCACAGTTCTTCCCTTCATGACAGACATTGCTGGACACGGTGGAGAGCAAGTGAAGCCCATGGTGATGACCCTCACTCTGTTTGGTTTCTGTGTAAGCCCCCAGCCCCTCCTTGTAACATTCCCACTACCTTTCCAACAGACCTCTAGGACCTCAGCTGCTCAGTGTGGACTGTATAAGAGGCTGTCAGCAACCAAATAAATAATTCCAGCCAGAACATGAAGGCCCTAGGCAGGCCATACTATGGTGATTAGGAGTCAGGAGATAATAAATGATTTTTCGTTCCCAGTCACTCAGGAGGATAGAAGGCTAGTCAAGACTGTTGGAGACTTTGGGGTGTATATAGAGCAGGTCAAGGATGTACTTAAGCCAGGAAGAGGTATTTCTTTTCTTTTTAGATTTAATTATTTATTCATGAGAGACACACACACAGAGAAGCAGGCTCCCTGTGGGAAGGCCGATGCAGGACTGGATCCCAGGACCCCGAGATCACGACCAGAGTTGAAGGCAGATGCTCAACCATTGAGCCATTTAGGTGCCCCCAGGAAGGGATATTTCACAAATTGTGCTCACAACTAGACTTGGAAACCCAAAATAGCAGTAACCAGAGATGACTTGAATTAATATTGGGGAAGGGTATGGGTCAGCAAGAAGGCTTGGGGTTCTCTAGAGAAACAGAACTAATAGGATACACACACACACACACACACACACACACACACACACACAGAGAGACTACTTTAGTGAACTAGTTCATGCAATTGGTAGGCTGGAGATTCAGGGTGTGTTGATGTTTCAGTCCTGTGTTTAAACTCCACATGGCAGCAGCCTGGAAACCAAAGCAGGGTTTTTATGTTGCAATCTTGAGGCACAATTCCTTCTTCTTAAAGAAAATTCAGTGTTTGCTCTTAAAGCCTTCAGCTAATTGGATGAGACCCACCAATATTATGGGAGGGAAAATAAACTTTCTTTTTTTTTAATTTTTTAAAAATTTTTATTTATTTATGATAGTCAGAGAGAGAGAGAGAGAGAGAGTGAGAGAGGCAGAGACACAGGCAGAGGGAGAAGCAGGCTCCATGCACCGGGAGCCTGACGTGGGATTCGATCCCGGGTCTCCAGGATCGCGCCCTGGGCCAAAGGCGGGCGCCAAACCACTGTACCACCCAGGGATCCCAAAAATAAACTTTCTAATTGAACGTCTACTGATTGTGAATGTTAATCACACATCTAAGACACAATTTCGGGAATATTAGACTAGTGTTTGATCAAACAGCTGGTCACCATAGCCTAGCAAAGTTGACACCTAAAATTAACCACCTCAAAGGCCAAAAGAGAGACAGTGAAACTCCAAATCAGGACATAGAGCTAAAGCAGGGGCCTGAGAGAGCCATAGACAAACTTGGAGTCTGTTTTCAGAGGGAAATAGGACATTTCAGGTTAGTCAGGGCTGGGGAATCATAAAATTCAAGTTGTACCCATGGTAAACTTGGCTTCACCACCTTGCCTCTTCTGACTTAGTTTTGCCCATTGAGTGATGGTGCAGATGATTCAGGTTTCCACTGCAGGCCTTGCTTAAGTGAGCAGAGGCTAAGATTTTGCTTCCCTTGTTTCTCCAGCAAATGTACATATCCTAAAAATCTCATTTTATTAGGGTGCTTACTTAGTGGATGGCATAGCCAAGTTTTAGTATCCTAAAAGTTTAAGACAGTAAGTTCCAACCATTTGTTAATAAAAATAAAAATAAATTATAAGTTTCTTTGATTGAAGGTACTTGGGAAAACTCATACTTGGGTCTAGGTACCTCTGTAGTACTTTATTTGCTTGGAAAGTATCTTCTGTACAACACTTTTGAAGTATCCTCATAGTCCTTCCCTCCAATGACACATTTTCTTTTATTGATTGATTGATTGATTGATTGATGACAGAGAGAGAGGCAGAGACACAGGCAGAGGGAGAAGCAGGCTCCATGCAGGGAGCCCGATGTGGGACTCGATCCCGGGTCTCCAAGATCACGTCCTGGGCTGAAGGCAGGCGCTAAACCATTGAGCCACCCAGGGATCCCTGACACATTTTTTTTTTAATGCTGTACTAGCTACTAACCTGTCATTTCTTACCTCATGGCCATCCTTCTTTATGTGGACCTGTGATGTCAGGCTGAGAGCCTTTAACTACATTTTCAAGATTTCCTTGCTGCTCCAATGGGAAGAACTGATAGGAGATTAGAAAGGCAAAAGAGAGAAGGGACACTCATCCTGTTTCCAGGTTCTATAAGCATGCTTCCAGCAGCAGGAGCTACGGGAGCTGCAGACTGAGAATTCTAGGTCCTGTGCATTTTTTGGTATGCCAAGCAGCAGCTGCAAGGTATCCCCTTCAGAGATACAAGCACCAGATGTGTAGTACCTCCTCTGACTACTGAAAAACAGCCCCCAAGTAGCTTCAATTCAGAGCTTTGAGTGTCATTAGGAGGCATTCACAGCCCTTCAAGTGTCTAAGGATTAGATGGGGAGGGCCCTCTCAGAGATATGAACACTAGTTGTTAAAGGAGCCTCCTGGAGAATCTGAGATCAGATGAGCAGGACCTTCCTCAGAGGTTTGAGAGTCAGCCATTGTGGTACTCTCCCCAGGAGTCCAAGCACTGGATTGAAGTGTTCTCTCAGAGGTCTGAGTGCCAGCCAAGTGGGACCCATCCCAGCCCTGAGATCTGTGCACCAGCTGGGAGCACTGCTTCACTGGTCAGAACTTCAGCCAGTAGCACCTCTTCTGAACTTTTGGGTTATGGTAACACTTATCTTTTCATTTTTGTTCTTCCAGCCTTAGAAATAATGCCTGCCTCCTAGAATTACCTCAAAGTCCAATTTTTATTCTATTAGTTTTTCAGCTCCTTTCAAACTAATTGCCCATATTAAAATCCCTTTGTTTGAAACAACTAGGGTTCCTTTGAAGCATAGACCCTGAACCATTCACGTATCTCACTTTTCCATAGCCATAGTAGCTGGAACATTCTAGGATCATTGTCCTTAGGGTAGGTAGAACAATAATTAGGGTAGGACTTCTATGGAAGTCCAGAAGGAGAGAAAGGTTAAGGATTAATGGAGTTTTAAAAAAATGTTCTTTTGAATCCCAAGATAAACAATAATTTTGAGCTTTAAGAGCTTGAATTTTGGTTTCTCAAAAGCAGAGCTCTCAGGTCATTTTTTTTTTTTTTTTGGTCATAAACAATATTCTTTTCTCTCTCTCTGAGACTATATAAATATTCTGAAAGGTAGAGAAGAAGCATAAATTGTTGGAAACAAGATATGTGGTAGTTATTTGATAGTTTCTAAAAAGGTGCCCTGTTTCTTGCCCCTCCCCTTTCCGATGAGCAATAGAGCCATCAATAGCAATGGGAATCTGAGTAGAGAGAGAAGTGTAGCTTCTTGTCTGGGAAGCACTGCATTGGAGTTCCTGTCCCCACACCAGGAGTAGAGACAATCAATGTGGGTAGTAAATACAGAGGGCCTCAATATGAGAAACTGAGGGGTCCCAAGACCACTGCATCAGGTTTTCTGCCACTCCAGGCTGAGAAAGAGATTGGGCCAAACTATGGTGGTCTAGAGTTGTGATGAATGATGCTTTCGGTGGAAATAAAGTGGAAGATGTATTCAGAATTGGCTTAAAAGTATGGACACTTGTGTAGATGCCAGTGTAGAGGAAAAAATGGGCCACAGGATATTAGTATGGAAAGCAAATCCAGCCTGCACAGGTAATCCTGCCTGAACTGTGAATCTAATTCCTAGGACAGGGAATTCAGCATGTATAGATGGTCCAGCCCAGACAGAGAGTTCAGCATGGACAAATGCCCCATCCTCATGCCATGACACTAGATAGACTCTGCCTCAGGAACTTAAAAGTTCCTAAGTGGAGGAGAAAAATGGTGATGAGAATCCTATATTGATCTTTTAACTAAATATTATTGAATTTTAACTAGAATGCTTAACTTTAGAATAGTTGACCTAGATTATATTATCTCTTATTACATGGAATGGGGCTGGAAGGAAATTATATTATTACCAAGCAATATATCAGTATTGCTTTTTTGCATGTCTGAACAGATGGACATCTATCCCACTACATATGTTTAGAGTGTCTCTCCTTTACAAGGAGGTGCTAGTATAAGATGTTTTTACATAAGGGGTACTTTTTCCTGTATGAAGAGAAGACTGGTTTTGTGTCTAGGAGGACTAAACATAATATTTTGTCACTTGCAATACAGAACAGAACAAAGAAATCATGAGGTTTTTGAGTTTGTTCTTCAATGAAAAAGAAGAAACAATTGGAGGCATCCAATAGAATGTAGGAGGCCAAAAACACAAAACATAGGAGCCCAAAAACACAAAAGTAGGAGGCTACTTTTGAGTTACTTTTAAAAGTCATCAGTTCAATAATTTTTCCTCTTCTGAAGAAAATGTTTAGTCTACCTGGATAACATCTATGCTGTATTTTTTCGTTCCCATGTCATTTTAGAAGTTAGTATGAAGTTAGGTTCTTTGTTTTAATTAAGATTTTATTTATTTATTCATGAGAGACACACAAAAAGAGGCAGAGACATAGGCAGGGGGAGAAGCAGGCTCTTTACAGGGAGCCCGATGGTGGAATTGATCCTGGGACCCGGGGATCACGACCTGAGTCAAAGGCAGAAACACTGGGTGTTATACTATATGTTGGCAAATCGAACTCCAATAAAAAATATACAACAAAACAACCTTGCTGTTCTAGGCAGGTAAAGAAAAAAAAAAGGCAGGTGCTCAGCCACTGAGCTACCCAGGTGCCCCACAAGGTTAGATTCTAAAGAAAAAATTTCTCAATGGGAATCAGTTGTAATGCTGTGTGATGACAGGATTCTTAGTCAAAAGCAATAGATTTGGTCCAATATGACAATCAGTGAGTGGGATTTGCTTTATGTCAAGTGTTATACCGGACATTTTGAGGTAATAGCCCCTGCCTTGGAGTTGCCCACAGCTTGGCATGTTTTGGTTGATTCGGGATTGAGGAAGATATTAGTGATTGAGGAAAAAACTGTATACTTACTGCAAGCCAGCTTTGGATGAAAAAACAAGTATTACTGAATTGTACTACGTGGAAGCTTTTTAACAACTTATCTTTAATTTAAGAGGAAGAATTCAAGTATCCATGGATAAATATAAGAGCATTTTTAATTGTAATGACTCAGAAATGGAAATGTTGAGAAACATTAAGATTAAAAAAGCTATCATTAGGTATTAATGTTTTATAGTATAACAAACAATTTCACTGTTTTGTTCTAGCCAACATTAGTCTCAGTGCTGACTCATTGTGTGTTTGAAAAACTGTTGAGTGAGTTTTGATCAATTCACATTTGATTGATATAATAAGTGCACCCAAATATGCATTTACAAATAGCATTACTACAATAGAACCTCATTTAGAAATGAATCTCTACTAAAAATTCAATTCAATTTAACAATCCCTTCTTTGGCAACTATTATATATATCTGAGGTACAATGAGATGCTTTAAAATGGATGTTATAATGAGTAAGGCATGGCCTCAATTTTTAAAGATGAAGTCAGGAATTTTATCTTTTTAACCACTATATTTCTAGTGTTTAGGATAGTTCTTAATACATAATTGACATTCAGATAGGCTGTGTATGGTATTAGTTATGATGTGAAGTTTTATATGTGAAGTACTTTAGGCAGAAAGTGGAATTAGGTCATAGAAGTGTAGCAAAACAAATAACTTACCTTGCTTTTATCTAAGCACATTGTAACCCAAAGATAAAGTGTGTGCACTCACATGTGCATGCACAGAATCTCTGTATTTCATTCTATTCTGCAAGATAGATGAAGCCTTGAACCCCTTTTCTGTAAGTTGATGACTCTCTAACTAAATTCAGATATTAACAGATATGTAAGATCCGGCAGATACAGCAATTATATAGGTAACTGTAATTTTCCATTACTGAGAATTATAAGCAAACTGATTGAAACATTGAGTTTTTTCTTTAAACATTTGCTGTATCTTTTATTGGGACACTAGTTTTTCTAAGATATAAATATAAAATGCAAATAAAACTACTTTTTAAAAATTCTGACTTATATTTCTGAGCTTTCCTTTCACAATTACTATGGATCTACTACCATGGATTCATGGGACACTGACAGGTCCTAATATCATCCAACTCTGGAAATTAGTTATCTTGTGTTATCTGAAATATGTGTCCCATGGGCCCGAAGAATGCAGATTTGACTTTTTCAGCTCTCAGAGTGAATCTTATCATTTGGTAGTAAAGATTTTACATTCACATAATCTGATTATAGATTAAATCTGATTTTTAAAGTGCTCTTTCATTGCCTTCATTAGTGGAGGAAATATTGGAATATGTTGGTTTTGTTTTTGATTTTACTATCAAAGATGAGTAAATTCTTTTAGGTGTACAATATAATGATTCAACAATGCTACACATTACTCAATGCTCATATGGTAAGTGTACACTTAATATGCTTCACCTATTTCACTCCTCCTACCTTCCCTGTGGCAACTACCAGTTTGTTTTCTTCCTTTCTTTCTTTAAAGATTTTATGTATTTATTTGAGAAACAGAGAGAGAGAGAGAGAGAGGCAGAGACACAGGAAGAGGGAGAAGCAGGCTCCATGCAGGAAGCCCTATGGGGGACTCGATCCCGAGTCTCCAGGATCAGGCTCTGGGCTGAAGGCGGCGCTAAACTGCTGAGCCACCCGGGCTGCCCCCAGTTTGTTTTCTATAGTTAAGTCTGGTTCTGTTTTTTTTTTTTTTTTCTCTGTTTTCTTTGTTCATTTGTTGTCTTAAATTCCACATGTGAGTGAGATCATATGGTGTTTGTCTTTCTATGACTGACTTATCTCAGCATTATACTCTAGATCCATCTATGTCATTGCAAATAGCAAAATTTCATTCTTTCTTATGGCTGAATAACAGTCTATTGTGTATATGTGTATACACACACATATATCACATCTTCTCTATACATTTATCTATGGATGGAACACTGTATGTTAATTATACTTAAAAAATGGTAGGGCAATTCTCCTTGGTCAGGAGATAACAGGCAATCTAGATGAATCTTTATGTATGACCTTTTTGTTTGTTTTTATTGAGAGTTCTCTTATTTCCTGGCATTTGGGATGCTCATTTCTGCCACAGGGTCATTAGACTTTGGTTTATTCAGACCAGTCCTCTTTCTCAACTGTGGGGCTAACTAGGTATTATTCACATCATTTCCTGTGTCATTGAATATTTGCCTTTCTGATTGCTGATAAAATTATCTTTGCTATTTGTTTTAGTCTCAAGAGAAAAAATGTGTCCTCATCTCACAAGCATGAAAGGTAATGAAGAAGCACCTTTGGGTCAAGGAATATTAAAGCCAGTATAGCTTTAAGATCTTCTGCATTTCCCTGACTCTCATGTTCTGATGCTGCTAGTAATGACCCTTGCGTTTTTAATGAGTGGCAGATGCGTTCAGTTTCAGAGCTCATGTGTTAAAGTCTGACGGCAGACATGTCTGTCTGTCTTGATTAAATATCTTTATTATTTTAAAATTGGAAATTAAGAGAACCTCTTCCTTTAAATCATGACTGCTGTCAGTGAAAACTGACTAAATGGTTAAAAGCCTTCTTTTTAAAAAACAGAGTTTCGTGTTCTAAGCAACCTGGTCTGGATGCCAGAAACTGTAAAAGGAGAGCCTGGAGGACCTGGTTCCAGTTTAGGGACTGAAAACCAAGGTTTGTTTTGGAGACTCCTTGAAAAGTATGTAGAAGTATCTAAAGGTCTGTGACAATTTCAAGGGTAATGGACTCTCATGAGTTTTTATTTGCTCTGATGTTGCTCTAAAGTTGTAAAGCTGAAGCTGCCATCTCTCTGTGTGTTGGTAAGAGAAAATAAGTGCATTTTCCCTTTGTACAAAGAAGCTAATCTTGTATTAACGTCTGTTAATAACTGTAAGCCTTTTTGCATCTGCATCAAGGAAATTTTGAGGGAACCTTTTTGGAAATTAATCAGTTGAAGGGATTTGTTACTTGTGTATAAATGTCTAATGTTTAAGTCAAATAAAAGGCACATGTAATTCAAATAAAATGTGCATGGACAGAAGGCACCAGATAGTTCTGAAAGTAGTGAAAACAGGATGATTGGTTGAAAGTGTTTAAAAGAGATGCCTGGGACCCCAGATCCCTGTGTCCTGCAGTCAGGCAAAGCCCTTCCTGCACCTGCCAGAAAATTGGAGGATTCTGTGTAGGGACCCCGAATTCTAGGCATGCTCAGGCACAGATGAAGGTTGGGGTGACAAGCGTTGATGAAATTCGTTGATAAAAACAGTAGGGGATGTATGTAAGAATTAGATTATGTTGAAACTGATTTGCATGGCTTAGAAAACAGAAAACAAATTTGTTAGTCCTTTACTGGCTTGAGTAATGAGCCTAAATTTGTGTTGGAGAGAAATGCAAGTGGAACATGAATGATCCTTTCTGGTTTGTCTGCAAGTTTTTCTCAACAGACAAATTTCTGGGGTTATGAATTTAAATTGTATGCTCTCTTTGCTTTAAAAAAAAAAAGACATTTTATAAAAATACAAGGCTCTAGAATACAGGGTATTTTTTCTGTTCTCTCTGATTGGAATGATTCTTATTTAGATGTTAGACTTCCCTCGATTTATCCTCTGATTTTCTTATTTTTTTCTTTCTTATTTATTTGTTCTGGTCTTTGGGAGAATTTCTCAATTTTATTTTCTGGTGCTTCTTGTGAATTCTTTTTAAAAAATATTTTATTTATTTATTCATGAGAGACAGAGAGAGGCAGAGACATAAGCAGAGGGAGAAGCAGGCTCCCTGTGGGGAGCCCAATGTGGGACTCGATCCCAGGACCCTAGGATCATGCCCTGAGCTTAAGGCAGACGTCTGCTCAACCACTGAGCCACTCAGGTGTCCCAACTTCTTGTGAATTCTTCATCTCTGCCATTGTATTTTTAATTCCCAAGGGTGCTTCTGTGTTCTCTGACAGTGCTCTGTTTTTTTTCAGGCTCCTATTTTTTTTTCATGGATGCAATATCTTCTCTTATCTTCTGAGGAGAATTAATTATTATATATTGAAGCTTTCTTAGTGACATGCTTGCTATGTTCCCTGGAGTTTTTCTTTATTTCTTTAAAAAATTATTCTTGTATGTTCACTTTTA
The DNA here is from genome assembly GCF_048164855.1 of Canis lupus baileyi. NCBI lineage: Eukaryota > Metazoa > Chordata > Mammalia > Carnivora > Canidae > Canis > Canis lupus. Next base: position 26,739,326 of record NC_132844.1, on the reverse strand, counting down.
TTGCTGTCTTTAGTGACAAAGAATTATTCCGTAAGTTAGAAACAATAAAAGACAGATTGGAAACTATGTATTTGAGGGGAGGAGGTTAACCAGTTCTGTCTGGACTGTTTTGTTGGGTGATCACCAACTCTCAGCATTTTTAGCTCTTTTCTCTAGGATTGATCAGTTTTTCCAGAAAGAAACATACCAGTTTTCTGTAGAAAGAGCCCAAGCCTGCTTACTAGGCCCTGCCAACTGAGTGGGGACTAGGGTTTGAGATTTTTTTAATCTCTTGTTTTTAGTAAGGCATCTCACACCCACCTTCATATGTACCCAAGCCCAGAATCTCCTGAATTCAGTTTCCCAGATGGGAAACTAGTCTAGTCTTCTGGCAAGGTGTGGGAGGGGCCTTCCTCTGGCTGTAATTGATGGGAAAGGGGTCCTGGGGTTCTAGGTCTCTCTTTTACACACTCTCAATCCTATTTTCACACTCTTTGCTCTGATGCTTTTGGAGGGATCTGATGCCTTCATCCCTGAAGTGTCATACCAGACTTTGGCAATCTGGTCTGCTTGCCAAATCACAATCCTTTATTCCTCAATCCCTGCCTCTTTTTCATAAATAGTTTTTACTGGAACATAGCCATTCCCATAGATTTGTCTTGCCTATTGCTGCTCTTGCTTTACACAGAAGACTTGAGTAATTGTGACAGAGACCCCATGACATGCAAAGCTTAAATCTGGGCTTTCACATGAAAAAATTTGCAGACTTCTGAACTACACTATAGTGTGGATCAATCTACTTCTTGGACTTCTCCTGCTGACTTGGGTTTCACTTTCACTGCTTCCTGATTTGCTAAATTGATTATCATTTGTTCACCTGTTTTCTGGTTTTCAAAATTTTATTACTGCCCTATGTTCTGCCACTCTGTTTTTGTTGGTTTATACCCTTCCTCTCCTTTAGAGAAATTTTATCAGAGTTTTAGGAGTGACATGGAGAGAAACCTTTGAATTCACTCTTCCATATTCATTTAGAAATAAGAGGTAGAAGTTAGCAACCTCATTAGAAAAGAAAAGCAAGTTTACAAGAAGTTGCTTGCTCAAGATCACTGGACAGAATTGGGATGCAAGCCCACATCTCTTAGAACCCCCCAAGAAAGTAATTGTGCAAGAGTGGCTATTTTGTTTTGTTCTCTGCTACAGCTTTAGGACCTTGCCTGGCATTTAGGATGTACTGGATAGATGTTTATTTTAGTTGTTAAATCCACATTTATAACCATAATATTCCTCTACTGTCTCCCAGAAATGCTGATTTTAGGGATACTTGTTTCAATCTCAGGACTATTCAGATTCTGGATTTGGATCATATAAGCCTGGGTTTGTCACTTACTTTTATATAGTATCAGAGCAGAGGTTATAGCTCTTTGATTTTTACTATTTTCCAATTTTGTTCTTACTCAGCTCAGTGTGAGACATGGTCTCTGAAAGCTCATTGAAAAATATAAAGTGTGAACTATAAGATTCTACTTCCATAATGCATAATACTATTAAGTATCACCAATTGTGTGGTATAAAATTAGCATCAAATAATACGTGCTCCTTCTTTTTCAAACACTTTTTTTTTCAAACACTTTCTTGATATGACTTTAGGGTATTGCACTCTTGGTCTATTTCTACATCATTGTCCCTTTGTTCTCCATCTTCTTAGCTGACTTTTCCTCTTCAATCTCTTGGTTGTGAGAAAAAAATGTAACTTTATAGTGGAGAAATCAGATAACACCTTACTAGGTAGTTAAAATCGACATTACTGGGGGGCACCTGGGTGGCTCAGTTGGTTAAGTGCCTGACTCTTGATTTTGGTTCAGGGCATGATCTCAGGGTTGTGCGATTGAACCCTGCATCAGGCTCCACACTCCTGTGGGGAGTTTGCTTGAGATTCTTTCTCTCTTTCTTCCTTTGCCACTACCTCCCTAAAAGAAATAAATGAATCTTTAAAATTAACATTACCAGTAAAGGGCAGATGGTCATTGAGTTCCTCTAGAAGTGCTAACTTGGCAAGGACACAACATCACTTAGGTAGTGTTCTGGTTGGGATCCATTTCCTAAGGAACCATCATACAAACCCAGAATGAGTAATGTATTGTTTGGGACATAACAACTAATGAGATACCTGATTCCAGACAGGATTCTATGCTGGTGGGGAAAAAAGGCTGTAAAGAACATAATTAGGTCAATAGATAAAATTGGATCATGGATGGGAGTTTAGATAAAAGTATTAGTGTTAAATTTACTGAAGTTGATTACTGTACAGTGGCTATATAGGAGAATATTCCCATTCTTATGATATACACATTGATGTGTTTAGCAGCAAAGGGCCATGATACATGCAATTTTTAAATGTTTCAAAAAGATTATACATACACACACACCATAAGTGATAAAGCAAATGAGATAAATGTTAACAATAGGCAAAACTTGATCAAGGGCATATAAGTTGTCTTTGTACTATTACTCCTCACATTTATGTAGGTTTAAAATTACTTACAAAGATTTTAAAAAGTAGTTTTTAAAATCATGACCTATAAGGTCTTTTGTAGCCTAATCCCTACTAGATCTCTTATCTTCTAGCTGATATTTACTCTCCCCCTGCCTGGGACCTGAAGTATGCCCAACTTGTTCTAGGCTCAGGGATTTTATATCTGCTTTTCTCTTTGCCTGAAATGCTCTCACTGGGTCTTTCCAGGGCTGGTGCCCTCACATCACTGAGATTCAGGTCTCTGTTCAAATGACATCCCATTGGAGAGGCCTTTCCAGAAGTGCTGTGCGTTTCTTCTTTACCCTTATCACTAACTGAAATTGTTCAGTTTTTTAAAAAAGTTTTTATTTATTTATGTAAGAGAGAGAGTGAGGAGAGGGGCAGAGAGAAAGGGAGAGAGAAACTCTCAAGTGGACTCCATGCTGAGCGCAGAGCCCAACACAGGGCTCAATCATAACCCTGAGATCATGAACTGAGTCAAAATCAAAAGTCATACACTTAATTGACTGAACCACCCAGGCACCCTGTTCACTTTTTTATTGTGTGTTTTCTCCAGGTAAATGCACATTCCATCAGGACAGGGACTTTGTTTTGTCTACTACTGGGTCTTTGATGCCTAGAACAGCCATTCCATAAATATTTTTTGAATGAATAAATGAATGTCAAGGAATCTCTTTTATATTCACTATGGCCTTCACTTTATCTTTAGTGTTTCTGTCAGGTTGGCATTCATTTATGATTCCTCTAGGTGCTGGCCCTGGGTCTTTTGTACTTTAGCAGTGATATTGAAGAGTTTATGCCTGGAGTCAGATATCTCAGGTCTCTGCACTAGCTCTCTCATTCATCTGTCCTTGCCTTTGGGTGTGGTAGTGACCCCATAGATTTTTCTGGTGAAAGTGTAATGAGATAATGAATATAAAGTGTTTAGCACAGTGCCTAGCACACAGTAAAGAGTCAGTAAATACTTGCTACATTATTTTTATATTCACCTAGCATAAAGCCTTTGAGATCATAGGTATATAAGGAATATTGAATTGCCAAATGTAAGAATGCCATTCTTATCTCTTTTTGTTCTTTTATTTTGGAAAATGCTTCCTAATTTTGGAAGTGACATCTGGTTGCTATCTTTTGTTAGCAGAGAAACAAACAAGTCAAACATTTAAAACATTTTATGTGCTTATGTGTTAAATTTTTAAAACTTATTTTAGGAATTTATTTTATGATATTGTTTGCAAGATTCCAAATCTTAGATTTTTTATGTGTGTATATTGTTCTGATTACAATAGATTTTTCCACAGTGATTTAAAAGCATAATTTAACTAAACTATGTATTTAGGGGTGGCATTATCCTTTGTTTTCCAGTAAATTACAACAAATGCATAGCTCAGTTTACACCACCTTTAATGCTATTTTTTCCTTTGCTTGTTTTCTTCAGTAGAATCCCAATCCCAATAAGAACTCTTTTTAAAGAGAAAAGAACATCTATTTTATTTACTATTAGTCATATTCATATTATTTTTCAGTTCCAAATAAAGAAAGCATAGTTTCACATTGTGATTGATTGATTAAATTGATTTAGACAGAGCACGAGTGGAGGTGGTGAGGACAGAGAAAGACAAAGAGAAAGAATTTAAGCAGACACCTCATTGAGCACAGAGCCTGACATAGGGCTCAATCTCATGACTCTGAGATTGTAACCTAAGCCAAAACCAAGAGTCAGATGCTTAACCAACTGGGCCACCCAGAGGCCCCCATCAGTTGTGATTTAAAATTACTATTGGCATGTACTTTCAACCTTTTAGAGTGATTTTAATTTTTTTTGTTCTGGAGTGTGAATAATTTTTGATTAATTCAGTGGTGAATCTATATCTCTTTCCATACATTTAGGGTTTTATTTTGCTATTTATATTTTATATATTTTAAAAATTCTTCTTCATAAATATGAAATTTCTTTCCCTCCTATTTATGTGACCATTACTAATTCTGATTTGTAATAAATTATTAGTATACTTTTGTTTATTTTTGTCTGCATTACTGATATTTTAGGCCATTTGTTCTTTTTTTTTAAGTTTTTACTTAAATTCCAATTGGTTGACATACAGTGTAATACCAGTTTCAGAGTAGAATTTAGTAATTGAACACTTCCATACAAACCCGGTGCTCATCACAAGTGCTCTACCTAATCTCTATCACTCATCTCTCCCCACCCCCCATCTCCCCCCACCCCCTATCTCCCCCCCATCTCAGTTTGTTCTCTGATAGTTGTTAAGAATCTGTTTCTTGGTTTGCCTCTATCTCTCTCCTTCCTCTCTTTGCTCTTTTGTCTTGTTTCTTAAATTACACACATGACTGAAATCTTTGGTATTTGTCTTTCTTTGATTTATTTCCCTTAGCATAATACTCTCTAGCTCCATCTTTGTAGTTGCAAATAGCAATATTTCATTCTTTTCTATGGCTGAGTAAGATTCCATTATATATATATATAATATATATATATATTATATATATATATATCACACACACAGACATATATATATAATATAAAAAATATATAAAAAATATATATCACCCCCTCTTTATATTCTCATCATTTGGGCTCCTTCCATAATTTGGCTATTGGTGATAATGCTCTAATCTATAAATATTGGGGTGCATGGGTCCCTTCAAATTAGTATTTTTGTATTCTTTGGGTAACTACCTAGTAGTACAATTGCTGGATTGTAGGGTGGTTCTGTTTTTAACTTTTTGAGGACAATTCATACTGTTTTCCAGAGTGGCTGCACCAGTTTCCATTCCCATCAATAGTGCAAGAGAGTTCCTTTTTCTCCACATCCTCCCCAACACCCGTTGTTTCTTGTATTGTTGATTTTAGCTATTCTGACAGGTGTGACAGAGTTGAGGTGATATATCATTGTAATTTTGATCTGTATTTCTCTGATGAGTAATGTTGAGCATCCTTTCATATGTCTGTTGGCTCTCTGTATGCCTTTTTTGGAAAAATGCCTATTCATGTCTTCTGCTCATTTTTAAATTGGATTATTCATTTTTTGAGTGTTGAGTTTTCTAAGTTCTTTACAGATTTTCAGTACTAACCCTTTATCCTGTATGTCATTTGAAAATCTCCTCTCCCATTCCATAGGCTCCCTTTTAGTTTTGTTGATAGTTTCCTTCACTGTGTAGAAGCTTTTTATTTTGATGTAGTCCAAGAGTTTGTTTTTGCTTTTGCTTCTCTTGTCTCAGGAGACATATCTAGAAAGGAGTTGCTATGGCTGATGTCAAAGGTTACTGCCTCTCTCTGATAACTTCCCAGTTTCCCCTCCCTTAACCTATGATCTTCTCTGCTGTTTCTGTATTCCACATGAGTGAAACCATATGATAATTGTCCTCTGTCCTCTGATTGGCTTACTTTGCTCAGCATGGTGCCCTCTAGTTCCATCCACATAGATGTAAATGATGAAAAAATAAATACATAAGGATGTGGGTGTCAGGCTGAGATTAAGCCTTTACAGCTTCACCTCTTTGGCTTCATTGGCCTATTGATTTAAGATAGGAAGAAAGGCATCAGATTCAGGCAAGATGGTGGAGGAGTAGGTGCCTAAATTCACTTGGCCATACCAACTTACCTAGATTACTTTCAAATCATCCTGAAAAACCTACGAATTCGACCTGAGATTTAAAGAGAGAACATCTAGAACACTACAGAGAGAAGGGTTTTCACTTCTAACAAGAATCATTTAGGATGAAATTTGCTTAGGTCATGGTTGATATTCTTGATGCAGCCTGCTCACACAGCCAGTCTGCACTGAGCAAAATGACTAGAAAGAAGAACTCACCACAAAAGAAAGAATCAGAAACAGGAGGAAAAGTTGAGGGAAATAAATGACAGCCTCAGAAGGAAAAAGCTACATATAATTGGGGTTCCAGAGGGCGCTGAGAGGGACAGAGGGCCACAAAGCATATTTGAACAAATCATAGCTGAGAACTTCCCTAATTTGGGGAGGGAAACAGGCATTCAGATCCAAGAGATAGAGAGGTCCCCCCTAAAATCAACAAAACTGTTCAACCCCTCGGCATCTAATAGTGAAGCTTGCAAATTTCAAAGATAAAGAGAAAATCCTTAAAGCAGCAAGAGACAAGAGATCCTTAACCTTTATGGGGAGAATTTTAGGTTAACAGCAGACTTCTCCACAGAGACCTGGCAGGCCAGAAAGGGCTGGCAGGATATATTCAGGGCCCCAAATGAGAAGAACATGCAGCCAAGAATACTTGATCCAGCAAGGCTCTCATTCAGAATAGAAGGAGAGATAAAGAGCTTTCAAGATAGGCAGAAACTGAAAGAATACGTGACCACCAAACCAGCTCTGCAAGATATATTAAGGGGGATCCTGTAAAAGAAAGAGGAAGCCCTCACCCCAAAATCCACAAAAACAGGGACTGAATAGATATTATGATGACACTAAATTCATATCGTTCAATAACTCTGAACGTGAATGAGCTAAATGATCCCATCAAAAGACACAGAGCTTCAGACTAGATAAAAAAAAGCAAGACCCATCTATTTCCTGTCTACAAGAGACTCATTTTAGACCAAAGGATACCAACAGCCTGAAAATGAAAGGTTGGAGAACCATTTACCATTCAAATGGTCCTCAAAAGAAAGCTGGGTATCAATCCTCATATCAGATAAATTAAAGTTTATCCCAAAGGCTGTAGTAAGAGATGAAGAGGGACACTATATCATATTTAAAGGATCTATTCAACAAGAGGACCTAACAATCATGAATATTTATGCCCCTAATATGGGAGCTGCCAAGTATATCAATCAATTAGTAACCAAAGTAAAGACATATTTAGATAATACTACACTAATACTGAGAGACTTCAACACAGCTCTTTCTGCAAATGACAGATCTAAGCACAATATCACCAAAGAAACAAGAGCTTTAAATGATACACCGGACCAGATGGATTTCACAGATATTTACAGAACTTTACATCCAAATGCAACTGAATACACATTCTTCTCAAGTGCACGTGGAACTTTCTCCAGAATAGACCCACATACTGGGTCACAAATCAGGTCTCAACCAATACCAAAAGATTGGGATTGTCCCCTACATATTTTAACCATATTGCTTTGAAACGTGAACTGAATCACAAGAAGAAATTTGGAAGAAACTCAAACACGTGGAGGTTAAAGAGCATCTGCTAAAAGATGAATGGGTCAACCAGGAAATTAGACAAGAATTAAAAAGATTCATGGAAACTAATGAGAATGAAGATACAACTGTTCAAAATCTTTGGGATACAGCAAAAGCAATCCTAAGAGGGAAATACATCGCAATATAAGCATTCCTCAAAAAATTGGAAAAACTCAAATACACAAGCTAACCTTGCACCTAAAGGAGCTGGAGAAAGAACTGCAAATAAAACCTACACCCAGCAGAAGAAGAGAGTTAATAAAGATTCTAGCAGAACTCAATGAAATAGAGACCAGAAGACCTATAGAACAGATCAACAAAACCAGGAATTGGTTCTTTGAAAGAATTAATAAGATAGATAAACCATTAGCCAGCCGTATTAAAAAGAAAAGAGAAAAGACTAATTAATAAAATCACGATTGAAAAAAGAGAGATCATCACCAATACCAAGAAAATACAAACGATTTTAAAAACTTATTATGAGCAGCTATCTGCCAATAAATTAGGCAATCTAGAAGAAATGGATGCATTTCTGGAAATCCACAAACTACCAAAACTGGAACAGGAAGAAATAGAAAACCTGAACTGGCCAATAACCAGGGAGGAAATTGAAGCAGTCATCAAAAACCTCCCCAAATACAAAAGTCCAGGGCCAGATGGCTTCCCAGGGGAATTCTATCAACCGTTTAAAGAAGACACAGTATCTATTCCACTAAAGCTGTTCCGAAAGATAGAAAGGTACAGAATACTTCCCAACTTGTTTTATGAGGCCAGCATCACCTTAATTCCTATACCAGACAAAGACCATACCAAAAAAGGAGATTTATATCCAATATCCCTGATCAACACAGATCAAAAATTCCAACAAGATATTAGCCAATAGGATCCAACAGTACATTAAGAAGATTATTCACCACGACCAAGTGGGATTTATCCTTGGGATGCAAGGCTGGTTCAACACTCATAAGCAATCAACGTGATAGATCATATCAACAAGAGGAAAAACAAGAACCATATGATCCTCTCAAAAGATGCAGAGAAAGCATTTGACAAAATACAGCATCCATTCCTGATCAAAACTCTTGAGAGTGTAGGGATAGATGGAACATTCCTCAGCATCTTAAAAGCCATCTACGAAAAAGCCCACAGCAAAAATCATTCTCAATGGGGAAACATTGGGAGCCTTTCCCCTAAGATCAGGAACAAAACAGGGATGTCCACTCTCACCACTGCTATTCAACATAGCATAGAAGTCCTAGCCTCAGCAATCAGACAGCAAAAAGAAATAAAAGGCATTTAAATTGGCAAGGAGTCAAACTCTCCCCCTTCCAGATGACATGATACTGTACATAGAAAATGCAAAAGACTCCACCCCAAGACTGCTAGAACTCATACAGCAATTTGGTAAAATCAATGCCCAGAAATCGGTGGCATTTCTATACACTAACAATGGCACTGATGAAAGAGAAATTAAGGAGTAAATCCCATTTGCAATTGCACCCAAAAGCATAAGATACCTAGGAACAAACTTAACCAAGAGGGAAAGGATCTATACCCTAAAAACTACAGAACACTTTTGAAAGAAGTTGAGGAAGACACAAAGAGATGGAAAAATAGTCCATGCTCACGGATTGGAAGAATTAATATTGTGAAAATGTCAATGTTACCCAGGGCAACGTACACATTTAATGCAATCCCTATCAAAATACCATGGACTTTCTTCAGAGAGTTGGAACAAATCATCTTAAGATTTGTGTGGAATCAGAAAAAACCCTGAATAGCCAGGGGAATATTGAAAAAGCAAACCATAGCTGGGGGCATCACAATGCCGGATTTCAAGTTGTACTACAAAGCTGTGATCATCAAGATAGTATGGTACTGGCCCAAAAACAGACACATAGATCAATGGAACAGGATAGAGAATCGAAATGGCCCCTCAACTCTATGGTCAACTAATATTTACAAAGCAGGAAAGTCTATCCCCTGGAAAAAGGACAGTCTCTTCAATAAATGGTGCTGGGAAAATTGGATGGCCACGTGCAGAAGAATGAAACTAGACCATTCTCTTGCACCATACACAAAGATAAACTCAAAATGGATGAAAGATCTAAATGTGAGAAAGAATCCATCAAAATCCTAGAGAAGAACACAGGCAACACCCTTTTTGAATTTGGCCACAGTAACTTCTTGCAAGATACTTCTATGAAGGTGAGGGAAACAAAAGCAAAAATGAACTATTGGGACTTAAGATAAAAAGCTTCTGCATAGCAAAAGAGACAGTCAATAAAACTAAAGACAACCTACAGAATGGGAGAAGATATTTGCAAATGACCTATCAGATAAAGGGTTAGTATCCAAGAGATCTATAAAGAACTTATTAAACTCAACAGCAAAGAAACAAACAATCCAATCATGAAATGGGCAAAAGTCATGGACAGAAATTTTTCCAAAGAAGACATACACATGGCCAACAAGCACGAGAAAATGCTCTGCATCACTTGACATCAAGGAAATACAAATCAAAACCACTATGAGATACCACCTCACACCAGTGAGAATGGGTGAAAATTAACAAGACAGGAAACAACAAGTGTTGGAGAGGATGTGGAGAAAGGGAACCCTCTTGCACTGTTGGTGGGAATGTGAACTGGTAGAGCCACTCTGGAAAACTGTGTGGAGGTTCCTCAACAAGTTAAAAATAGATCTACCCTATGACCCAGCAATTGCACTGCTGGGGATTTACCCAAAGATACAGATGCAGTGAAAGACTGAGACACCTGCACCCCAATGTTTATAGCAGCAATGTTCACAGTAGCCAATCTGTGGAAGAAGCCTCGGTGTCCATTGAAAGATGAATGGATAAAGAAGATGTGGTCTATATATACAATGGGATATTACTCAGTCGTTAGAAATGATGAATACCCACCATTTGCTTCCACGTGGATAGAACTGGAGGATATTATGCTGAGTGAAGTAAGTCAATTGGAGAAGGACAAACATTATATGGTCTCAATCATTCAGAGAATATAAAAAATACTGAAACAGATTTTAGAGGAAGGGAGAGAAAATGAGTGGGGAAATATCAGAGAGGGTGACAGAACAGGAGAGACTCCTAACTCTGGGAAATGAACAAGGGGTAGTGGAAGTGGAGGTGGGCAGGGGCATGGGATGATTGGGTGACAGGCACTGAGGAGGGCACTTAACAGGATGAGCACTGGGTTTATGCTATATGTTGGCAAATCGAACTCCAGTAAAAAATACACACACACAAAATAAATTTGCCCAGTTGCCCCAACAACAACAACAAAAGGGTACTCCATGTGATGTCTTCTAGGATTTTTATGACTTTACATATCACGATTAGGTCTTTCATCCATTTTGAATTTATTTTTGTGTATGGTGTAAGAGAGTGGCCCAGTTTCATTCTTCTGTGTTGCTATCCAGTTTTCCCAACACCATTTGTTGATGGGGCTGTCTTTTTCCTCTTGGACATTCTTTCTTCTTTTATTGAGTTGACCATACATTTGTGGGTCCATTTCTGGGTTTTCTCTTTTGTTCTATATGTCTATTTTTGTGTCAGTACCATACTGTCTTGATGATTACAGCTTTGTAATATAACTTAAAGTCTGGAATTGTGATGCTTCCAGGCTTCCTTTTCTTTTTCAAGATACTTTGGCTATTTGAGGTCCTCTGTGGTTCCATACAGATTTTAAGATTGTTCTAGCTCTGTAAAAATGCTAGTGGTATTTTGATAGGGATTGCATTAAATGTGCATATTGCTTTGGGTGGTAGAGAAATTTTAACAATATTTGTTCTTCTGATCCATGAACATATAATGTTTACCCATTTCTTTGTGTCATCTTCAATTTCTTTCATAAGTTTTCTATAGTTTTCAGAGTACAGATATTTTACCTCTTTGGTTAGGTTTATTCCTAGGTATCTTACTGTTTTTGGTGCAATTTTTTTAAAAGATTTTATTTATTCATTTATGAGAGACCCAGAGAGAGAGAGAGAGAGAGAGAGAGAGGGAGAGAGAGGGAGGCAGACACACAGGCAGAGGGCGAAGCAGGCTCCATGCAGGGAGCCTGACCTGGGACTCGATCCCAGGTCTCCAGGATCATGGCCTGAGCCAAAGGCAGACACTTAACTGATCACCCACCCAGGTGTCCCTTTTGGTGCAATTTTAAATGAGATTGATCCCTTAATTTCTTCTGCTGCTTCATTGCTGGTGTATAGGAATACAGCAGATTTCTATATGTTGATTTTGTATCCTGAGATTTTACTGAATTTATTGATCAGTTATGGCATTTTTTGGTGGAGCCTTTTGGGTTTTTACATATAGTATCATGTCATCTGTAAATAGTGAAAGTTTGACTTCTTACTTGCTGATTTAGATGTCTTTTATTTCTTTTTTGTTGTTTGCTGAGGCTAGGACTACTGGTACTATGTTAAATAACAGTGATTAGAGTGGACATCTCTGTCTTGTTCTTGACCATAAAGGAAAGTATCATAGAAAATCTCCAGAAACAATGACAAAACAATAATAAAATGGCAGTAAATACACATTTATCAATAATTACTTTGAATATAAATAGACTAAATGCTCCAGTCAAAAGACATAGGGTACTAGAATGTGTAAAAATAAAACAAAACAAAATAGATCTATCTATATGATGCCTACAAAAGACTTAGTACAAACTTCCTAAAGACACTTGCAGATTGAAAGTGAGGAGGTGGGGAAGTGTTTATCATGTAAGTGGATGTCAAAAGAAAGCCAGAGTAGCAGTACTTATATTGGACAAACTAGACTTTAAAAGAAAGACTGTAAAAAGAGCCAAAGAAGGACATCGTGTACTCATAAAGGGGCAACCCAACAAGAACATCTAACAATTGTAAATATTTATGCATCCCACACTGGAGTACCCAAATATATAAAAGAGTAACAAACATAAAGGAACTATAAAAATAAAAGAATAGTAGGGGGCTTTAACACCCTACTTACATAAATGGACAGATCATCTAAGTGGAAAATTAACAAGGAAACAATGGCTTTGAGTGATACACTGGACCAGATGAACTTAATAAATGAATGAATTCAGTAGAATACATGTTATTTTAAGTGCCCATGGAACATTTTTCAGAATAGATCACATACTAGGTCACAAAACAGGCTTCAATAAATACAAAAAGATTGAAATCATACTATATACCTTTTTTGACCATAACACTATGAAACTAGAAGTTAACCACAAGAAAAAATTTGGAAAGATCACAAATACATGAAAATTAAACAACATGATACTAAACAATGAATAGATCAACCTGGAAATCAAAGAAGAAATAATAAATACATGGAAACAAATGAAAATGAAAACAGGATGGCCCAGAACATTTGGGAAGTATATAGCAATACAGGCCTACCTCAGGAAACAAGAAAAACTCAAACTTTACACCTAAAAGACCTAGAAAAGAATAACAAATGAAGGCTAAAGCCAGCAGAATGAGGGAATAATAAAGATTAGAGTGGAAATAAGAGATATAGAAACTAAAAAAGCAATAATATAGATCAATGAAACCAGGAGCTAGTTCACTGAAAAACTTAATGAAATTGATAAATCTCTAGCAGATATAAAAGAGAAAGGACCCAAATAAATATAATCATGAATGAGAGAAGAGAGATCACAACCGACACCATAGAAATACAAGCAATTATAAGAGAATATTATGAAAAACTTATATGCCAAAAAATTGGACAACCTGGAAGAAATGGAAAAATTCCTAGAAACATATAAACATCCAAAAATGTAAACAGGAAGAAATAGAAAACTTGAACAGACTGATAACCAGAAAAGAAATTGAGTCAGTAACCAAAAACTCCTAACAAACAAAAGTCCACGGTCAGATGGCTTCACAGTGAATTATTATTTATTTTACTTTTAAGTAATCTCTATACCCAATGTGTACACCCAATGTGGGGCTTGAATTCATAGCCCTGAAATCGAGTCACACTTTCCACCAACTAAACCAGCCAGATGCCCCTTCACAGGCAAATTCTACCAAACATTTAAAGAAGAGTTCATGCTTATTCTTCTCTAACTACCACGAAAAATACAGAAAGAAGGAAAACTTTCAAATTCATTAGCCTGATACCAAAACTGGATAGAGACTCTACTTAAAAAGAGAACTACAGGGATGCCTGAATGACTCAGTGGTTGAGCATCTGCATTCGGCTCAGGGCATGATCCTGGGGCCCTAGGATCTTGTCCTGTATCTGGCTTCCTGCAATGAGCCTGCTTTTCCTCTGCCTATGTCTCTGCCTCTCTCTGTGTGTCTCTAATGAATAAATAGATAAAATATATATAAAAAAAAGAACTACAGGTCAGTATCCACGATGAAGATGGATACATAAATTCTCAATAAAATACTGGAAAACCAAATCTAACAGTACATTAAAAAAATCATTCACCATGATGAAGTGGTATTTATTCCTCAGTTGCATGGGTGGTTCGATATTCACAAATGAATCAATATGATATACCACATTAATCAAATAAAGGATAAGAACCATATGATAATTTTAATAAATGCAGAAAAAGCATTTGACATCCATCCATTCATTATAAAAACCCTCAACAAAGTAGATTTAGAGGGAATACACCTCAACATAATAAAGGTTATCTATGAAAAACCCATAGCCAACATCACACTCAATGAGGAAAAACTGAGACCTTTTCCATTTGTTCTTTTTAAGGCTTTTTTTTTAAAGGCTTTTTGTTTTTTTGATCATACATTTTTATTGTTAGAAAACATAAGAAGTTTTAATATCTTGTGTTGCATATGTTATGGTACATATGCTTAAATCTGTAAGGACTTGGTCTAAAGATGGTTAAAAATAATTTAAGATAAGAATCTGTACCCATTAGATTATTCTAATTTTTATTCTAAGTTAGAATTTTATTCTAAGTTAGATGTATGATGAAAGATTTCACCCCCATTATCCATTTTAGAATGCGTTGATACAAATAGATTTTTAAGGATATAAAGATCCAACTTCAGTTTTAGTAAATGTCAAGAGCTGGATAAGGTATTGTACACTGTGAGTATTCTGATAGCTACACTAGCAAAGTCAACACTCAGATTCGGTCTGTGAACTCATGGAATTTGATATGGGCCCCTCATGTTTGTTTTGAGGATCTAATAGGGTAATATGTTGAAGCTGCTGGTATACTGTTTCCCCTGTATTTGAGAAATTTACCTTGATTAATAGTTCCTGATTTTAAAAACATTTCCTGGCTAGTGTTATGGGCTGAAATGTATCCCTCCAAAACTCATCTGTTGGAGACTGAATGTGCCTGTATTTGGAGATAAGACTTTCGAAGAGGTGATTAAGTTAAAATGAGGCCATTGGAGCCCTAATCCAATATGGCTGATGTTCTCACAAAAAGAGGAGATTAGAATATACAGAGAGACAACAGGAGTGTGCATGCACAGAGGAAAGACCTTATGAGGACACAGCAAAATGGCAGCCATCTGCAAGCTAAGGAGAGAGGCCTTAGAAGAAATCAAACCTGTTGAGACTTTGATCTTAGACTTCTAGCTTCTAGAACTGTGAGAGAATACATTTCTGTTGTGTGGGCCACTCAGTCATTGGTTCTTTCCTATGGCAACCCTAACAAACTAATACACAGTGTCTCTCAATAATTCTCTTTGTTTCACAAAGAGGTTTTTCAGTTTTAATGGTTGTTGAAAAGTTTTTTCATTCCCCAAATTTTGTCAATCAGGGAAGAGCAGTCTCTCAGCAGCACACACATGCCTGAAACAGAGGACAAAGATAGACTTTTAAAATGTGTGGGCTATTAATGTTCTTTATTTAACCTACATTCTGTTATCCCCTTGTCCAATATGATGAGATTATTCTCATTTAAATGAGACTTAAGGCTAGAAAGTATATTAAAAAGTTCATTATATAATAAAGTGAGAATAGTACGTTCCGAAATATGTTCAATCTTTTCTGGATTACCCTACAGAGGATATCCTACTTTAAAAAATGGAATACAAGATAATGGGAGAGACTGTAGAAAGACTTAATATTCTAAAATTTTACCTGTTTTAGGCAATTAACAAAGTCTGAGATTCAAGCCACAATCCACAACAATTTTTTTCTACTCTATCATATGAGCATTATTATTATTCAAAGTACATAACCCCAGTTTTATCAAGTGAGTTTACTTGATGGACTAAGTTCTAAATATATACTTTAATATTTTTTCAGAGATTCAATTCTTTTTTTTTTTTTTAAGATTTTATTTATTTATTTGACAGAGAGAGAGAGAGAGGGAGAGAGCACACAAGCAAGGAGAGAAGCAGAGAGAGAGAAAGAAGCAGTCTCCCTGCTGAGCAGGGAGCCTCATTTGGGGCTTGATCCCAGAACTCCGGGGATCATCACCTGAGCCCAAGGCAGACGCTTCCAAGAGCCCTGAGATTCAATTTTTTAAAATGGTTGTTTATAATACAGTTTAAAATCTGAATCTGAAAGTGTAAGTCAGCCATTATTATTCTTCTGGTATCTTTATTTGGTTAATTATGTTATTTACTTCTAAGCAGCCTGTGGAATTTACAGAGGAAGCATGGGTAACCTTGCTATTTCCTTAGAAGCAAATGGAAATGCTTGACAACTTTGAGCTTTGAGTCATATGCAATACTTTCAATGAGCCTTTCAAGTTCTCATTTTAGAAGCAAATGAGCCAATTTCTCTGAGAGATTAACTTGATTAATAACAGTCCAGTAAACAAAAAGGTAGAAGGGGCTAGGACTGGGAACCTAATGAGAGATGGGAGCCAGGGTTGGGTAGGAGAGTGTGGAGATTTGTGGGGAAAGAGAGATTAGGGTAAAGAAGCAGACCAACAGACCAAGAGAGTATTTGCTTTAATTTTTTTGATGGCTTATTTCTAGCTCCATGTCCTTTGAGGCTCACTGTATTTGAACTAGTTTAAATAATGTTTATTACTTGCCCCTAACTTAACTTTGATTAAAACAAACACAAAAAATTAGGGCAAAGAATTACTTATAGAAATAAGGTATGTTCAAGAGAGGGCATTTCTGAAAGTAATCAAAACTTCTTGAAGAGAATTAGACATGAATAAAAAATTCTAGAACTATATCACACTATGAGGCCAATATATGTGAAACTATAAACAATACTGTTGTTTTGAAAGAAGTTCTTTCACTGAAATATTTTCAGGGTCAGCAGTTAGCAATTTTGGAAATTTCTTGCAGCATATCAGAAATTTTAACCAACTGCTGAAAACTTGGTTAGTATTTTTAATGTCTCCTTTTTTGGTATTTTATAGCTCCTTAACTGGAGATGTCTGAGAGTAGGAAAATGTACTCATAATATTATGGAAGAGACAAAAGCTTTTGTCTATCTATTCTCAGAGATGATCTTGTCACACAGCCAAGTAAAGGAAAAGTCATATATTACTTTCAGCCTGTACTTAAGCATTATGGTTATGGTTGATTCATCTATTGGCCCTGATATATTTCAGTGATATTTGTGGTATATTTATTTACCTTTGGTGTTATTGAGTGCCAGAATTTTGTGGAAAGAGTGCAATTCAGAACTCTGTGTGAAAATATGTTTTGTTATTGCCTACTCATACAATTTAATAAAAGAGAGCTACATCAATATATTGAGTGGGTTAACTAGCCATTTCTAATGGAATTTAATGAGAAGAAGGAAAGAAAACAGTATCAGCATGGATGAGGATTTGAGAATGATTTCAAAACAAGAGTTCAAAGGTTAGGGGTAGTAAGGTAGATAATGCTCAGCCATTGATAAAGGCCTTTCTTCCTCTCTCTCTAGCCTAAGGACTCCCATTTTTGCAGAAAATCCCCCATGGGAATATGCTAATAATCTTAAAGTGTATTATGAAATTCTTAGAATATTGTAGATTTTTATGATACTAAATTTAAAGAAGAAATCATATCTTCAGGAGAATGAAAAAGGACATTATATGTGAAAGTCTCTATCTCAGTATCTGCTATGTGGAAGGTGTTCCACAAAAGGATTTATAATTTGAGAGAAGGTGTCACTAATTCAAGAGCCTGGGCATCATTGTTCTGTGATTTCAGTAGATGATCCTTAAACCTGAATATTGAATTAATGGGACTTTGGGAAAGAGAACTGAAACTTCATCAGAGATCCTTGACCATTGATCATTGCAGAAATTCAGGATTATCTGATCATCTACGTGATTGAAGTTTTCGTATAATAGTTATTTTCGTGGGTTAATGGATAGGAGTTTGTTATTAACAGATCCTTGTTGATTTGGTAGTGTTTGGGGGAGGAAGATATTTATTCTACCCTTCTTCTGGTTAGTCTAAGAATTAAATTCACATGACACAGATCAACAGATGAAAATAAAATTTAATTGCATATGTATAGTGAATCCACATAAACATGAGAGATTCCAAAGATAGGCAAAAGGCAGTATATATTGTCACCCAGAGCAAAGGAGAAGGGAGTACAGGTTTGGGATTTCCAAAGGAAGGAAGATAATTCACAGATGATGAAAAAAAGTAAATGTTTGATAAATGAATATTTTCTGGGCCATACAGAAACAATGGGACACAGAGAGAATTTTAACAAGTGAACTTTGCTGAGTTCCTCCTTGTCTACCACACCTAGTTCTTATAATACTATAGTTATCTGTGGTGATAGCTCCTTTCCTGGAGCAGGTCTTCTATTTAAATTTTTTTAGCTAGTTAGTGGGAAGGTCAAAGGTTTTTCCTAAATTTTCTGGTTTGTTTGTTTTTAAATCAGACCCAAATAATCCACATGCCAAAGACACATTTTGGGGTGGCAAATTTTGCTCCTCTGAAGTAGCAAGAATTCTCTGAAATTGTTTCTCTAGTCTCTGTCAATGGTAAATTTACTGTATGATGAAAAAAAAATGTGTCCATGTGTTAGGGAGCTCCTGCTCTTGCTGATTCTTTGAAAGAAGGAAACTATAAAACTTAAGCCTAACGTACCCCAGGCTAAAATGTGAACTCTTCATCCTGATATAAAAGGTCCTTCATGATCCAGCTCTTTTTCTGCCCCATCTACCCTAAAAGTTTGGGTCTCGCAGACAGATTGACATAATCTCTGGTGGCTCTCTGGAAACCCAGTTATCTCTCTTGCATCCATGCTCCCTCTCACTGAAATGACATTTCTTTTGTCTGTTCTTTCAGAGTCATCTCAACATCCCTGGGCAGACTTTCTTGACTCTTATAGTCTGCAATCCCTTTTATAGGCATCATTTCATTTGATCCTCATAGCAATGCGTGATTTAGGAAGGACAGTTATTAGTCAAGAGCATTCCCATTGGGAAAGCAGATCAAGAAAGGCAAGTTGCCCAAGGCCATAAAGCTTATAAATGATGGAAACATGACCGGTGCTCAGATCTTCTCACACTAACTCTAATGTTTTATTCCCATATTTCACATTGATTTTGGAAGAGTGAGGCCAGGATAGAATTTACTTCTAGTTTTAGCTGCTGCAGTTGGCAAGGCTAATAAGACCAAGCAATTTTTGGGTGAGAATGAGGGGCAATTTCCTGAGGAATATTGTGTTTTGCTTTATGAATGAATACACATTTATTTTGAGTTCAATAGTTATCCTCTAGTATAAATGTGGTTTAAAAATGAATATCTATTCACAGACTTCTTTATAAGTCTTTTGGATTAGGGAGTTGCCTATATTAAGATTTAATCATACCTACCCAGATCAGAAGTCAGCAGAACCCAATTCCTAGAGGAACAAGTTGTAATGTTGCCCTTTCCCTCTCTCCTACATGTAAGGGCTCTGCTTACATAGTGATTGCTTCATTGCTACTGGGCAAAGCTTTATGAGATTATAGTCAATTTGTCAGAGAAACTGACTTTCCTTGGGAAGTTAAATTTTTATATTTAACTCACAATTATTTATCATTATTATGAGTAAACGTACTATTTATTTTTTAAAGTTCTTATTTAAATTCTAATTAGTTAACATACAGTGTATAATTAATTTCAGATGTACAATTTAGTTATTAAACACTTATATACAACACCTAGTGCTCATTACAAGTGCACTTCTTAATCCCCATTGCCTATTTAACCCATCCTTATTTTTTATGTTTGTTTGTTTGTTAAGATTTATTTATTTATTTTAGAGAGAGAGAGGGAGAGAGAGAGAGACAGAGCATAAGTGCAAGGGGTAGAGGGACAGGGGAGACAATCTCAAGCAAACTCTGCACTGAGCATGGAGCCTGATGTAGGGCTTGATTTCACCATCCTGAGATCATGATCTGAGCTGAAACCAATAGTCAGATGCTCAACACAACTGTGCCACCTAGGAGCCCCTATTATGTTTTTCTTAATTCAATTTTGCTTTTGTGTTTTCTCTCTCCAAATATCTCTTCTCCTCTTTGCCTAGTTTGCATTTTTAAATGCTCATGGACATCTTTTCTATTAAGTCTTTTCTGAGACATTTAACATCCCTAGGATTTTATACCATCAATCAGTCTCTCCATGTTTGGACACATTTTTGTTTTTATGAACTTGCTTTAGATTCTCTTTAAAAATACTAAAAAAAATATCTTGGGCACAATTTCATCAGTCAGATGCAAGAGTAAAGAATAGAGGGATCCTTTTCCTTATTTTCCTTAGTTTTAATTCAATGCTGATTTTACTGCTAATTTGGGTTATTTATGCCCAAGGGCCATAAATTTCCCAGGATGCTCCTTATACTCTCTTTTCATGGACAAGATGAGGAAAAGGTTAAGGTTTGTTGATAGGTGTTTTGCTTTGGGATTCAACAGAAGTTGGCTGGACTAAAACTTCAAATTGTATCCATTAGAGACTGCAACAGAGGTCAAAGTCCTGGCAAACAGTTTTCAACAAAGAGTTCAAGATGAAGTACCTACAAGTCCCTTTAAATGGGCAGAGAGTATTAGTAGAGACTCTGATGCCAGAATCCTAGAGATTAGGGCTGAGGTTGGGGAAGGAAAGTGACTAGAACTCCTGAAGACCAAGAAATGCCAGAGCAGAGTTGGCACGCAGGAGAGTGGAGCAGGCTGTTTGCACTGGGGGTTCCATTTTAGGAGGGGCTTGGGAGTAAGGCCATTATCATAACTGGGACATGGATCAGTAGAAGGATAGCTCAATATTGGGCTTTTCTTGACCACATTACATGGTTTCCTGTGTTCCATTCTCCTAGAAATTTCCTTGCAAATGATTCTCTGTGAATGCAAGGAAAGATGATTAAGATGGGACTCTTCACTCACTTTCTTTTCTTTTAAGAACTAAGGTATTTTTGCCATTTTCCTTTTTGGGACAGTCACTGTTCTGTTTTTGTTGATTAAAGAAGCAATTATGTTGGTTATAATTTTACTTCATGCAGGAGGAGAAGAGATCTCATTGGCAAACTTGTGAGTTCTGTTATGATTAGGAGAACTGACTTAAAGAAACTTCACCCTGTCAATTGAAAAACAAATGGAATGTTTCTAAGGCAGTTTCTAAATTTCTAACCATCATTTTTATCTGGCCTTCCTTCCCTCCCCTCCCCCATATTTATGTAGTGATATCTTCCTGTTCCCACCTTCGGACTAAGAGTCCTCCAGTTTCTGAGCAGGAAATAAATCAGCAATTAGATTGCCGATAGTAAATAAAAAGTAGAACTTTTGATTTAATTCTTGATCTCTAAAGAGCATGTGCCCATGATAGCAGGATTTCCTTAGACAAAGACAGACTTGCAAGATTGTCTCTCTATAATAATTGAGAGACCCTATAGTCTCACCCTCCCATGAGGTTCATGAACCACTGAGTCTCTTGGTATTATGGCTCTACTGCTGGGTTCAGCTGTGATTGTTTCCCAGTCCCATGTTACCTGGTCCTGGTCAAATATTCTTTCCTACTGGTTGGCATTGCCAAGCTCAGGCAACCTCATATCTAAGACAGTGCTTATGGCAAGTGCTGAACATGGTTGGCACCATCACTACCATGACCATTACCACCACCACAACACAATAGAATAACTAGGAAGGAGTAGACTTGGGAAGGAAATACAGGAGGAAGCTTACTCTCTTTAAATGAGAATTGAAATTTGCCACCTGTTCTAGAGTAGATTTATTGGCTGCCTAATCTGTATTTATTTATTTTAGCTAGCTTCTCCTGGAATTGAAATATAGATTAGTGTAGCAGTCATAATTTGAAGGGGAATGTGTGGTAATGCCTTTGCCTGCGTTCTTAAATCATAAAAACAAACAAAACAAAAAACAACAGTAGAAATAGCAAGAAAGACCAATATCAACAATAAAAAGCCCCCCAAATAACCAACCCTCCCCTGAACATTGGATTCATGGATTCTTCTTTTATACTCTGTGTGAAGGAGAGATGTTCCAGAATTAGAAGCTCCTCCTTTAAATGATGGAATTCTTAATAAATTTATATCTTCAAATTTTAAAGAATAATCAATAGAAAAAAAAAGATTTATTAAGATTGTGGATGGTGGGTCATGAAAAGGACCTTCTATAATAAAGCAAAAATAATTTCATTTTCCTCCAATATGTTTCAATACAATTGAAAATATCATGTGAACCTTATCTTCCAATTATTTGGGCTGGCAGGCAAATATCCCTGTAGCTCAAACCTTTAAGATGCTCTAAAAAATAAATAACATTAAAGCTCTTTAGCAATGCAAATGAGCTTTTGACATTAGTGGAAACAGTTTCAATGTGTTGATAAACTGCAACTTAATTAGCAAGCTGCTGTAACTAAGTCACATTTAATGAAAAATAATGCTGATGTATATTTACACGGCTCCTACTTGTACCTCAAATAAAAATGCACAGTAATAAGTTTTCTCATGAAGGTACTGTAGCTATGTGAAATATATAGATAACATTCTAAAAAACCAAAATATTAAACTATTCAGACTAGGCATTTAAAGATGTTGTGAACAGTGATGCTGACTAAATTTTGAATATTTAAACTTCAGCAGCTCACATGGGATGTGCTATTCCTCTTACTCCTAGAATTGTCTGGGTAAAACCTTTCCATCCTTTGGGCCTCAGATGTCAGTTCCTTTAGATAAACTTTCTTATTCTTCCTCCTTTCTTTGAATACCCCCCCCCCATTTTTTAATCTCTCTTAAAATATTTGACTCTCCCTGCCTTCCTTGCATCATAGACTTTATCCTTCTTGTTCTACTAGGTAAGCTCCCTGAGAGCCACAATTCATTTCCTTCACTCTTGCAAGTCTTACAATGACATTATTGTAGAAGTTAATTTAAGAAATGAATGTCTCTTTATTCCATTAACCAGCATTTTCTCATCTATATTATCACTAGCTAAAAGAAGTGCATTTTTCAGTGGTTGTTTCTTATCATCTGGTAGTCTAAACCTAAACGAAGGCCCACAAGGAGCAGGGACTTACCTGTCTTGTTCACGTTGGTATTCTCAGCATTTAGCATAGCTGACATATAATAGAAGCTCAATAAATGTTGTTGGCTGATTAGATACTCAAATATAATGCAAATAACATTATAGAGGAAAAGCTGTCTTAGGTGCCCAATTATCTTTGTTGATTTACAGGTGTATCTCAAACCTCAGGTCCCATCAGGTTCTTTTCATGGTAATTCTAAGGCCATTCTCTTTTTCACTGCATCATGTATTGCAGGCACCATGGGCCAGATTTACTGTGAAGTTAAGGAAGTGTAAGCTTCAGGGCCCCTCCCTTTCATGGGCCCCTTCCAAAGACTGGACCCAATTTTGTATTTGTAATTTTTAATTCCTTTTCTTTTATTTTATTTTTAAATTTATTTATGATAGTCACACACACAGAGAGAGAGAGGCAGAGACACAGGCAGAGGGAGAAGCAGGCTCCATGCACCGGGAGCCCAACGTGGGATTCGATCCCGGGTCCCCAGGATCGCGCCCTGGGCCAAAGGCAGGTGCCAAACCTCTGCGCCACCCAGGGATCCTTCCTTTTCTTTTAAAGAAGACTCTCTCATCATTAATTATATGACTCTCATGCCCCACAAAACCTAGATCCATCACTTCCCCACCTCCAAGTTCTAACTTTGCCCCAATTTTGCACAATCACTACCCCTGTGTTGTCATCTGGATGCTGTAGGTTTCTGCTTTTCTTGAGATTTCTGACTTCCCTCTGTGTGTTGATACTCTACCAAAACTTTCTCTCATCTGAGAAATTCTAAAAAAGACATAGATTTATAATATACAAAGTTCAAATACACATGTTGATTTTATAATTTTCCCTGTCCTTTAGTTATAAGGATATTCTGAATTTCTCATGTTTTAAGACATATTCAAAATCTGGATTTGAAGAGATTTTATTGTATTTAGTCTGAAGGCAGGTTTGCTTTTCTCCATAACAAACCAGGCCCCTAAATGTAATGAAAAATGTGTCTCATCTTTAATAAATACCCGAACAGACCCAGATTATTGTCATAAACATAAAATTCCAACAATTTTAAGAAACACGTAGTGTAGCTCTGCAGGAAATTTGGGGGGCATCAGAAACCCATGACGTTTTAGCTTTTAATCCCCCTCCAGGTCTAGGCATTGCATTTTCATTTTTTTTTGAAATTATTTCCAGAATGCATTGGAAACCCAAAGCTGTCTTTTCCATCTTTACCATTTTCTCTAAACATCCCCTTGAATTTTAGAATTTGGTTTTTCTTTAACTGTTGAAAATTCAGTAGAGAAAAACACCTTTTCTTTTTCCTTCTTTACTTGTATTTTTCAGCTTCTAAAAATAATGCACACTATAGCAGCAGCTGTGAGCATAAATGAAAACATAATATTAAATGAGTTAGAGTGCAAATAAAACATTCCGGGCCATTTCTTGCATCCTCCTATGCCAGTCTTGAAGAGTTTTTATGTTGCTGGGTCAGTTGGTGGGAAGGCTCCAGAGAGATAAGGAAAACCAGCTGCTGGAGACAGTAGCTCCTCTTTGCTCCTGCAGTTGCTGGGCCAGTACCAGGATATAGTAGGTGCTTAGCAAATGTCTGCCGAATTTGTTGTCAGTACCAGGAACCTAGAATGGTAGCGGTGTAGGAAAACAATAGTGATAGCCACCATTTATTGGGCATCTACTAAGTGTTCGATCTACATGCATTATCTGGAAGGGCATTGGACATTCTGATTGAGCTATTCTGATGTAGCTGTTATTTTTTTAAATTGAAGTGTGTTTGACATACGATATTAGTTTCAGGTGTGCAACACAGTAGTTCAACATTTATACACATTGCAAAATGATCACCAGGATAGATCTAGTTATCATGTTACCATATAAAATTGTTACATGTTATTAAGTTATTCCCTATGCTGCATGTTGTATCATCACGTTATTTAATTTATCATTGGAAGTTTATACTTTTTAAATCTTCTTTCCCTATTTTGCACATCCTCCACATCTCTCCTCTCCTGTTCTCTGTTTCCATGAGTATGTTTCTGTTTTTTTTTTTTTTTTTTTGCTTGTTCATTTGTTTTGTTCTTTAGGTTCCACATATAAGTGAAATCATATGGTATTTGTCTTTCTTTGGGTTATTTCACTTAACATAGTGCCCTCTAGATTCTTCCACATTGTTGCACATTGGATCTCACTCTTTTTTTTTATGTTAATAACTATTGTAGAAATATATCATATCTTCTTTATTCATTTATTTTGATGTAACTTTCTGGAGACCACAAACATTTTAGCAAACAAACCATGATGTTTTCAGCCTTTTTTCTTTTGTTACCAAATCATTAACATTCTCACTCTATTTTTGAGTGACAGCCCAGTACCAATTCCCAGTCCTGGGACAAGGTCCAGCAGGGATGAAGGATAGGCATCCTCTCACTTGAAAGCACATGGAACCAGACTTCATATGATTACCACATTTGCTAAACACAAAAAGCCTTCTCATATCATCAGTTGTCCTAAAAAGGCATCTATTCATTCTCTGAGAATTCATTCCTTTGTGTCTCACAGTCTCAGATTTCTCCCTGAACATTGAATAGTCATACTCAAAGATTTTTAATTAATAAGGACATGTATCTACTTAACAATGAAACTTTTGATTTCTTGTTGAGAAAACTGGAGCAGTGAATTTCAGTGCTCCTAGAGGGACATATTAGAATAGAAGTTTTAAAAAGTATATTCAGTGTGTAATATAATTTCGTCTCTGGAAAAAGATAAAAATAATGTTTAAAAATATCAACTACATAAAAGTAAATAAATTAGAAAGTAAAAGTCCACATAGTTAGAGTGGGGGTTCAGGATGGAGCAAGACGCAGTGATAGCTGTATTTATTACTCAGTGACCCAAAGCAGCAATGAATCAGTGATTTTCCTACATCAAAACAGGTGTAGTAAAAATTCTTGCTTCAGTCTATGCAAGTTAGATCTTACACATCTATATTCTGTTGACCTTGCCCTAGGTCATTGGCTTTTTAAGCATCACGGCCAAATGTTTGATTTACATGCCCTTTTCAACTATGCTTTTTGTGACATGCAGAAGATCTGACATAAAGCGACTAAGGGAATTGCAGCTGACTGCAGGCAGCTTCTAGTGAAAGGTACTGGATGTTCAATGATGTTGGCTGATAGCCCTGGCTGTACTGGCTGGGGCATGAATTAGGTTGAGGCTACATTCAGGTCCTGCAAGAAGAGGTTCTCTGCCTTTCCTTGGGGCCTTGGTTGACTGATCCTGGTGTTTGTGGGGATACTTGCCACCTTAGCTGAGATGTTATGATTTTGTCACCTTGTGGAAGTATTGGCCAGTGTCATCACATTGTTATATATGAGGAAGGATGGAGGGGAAGCAGCCACACTTGTCAGAGCTGTTTGTAGTTTTATAATGCTCAGGCAGAAATGGGCCATTGTCTTAGAGGAAAGCCCATAGCAACAGCAAACTGAAATGATGGTCTGTGGTCTGTTAGGTTACGTCTGTCCTGGTTAGGGGAAATGATATTTATGGAACTTTTACTCTGCTTCCACCAAAAGATTACACTTACCAAAGCCTGCTGGGGTTGTATGTATTGTAAGATGTGATATAGGTCATTGTTCCCCTTACTCAAAGGTTCCTTTTGTTATTTTTTAATAAATAAGCAAAACCCATTAATGACTGCAGTCAGTTAATCTGGTTATGGTGAAAATCTTTTCTCTCTCAGTTGGAGAAGCTTAGAGACTTACAGCTTTGTATTTTGAGATTATAGGAGCAAACAGGTTTAGCTCTTCTTGCTGCCAGAGGTGGAATATATTTGGCAGCAAAATACCATGAAATCATTACAGGAATTCCAGGGACTAGAATAATAAAATATTAGAACTGGAAAGGGAGTTGGAGAGTAACTATTTCTTGTAAAATTCATTCATTCATTCATTCATTCATTCATTCATTCATTCAACAAATATTTATTGACTGCCTACTGTGTACCAGATATTGTTCTGGATACTGGGCTACATCAGTAATAAAGCAGACAAAAAAATCTCTTTTAACCCTACTTCCATTTTACAGATGAAGAAGCTGAGTTCCAGAAAGGTCACATGCTTAAAAGCACACAGTTAATTAGGGGGAGAATTGTATTTGAAGCCTAATTCTCCCACTTTCAGATTTTAGTTATTTTCATGATATTACATCACCCTAATTCTATATATATAGATGAAGTCAGTGTCCATATTGAATAAAATATTGTGTTCATAATTTACAGCAAGTTTTTTGTTCATTGAAACAACAGAACTCTGACTCTGTGTATGTGTGTGTGTGTGTGTGTGTGTGTGTGTGTGAAGATTCTTTTCTCCCTTTCTCTTTTCTCTACCAAAGATACTTTTTGAGTGCCTACTATGTACATAGTGCCTGACATATATCAAACACTCCACAAATATATATATTTAAGTTTTATTTAAATTCCAGTTAGTTAACATATAGTGCAATGTTACTTTCAGGTATAGAATTTAGTGACTCATCACTTATGTATAGCACCCAGTACTCATCACAACAAGTGCATTCCTTAATCCACATCACGTATTTAACCCACCTCCTACCTCGCCTGTGATAACCAGTTTGTTCTCTATAGTCAAGAATCTGCTTCTTGGTTTTCCCCTCTTTCTTCTCCCTATGTTTATTTGTTTTGTTTCTTAAATTCCACATATGAGTGAAATCATATGGTATTTGTCTTTCTCTGACTCATTTCACTTAGCATAAACTCTAGCTCTATTCACATTGTTGCAGATGGCAAGATTTCATTCTTTTTTATGGCTGAGTAATATTCAGTTGATATATATATATACACAACTCTTTCTTTCTCCACTCATCACTGGATGGATACATGGGCTCTTTTCATAATTTGGTTATTGTTGATAATGCTGCTATAAACATTGGGGTTCATGTATCCTTTCGAGTCACTATTTTTGTATCCTAGTAGTGCCATTGCTGGATCATAGGGTAGTTCTATTTTTAACTTTTTGAGGAACCTCCATACTGTTTTCCAGAGTGACTGCACCTGTCTGCCTTTCCACCAACAGTGTTAATAAAGAGTGTTCCCTTAAGAGTGATGGGTGTAAGGTGCTATCTCATTGTAGTTTTGTATTTCCCTGATGTTGAGTATCTTTTCATGTGTCTATTAGGCATCTGGATGTCTCCTTTGGAAAAATATCTATTCATTTCTACTGCCAATTTTTTTAACTGAATGATTTGTTTTTTGGTTGTTGAGTTTTCTAAGTTGTTTATATATTTTGAACTAACCCTTTATTAGATATGTTATTTGCACACACTTAATGCAATCCCTATCAAAATACCAACAGCATTTTACAAAGAGCTAGATTACACAATCCTAAAATTTGTATGGAACCACAAAGGACTCCAATAGCCAAAGCAATCTTGAAAAAGAAAAGCAAAGATGGAGGCATCAAATTCTGGACTTCAAAATGGTATTGATCAAAACAGTATGGTACTGGCACAAAAACAGACATGTAGATCAATGGAACAGAATAGAAAATCCAGAAATGGACCCTCAAATCTATGGTCAATTAATTTTCGACAAAACAGGAAAGAATATTCAATGGGAAAAGTCCCTTTAACAAATGGTCTTGGGGAAACTGGACAGCAACATGCAAAAGAATGAAACTGGACCACTTTCTCACACAATACACAAAAATAAACTCAAAATGGATGAAAGACCTAAATGTGAGATGTGAAACCATAAAAATCCTCGAAGAGAACACAGGTCTTCTTGACATCAGCCATAGCAATTTCTTTCTAGATATATCTCCTGAGGGAAGGGGAACAAGAGCAAAAATAAACTATCAGACTACATCAAAATAAGAAGCTTCTGTATAGTGAAGGAAACAATCCACAAATGTATTTTGAATAAATAAATGGGGACCCAGCAATGAGCAAGAGACATATTTGCTGCCCATGTGGAGTTAGCATTCTAGAGGCAGTATGGGAGATTAAACATGGTCACAAATTACTTATAGCTCCTCCCATCAAGAGATAGAATCTATTTTTCCACACCTAGAATCTGGGTTGGACTTCTGACTTACTGTGACCAACAGAATGAGACTTATGTGATGTTAGAGGACTTCTGCTCCTCCTTCATAGGAGCTTCTACTTTTACCTGCTTAGAACACTTTAGCCATCTTGTGAAGAAATCTGTTTTAACTTTCTGGAAGATGAAAGATCACATGGGGAGTTTCAGCACTTTCAGCTATCCTAGCCAAGCCTAGTCTCTAAGCTTCCTGACAGCTGAGTGGAGCAGCATGAAGAACCTCAGAATCAGCCAAATCGCAGTCATAAGAAATTGTAATCATTGTTTTAAGCCATTACTTTCACAGCAACAAATAATTGGAATAGCAGGAGATAGTCACTAATTGAATAATCATGTAAATTTTAATTATAGATCAAAATAAATGCTATAGAGGAAAGGAAATTGGTACAATGAAAGTGTAATGGAGGAATGGAGAGTCAGGGAAGGTTTCAGGAAGAGTAAAACTCATGTTAAGATTTGTAAGATGAATTAGAAGAGTGAGGGAAAAGTTTCAGAAACAGGGAGGAGCATATGCAAAGACTCTGTGGTATAGAAAAGTGTGGTATATTCAAAGATCTGAGAGAAGGCCAAGGCAGCTAGACAATTGAGGGTAAAAGAGAGATAGGTAAAATTTTTCTTCATAGGACCTTGCAGGGTTAATACTTTTGGTTTTTATCCTAAGAACAATGGGAAAGGTTTTAAGCTGAAGTAGGGGTAGGATTTAAAAAATCAGTGTGACTGTGAATGGAGACCTGTGAGCAATCAAGACTAGACAGAAGAGGACTGGTCATTATAACTACTGGTTAATATAGTAGTTCAGGTGGGAGGCTGTCCCAGGATGAGTAGTAAAGATGGAAAGTAGACAGTAAATATCTATTAGATATAGAAGACAAGGGACAGGGAAGTCTCAAGGATGATTCCTAGGTTCCTTGCTTGGTTTCTGAATGTATGGTAGTGCCATTCATGAGGAAATACAGGAAGAGGACTGGGTTTTATATTGTGTGGGAGGCAGCAGGGAGTAAGAGTGACTATGAGATCATTTTGAGATGTTTAATTTGGGGAGACTGAGTTCCTTTATATTCACATGGAGAAGTCAAGAGAATATTCAAGTCTGGAACTCAGAGGAGATACTGGACAAGAGATATATATTTCAGGGCCAATTGATTGTAAATAGAAATTGAAATTGTTGAGTACAGATGAGGTTGCCCCAGTACAGAGGACAGACTGAGAAGCAGAGAGAGACTGAGCTCGAACCACAGGGAGCTCCAAAATTTAAATTAAATCTAAATTAACAGCAGTGGAGGAACATGGTGATGATTTTCAGTTTGCCTATTCCATCTACTTCCAGCCCTTCTCTGCCCTGCTTGGGCTGGGAGGGTGGTGTTTATCTCTTCCAACTGTGCCACCTGGCTTCCTTGCTTCTGGCTTTGGTTAGGCTAGGTAACAGGAGGCATTGGTGGGATTTGAGAGTAGGAAGAGAAAGAGGTCAGGGGATTTATTTCCCACCTGCTCTTTGTTCCCACACCACCTAGATATGGTTCTGATGAGGTTGTGCTGCTTTATTACAACTCATCTCAGGTATCCTGTCTTCCAGGGATCCAAGCAGTCTCTGGGTCTGGTTAACAGACCCCTACTCTTGCCCCTTTAAACATAGAGCTAATGACTTCCTCCTGACCTGTCCCTGGGTGCTTTGCTTTAACAAACCTGCCACACCTGGAGGGTCTTCTGTTAACAGTAGTGTATGTGTTTTCTGCCAGGACACTAGCTATGAAGGGCAAAGGAGACAGAGAGGGAGGGGGCATGTGAGGGTCTCTGGTATGATAGAAACCAAAGAACAAAAGACTTTAAGAAGCAAGGGAGTAGTAATATCAAATGATATTGAAAGTTAAAGTAAGATGAAGACCAAAAAGAATGCCTGTGGTCTTTGGTGACTTAGAGTTTGTTAGTGATCTTTGCAATTTGCAAGAGCAACTTTGGTGAAGGGATGGCAATGCATGCCTTAGAGTAGAACTATCCAAACCATTGTCACAGACCCCACAAGGTGTTGATATGATCAAACGTTGAAGATGTTAACTCTTTTTAAAGATTTTATTTATTTATTTATGAGAGACACAGAGAGAGAGGCAGAGACCTAGGTAGAGGGAGAAGTAGATTCCCTGCAGGGAGCATTATGTGGGACTCGATCCCAGGATCCTGGGATCACCCTGAGCCAAAGGCAGACACTCAATCACTGAGCCATCCAGGTGCCCCAAGATATTAATTCCTTAGACAGCTCTCTGCAAACAGAGGAGCCACTTCCTTTAATATTTTCTTTGGCCTTCTTATTTACTTTGAAAAATTAGATCTCTTTTCAATTTCTTATTTCTATTTGCCAGGTGTGGTGTTGTTCACCACCTGGAATAGCACACAAGCTAGGTGGGTGGGAAGTGAGAAGAGCAAATGATATTATCTTTCTCCCTCTGTCTTTTCTCTTGAAGGGATTCTCCAGTCCCTCTCTATCTTGTGGGCACTCTCCTCAGGCTTGAGGCCTCTTTTCCCTACCCTCTGGGTCTTGTTAGATGATACCTTTACTCTTCCCTTAGGTACTCTGCCTCAGCTTAGCCTACATGGTGGACAGGATAAAGGGCAACATGACAGCTTGAATACTTCATCCAATTATTCATTTCTTTTCCTTTTTTTTAAAAAAAGATTTTATTTGTGGCACATGGGTGGCTCAGTTGGTTAAGAGTCTGCCTTCAGGTCATGAACCCAGGGTCCTGGGATTGAGCCCCACGTTGGGTTCCCTAATCAGCAGGGAGTCTGCTTCTCCCTCTCCCTCAGCCTGCTGCTTCCCCTGTTTGTGTCCTCTCCCTCTCTCTGTCAAATAATAATAATAATAATAATAATAATAATAGTAAAATAAAAAGTATTTATTTGAGAGAGAGAGAGAGAGAGAGAGATTGAACATGTGTGCTGGGGTGCGGGAGGAGCTGAGGGAGAGAGGGACAGACAGACTCCATACTAAGTGGGCCTGGCTCAGGGCTCCAGCCCAGAACTCTGACCTGAGCTGAAACTGAGAGTCTGATGCTCAACTGCCTGAGCCACGTAGGTGCTCCCCAGTTATTACTTTCAAAACATTATGTCCATCACCTCAATTTTCATCATGTGTCTAAATATTATTGGTTATCCACTTATATTTATAAATAAAGGATTAAACATATAATTAAAGGTTGCTGGTGTGGATTTTCCCAAGTAATTCTTTTTTTTTTTTTTTTTTTTCTGAGGCCTCTCCCTTGAATTAAAAGACTGATTTGTCAGCTCTGGGTAAGTGGGCAGAATGTGTCAATAAGTGAAGTTTCCTTTTATGGTATATGAGAGT
Source organism: Canis lupus baileyi (assembly GCF_048164855.1). Lineage (NCBI taxonomy): Eukaryota > Metazoa > Chordata > Mammalia > Carnivora > Canidae > Canis > Canis lupus. The sequence goes on along the minus strand of NC_132844.1, from coordinate 26,706,702 downwards.
AGAATAGTTCATCTTTCAGGGACTCCCACCATTACCAAACAAACAAACTTTGTTTTACTTTATGCTTTACTCCAATGCTTTACTCCATTGCTAAGTGCTTTTATACATTTCACTCTTTGTTGGAGATACTTTTATTTTTCTTTTTTTGTACTGACATGTAGACTTGCTGCCAGGGAAAAAAGCCCAAACTCTACCCTTTGGTCATCCTCCTGTTTTTTTGGAAAGCAGTTTTCACTGCTTTTGATGCTAGTCTTAGAGGCAAATACCACAGCCAGCCCAGTTATGCAGCAGGCAATGCTTAATAATGATTCCCTATCATCCTCCCCTGTGGCCATTGATGCCATGCTTTGTCAGAATGGCTCTCATCTCTGTGGTGGTGCCCTTAAGCATTTGTTGTTGTTGAAGTTTTATCTGCTGTTTTTTTTTTTTTTATTCTTTTAAATATTTTATTTATTTATTTGAGAGAGAGAGAGAGAGAGAGAGAGAGCTCAAGCAGGGGAAGCGGCAGAAGGAGAAAGAGAAGCAGGCTCCCCACAGGGCAGGGAGCCACTGTGAGACCCAATCCCAGGAACTGGGACCACAACCTGGGCCATAGCCAAATGCCTAACTGACTGAGCCACCCAGGTGCCCTCCTGCTCTGATTTTAGTACAGTCTTATCTGCTCTATTTCATGAATTCTTTAACATTTTTGATTAGCTAAGGCAACTTCCTCTGTCTTCCAGGGCTTTTATGTTTTCTACATTTCCAGGGAATTTGGAGAGGCAGGAAGACAAACGTGTGTGTTTGTCTGCCCACCATGTTGAACTTGTCCTTGCTTCTTTGTGCATAGTAATGAAAGATGGAACTGAAATAGTTTTCAGACATCCCTGTGAACTTCTTTGAGTCAGAGCTACTAGTCCTGAACAAATGGATTGATTTAAGTATAATTTCTTCCTTTTACTCTTGTAGTTGTAAATGCAGAGTGAAAAATCAAAAGGAAGAAATTAAAAAAAAAAAAACAAAAGGAAGAAATTTGTCCAGTTATCATAAAGGTAATGGCACTATGACACAGACTGTTAGTTATCTAACTGTATTCATTTACTCCTTCATTGACGTTGCAATACCCACGTTTTAGCTGGGCACACACACAGCCCCAGTTGACAATGTAGATAGACTGCGGGCACAAAGATGTGAACAGGCAGTTTTTGGGGCATGTCCCTTGAAAAGAATTCAGCTGCACTTCACTGGACTCTTTCTCTTTTCCTGATGGCTAACAGAAACCCCAGCTGGAGCAGCCTCTTTGAATGCAGAATTGAAAGCAGCATTTTGAGGATTGCAGGTCTCCTCAAGGATTTAGGAACACCCACTCATGAATTACGTGAGAGAAATAAATTTACATCTTTTTTAAACTACTGTGGTTTTGGAGTTTAACTTGTATAATCATTAATATATAGATTTTAATATGTAGGTTAATTTCATAGACCAGGTGGTATAATGGGGAAAGCAAAAGGTTTGAAATTAGAGGATCTGGACTAAAGTCATGATTCCTACACTCAGTCACTATATATAAACTTGGGCAAATTACCTAACTTTTTGAATCCAGTTGTCTTTCTGGCAAGATGAATATTGTAATTCCACTAGTTATTGTTTTCTGCATGTACTTATTATACATCTATTGTGCTATACACTACAGATATAAAGATAGGAATCAGGCTTTACTCTCAAAGGCTCATAAACTAAGTGATTTATCATGTCTGGCATACATGAAGTGCTCAATAAAAATTTAGTATCTCATAAAAGGTAATTTTACTTAAATAACCATATGGTATAGCTTTGGTATTTTATGATCTTGATGTCTTCCCAACTCTTTGACATGTTTCAGTGTCAAAAGTAGTGATAGAGCAGCTATGCTCTGGAAAAGAAAAATTAGGATTAATTTCTTGGACTTTGGACTTCTGGTAACTCTATTTCTTTGGTATATGGACTTGATCCTAGAAATAAGCCAAACATATCTTTAGGTGGTAAACTATTATTTAGTCAAAAAATTTATTTATTTATTGTGAAACCTTAGTAGGTTTTTGTGTAGTTGCCTCATAATTCTGTACACAGTAATAAAACAATTGGAAACAGAAAGGACAGACATATAGCAGTAGATACTACCATGGCTGATGGTAAGTCCAAAGAAATATAAAAGCCACTCAACCAAAGGAAGATGGTTCTACATTCTCTGGTAGTTTCTAGAGGCACCTCCATATCACAAACTGTACAGAACAATAACTTATATTCACAATATGAGTGTCCAAGTCATCAAGAAAGCATAAAACAAAGAGCAAAATTTTCTGTTTAGTAAGGGGGGGCATTGGTGAAGGAATTTTTGAAAGGCTTTCTAACAAATGATTCCAATAACATCTTGTCTAAAGGAGCAGGCTTCAGTTGGTTAGACACTCTGCTTTGGTGCAGTGCCACTTTCCCCATAGGTTTTGGATCAATGAAGCATCACTGTTAAATATATTGAAATGGAATGAGGTAATGAAATTATCTTGAGAAAAAGTGCCACTTTCTGACTTCTCTTTCCTCAAAAAAATGTTATGATATTTGAGTTTCTGTCCTTTTATTATTTAGAAATGGTAATCAGCATCAAGGCCTTGAGAAAACATTCAGAAGCTGATGAACCTTGGGCCCCTTTGCTATAGTTTTGAGAACTCTTTCCTGGCAATATTTAGGTTTACCAAGAAGAAGCTTTCAGACATTTTTCCCTTTTAATATGGGGATGTTAACCCAACTTCATACTGACATTATGCCATTTCTTTTGTTTTCTTTTGGGGGCTTTCATTAATTTTTGATACCACCAGGAGCCAAAACATGCCCCCCAGGTCCCATATTTTACACTTGGAAAAACTCGATAATTATTTCCAGGGTTGTAGCACTTCACATTCATGAGCAAAAGCAGATAGCCTGGGGGAAATTATATAGGTTGAAAATGAATAGAAGATTTCAAATTTAATTATAGGTTATAAAGATATTCAAGAGGAGATGTACTTTAGAGGCAGACAGACACATTTGTTCAGAGAAGAGACAACACTAAAATTTAGCCTCAAATCAAGCACAAAATAGACAATCACATTCAAAGGACAGGCTTCTTCTTCATGAGAGTTCAAGTGCAAAAAGGGAAATGAGAAAAAAAGATTTAAAACTCCCAGTGGCAATTTCTTCCTAACAGCTTTAAGCCTTAAAAAAGAACAGAGTCCAGCCATTCTGATTTATGATTTTATAATTTTACAAATGGAAAGCCCTTTCATTTGAAATTTAGACTGATAGGACTTAATTATATAATGACGTAATATTTCTTAAGTTGGTTAATAGGAATGTCTAATATTTACCTACATGTACAGTTACTCATACTTCTCTGTGGGTTGTTTATCCATAAATATTGCTTCGTTTCCTGTAACTGTGATTACTCCTATGTTTCTTTCACCAGTATTATTTTATCTACCTGTCTCTTAAATGGAAGAATTCTACAAAGTTTGACTCTAAATTATCTGCTCTTTCTCTCCCTCGTTACGCAGTGAAGTCCTTGTTCACTAAAGCCTGCTTTCATCTATATGGACAAAACATACACACATACATGTCCGCCCCCCCCCCCCCATGCCCCTCACTCTGACCTCTTGGTCAAGCTCTCTGAGTTCCCAATCCCCTATTGAACATGGCCTCCTATAGATGGTAGGTGAAGGGTTGAAGTGTTGTTAGGAGTCACCTATTTGAACTTTTGTCCCCAAACCAGGTTTTCTAGCTTCTGCCTGAATTCCTCCAGTGACAGAACTTTTGTGTCTAAGAGATACAAATTTGAATTTTTGTTCCTTACTTACAAACTGTATCACTTAGAATAAGTTACATACCCTGTTTCGCATTTTCTGGCCTTAGTCTCCTCATTCCTCACTGGGAGTGAGGATAGTAACTGTACCTACCATACAGGTTTGTGGCAAGCAGCAACTGGCATGCCAGAAGTCCGCAATACATATTAGGTGTTCCTATCTTGCCTTTCTTTTGGCAGTTCTTATTGTTTACAACTCGTATCTTCATTTAATTTTTTGTGCTTTACTCTTATCTCTCTCCTACATACTAAATTTCTTACAGGCAGAAATGGTGTATTATTCATCTTTTTACTTCACAAACTAGGATTTACCAAGGACAATTCCACAGACAAGTACTGAACTGTGACAAAATTTATTCTAGTCTTCAGCCAAATGAGAAAAATATAAAAATCAGTTTTCCTTAAATCTGGTGATACAGAATCTAAAAAATTGTAATTTATTTTGAGACAAATTTTTCTATTTTTTAATAAAAATATTTTAAATATGAAATGATGTTGAGATTACATAGTTATTGCTTCCAAATTTTTGTCTTCACTTAGGTAAATAAAGAGGTGGTAATCTCTTGTAATTCTCCATCATTTAAAGAAAAGATCACTAGGTTTATAAAATTCAAAATGGTCTAGGATGATGCCTCACATGTAGTTGGCTCTCAATTGATGTCAGTCACTATCTAGGTTTCTTGACGCTTACTTGGTGGTTATTTTGCTTCTCCTGTTGCCTTCACTAGAGGTCAGGGATGAGAAATACGGATATGAAGCAAAAAGACTAAAATGTTCAATACTTTCATTTACAGACTTGGTTACAAAATTGGAAGATGAGGGCAGCCCTTGTGGCTCAGCAGTTTAGCACCACCTTCAGCCCAGGGCGTGATCCTGGAGACCCAGGATCAAGTCCCATTTTGGGCTCCCTGCATGGAGCCTGCTTCTCCCTCTGCTTGTGTCTCTGCCTCTCTCTCTCTCTCTGTTTCTCATAAATAAATAAATAAATAAATAAATAAATAAATAAATAAATAAAATCTTAAAAAAAAAAAGAAAATTGGAAGATGAGAGAAGAAAAAAACCCTCATACCAGTGGTTAAAAAACACATTTTTGAATTACTTGTGTATTTCAATTTCATAATAATTATTATTTCTTGTTAGCAAAGTTACTTGATTTGTAGCTAGCAACACATTCAAAAAAACAGTGGATAAAAAATCTTTCAGTGACCACCTCTCCATGGTGAGATAATAAAATGTTTTTTAATGAAAATGCCAATATATTAAAAAATTTATTTTAACAACTTGATTAGTCTAAAAACATTCATAATTATTGTGCAAGATTTGAAATAAACAGTTTATAGAAGTTAGATATTAGAGGAGTTTAGTCCCTTTGAGAAATGTGAAGTATCTGAGGTCTGTGATTATTATTTTCAAATTAAAAAAAAAAACAACTTGATCTAGCCATGAGACACTAAAACTAATTATAGCATTGTCTTTTTTTTGACTCTGTGTTAGGACAAAATATGGCTTATTATGAGGTTTATTTTCACTGATGATAAATACAATAAGAAAAAATTTAAGTGTCTTTTTCACATTCTTTTTTATCTGTCAAATACTTTTCGATAAAGATAAGAAGAATTTTTATTTGTAAATTTATTAAAAGTCGAAAATGTGCATTTTTTTCTTAAGGATTTATTTTACCATAAGTTACCGAATGGCCACAGCTAACTTATAGAAGGTTAATATCACAGGGTAAGGGCCAATCATTTCCCCAGGCACTACTCATTTCCATAGATCAGAAGTCAAAAAGTGATTATATGAAAACTAACTTGGATACAGTGTTGACTTTTCAATGACTGACAGTCTCTTCTAATCAAGACATATTCTTGCATAGAGTGCCTTGTGTAGAGTAAACATTGTTAAACTACTTAGGCTTCAGTGGTGGTCAATATTAGTAAACCAAAACACAAAAACCTCAAGCAGAAATTTTGAGTTGCATATGAATTGTGATTTGTTTAGGCAGACATTTTTTACCTTGGAATGATGACTATACTTGCTGTGGTAGTAACTACAATATTTGAAAAATCTGACCCAAAGTCAAGTTTTCCATCAAAAAAATAAAGCACATATGTGTTCTTTCTCACCCTCCTCTTTTTTCATCCCTTCATTTTTCTCTTCTTCCCTTCTTCCCTTCTTTTTATTTTTGCTATCAGAATGTACAAAGCTTCTTTTTCCAGAATTATACTCTTATTTTTATTTGTTGTTTGCAAAGGGACTGAATATAAACCTTGAAGATCTGTTTCATTTCAATAGAAATACTACAGTTATAGTTTTCCTTAAATCAACCCCAATGATACATACTTTTGATACATGAATGAAAGTAAAAACCTATCCTTAACTAAGTGAAAAAAATCCCAGGCCTACATTTTTGTGGTATACAGGTTGGACTGAAGACAGGAGTAGCTAGTGCTCACTACCATGTATACAAGTTGCAGATTTCAGAGCAGTTACTTTTTTCTTCAATACAGCTTGAAAAAAAGTAGAAAGAAAAGGAAAAGATTCAGGAAAGACATGATTTTGAATTATTGTCTCAGGCTAAAACTAATCAGATATTCTTCAAAGTAAATAAAGACATAATGGATTCAGTAAGATATGGATTTTGATAAATAACTTAAATAATTAAAACTATATCTGATATTTCATTCTCACATTTTGTAAAAAACTGAATTTTTCCTGCCTTGTAGGTAATGGGTTATCATTAAGTACTGGTTATTTGTGTCACAAAGCATGTAAGTTCACTCTTTCTTGACATATTTATTTTGTGTAACTTTCTTTTCTCCTTGAGAACCATCACTGATTCATCAGGCTAGGGTTTTATTGTTTGTGGTGTAAAAGCTATGTCAAGCTCTGACTCAAGATCTAATTTTTTTCTTGAGTTAATACTGTCTTTTTTTTTTCTGTCCTGACATGGACACAGATTTTTAAAATTTATAATCAAAAGTAAACTATGACCTTGTGTTCAATCAACATGTTAACTTTGATTTATAACATTTTATGTATGTTAATGATATTTGATATTATTCACTGCTAAAATTATTTTCTCTTTGAGATAATATAAAATAATTAAAATTAGGATCTGCAAAAAATGAGAAAATCTGCCCATTTAGCATCATTTTGGTATGGCTCTTAAACCTGTTGTTCACTGAAAGTCAGAGTGATAGCCACAGCCATAGGCAAAACCAGATACTGTACTAGTAGATATGAAGACTTTCAGATAATTTTCTTAAAACTGATAAAATGTACTTTACATTTTGCATAATAATTTTGGAAATTATAAAAAGTCTAAACAAATATGTTTCTCAGTAAGATTTGCTTTCTGATAAAAGAAAAAATTTTATTCGTATGTGAAAAAATAAGAGAAAAATCAATTACATTGCTTGTTCTACCAATTTGGTTTTTCTCTTCTATTCAAATACAATTTCAAAAGTGATAAATCAATTCTTACTCTTATTCTTATGTTTTCTTCTTAAGTGATAAAGCACAGACTTCTTAAAATTCAAAATAGTTAGTATAATCTCATTCCAAGAGAACTGGGGAATAAAGTAGGGGTAGTTTTGAATGTTATTTGCTGGTTGTTACTCAGCTTACGGTCCTCTTTCAGAAAGTGCTGGAAAAGTGAATCAGTGGTAAACCTCCAAAGGCCACTAGCCTTTTATTAGCCCTTAAAACTACCCCTTTTGTCAGTACCTCTGAATGGAAAGTAGAATTCATTGACAGAGTTGTCTGTACACAACAGTCTTCGTGTCTTATTAAAATCCTTTCTTGGGCTTTTGTCATGCATTGATAATTTTAAAAACGACCACAAAATTAGATTTACACTTTTAGAACTAGAAAACTCCTTTGTCTATTTTTAGAGTAAGGAAACAGAGGAAGATTATGATGTGATTAATTTTCAAAAACTTACATTGGCTCCACTGAAATTATCTGTAATCAAAACAACCATCAGATATTCTGGCTGCCTTTCATTCCTCTGAGGTGAAACATTGACAGCTCCTGGTACTGCCAGACTCAGACTTGCTTCTTTGATAAGTCAGTTGTAGAGATGACATGTCAACGTTAGAGGAGAAGCTATAGTTTCTGAGTTCCAGACTTAGTGCATTTAATGAAAGAACAAGGGCCAACCCCACTTGATTTTTCAAAATCATATATTGAGTAATTGTAGTTGAATGATTTTGAAATTTTCTGTTTTCTTTTCTTCTTACTTCACTGCTAATTCTACTTACAATCAAAATAAACAGAACTGTTTTCTCATTCAGTGAAAGTCTTGCCAATAGATAGTGGTTCTGAAAACGTGGGATTTGCATCACTTATTTCAATTCCAAATATCAACAAAATGATTCCCATCAACCCATGCATTTGCCTCAGTGTTGGTAATTTAGAGTAATTGGTCTTGAATTATCCAATAGTGCACTTACCACAAATGTGGAATCAATAATGCTTATGCCAGTGCCCTTCACACATGACAACATCATAGGTTGTGATCACTTTTTTTGCTGTGAAAAGTATTAGAGAATTTCCACAGAAAATCTGGAAAATATTGAAGGGGATGAGAAGAAATTAAAAGCTACTAAAAATACAGAGTAATGTCTGTTAACCTTTAAAAATATTTTTTCAGTTATTTTTTCCCGTGTCTATGTGTATCTGAAGAGTTTGAAAAAGAGTTATTATTATTACAATTTTTTTAAATTTATTTTTTATTACAAGTTTTTATTCTCTTCTTTTACTTACTATTATATCTTGAAAATTTCTGTCTTAAATATTCAAAAGTATGATTTTAATGACTATTATATTCCATTTAATAGAGGCCTATAATTTGTTTAGCTATTCTCATATTTTCAGATGTTTAGTTTATTTCTGATTTTTTGCCTTTTTATGACTATGTTCCAGATTTAAAAAGTCTTTCTTTGATTATTTATTTATTTATTTATTTATTTATTTATTTATTTATTATTTATTTATAATAATAAATTTATTTTTTATTGGTGTTCAATTTGCCAACATACAGAATAACACCCAGTGCTCATCCCCTCAAGTGCTCCCCTCAGTGCCCGTCACCCATTCACCGCCACCCCCCCCCCCCTCCTCCCCTTCCACCACCCCTAGTTCGTTTCCCAGAGTTAGCAGTCTTTATGTTCTGTCTCCCTTTCTGATATTTCCCACATATTTCTTCTCCCTTCCCTTATATTCCCTTTCACTATTATTTATATTCCCCAAATGAATGAGAACATATAATGTTTGTCCTTTCTTTGATTATTTGCTTAAGGTTTCAAGAAGTAGGAAAATTGGTGCAAAGAGTATGGGATTTTTTTTTAAGACTTTGGGGCAGCCCGGGTGGCGCAGCGGTATAGCGCCGCCTGCAGCCCAGGGTGTGATCCTGGAAACCCGGGGCCGACTCCCACGTCTGGCTCCCTGCGTGGAGCCTGCTTCTCTCTCTGCTTATGTCTCTGCCTCTCTTTCTCTCTCTGTGTCTCTCATGAATAAATAAGATCTTAAAAAAAAAAAGACTTTAATTTATGAGTACAATCTATCCTTCAAAAAGTTGTGCCAATTTATACTCATGCTAACAGACTTAGACATTACTTCTGAGAGAAGTATTGCCACAGTTTTTTACCCAGTTTTATACATGTCATGTTTTTACTTGAAAAATATTATTTATCTATTTTATGTATTAAAATTTTTCTAGTTCATTTTTGCAGGTTTTTTTTTTTTTTATGATAGTCATAGAGAGAGAGAGAGAGAGAGAGAGAGAGACAGAGGCAGAGGGAGAAGCAGGCTCCATGCACAGGGAGCCCGATGTGGGATTCGATCCTCGGTCTCCAGGATCGCACCCTGGGCCAAAGGCAGGCGCCAAACCGCTGCGCCACCCAGGGATCCCATTTTTGCAGGTTTTTTATGTATTAATGATGTTAATCTTTTTGTGTTGTTTGTTCCTCACATGCCACTTGATTTTAATTCAATTTGTGATATTTTCCTTTGCTTCTATGTTGAGAAAATAATATTCCATCTAGACATTAGTTAAATATCCAACTGTATTTCCTTCTTTCTTTGATTTAATTTCTTTTGCATTTTACCCTTAACTTGAACCAGGAATTGTTTTGTTGTAAAGTGTAAAATCCTAATGATTCTTCTCACTCTCACCCAAAATAACCAATATTCTTAACAGCATTTATTATTTAATTTTTTTCTATTGAGTGAGTTTGGGAATAAAAATATATATTTTCTTCCAATAAATATAGTTTTTTCCAGAGCAACTTACTCTGCTTCATTATCTATTGCTTCTTGTATTGGATCAACATGTTATAATGACTTTTAAAGTACATTATAACATACGGCAAAGCAGGCTTTTTCTTGCCCCATTACTTTCCTCCCTAATTTTTAATTACACTTATTTGTCTTTCAGATGGACTTGAGAATTATTTTGCATGTTTAAAAAGTGCCAATGAGACAGTGATTGAGATTGTTTTAAACTTTACAGAATATCAATTTAATAAGGCTTGATATCTTCCTATTCTAGAACATGATCTATATTTCTACTTATTTTTTTATTTATAAATTTATTTTTTATTGTTCAATTTGTTCAATTTGCCAACATATAGAATAACACCCAGTGCTCATCCCATCAAATGCCCCCCTAAGTGCCCCTCACCCAGTCACCCCCACCCCCCACCCGCCTCCCCTTCCACCACCCCTAGTTCGTTTCCCAGAGTTAGGAGTCTTTCATGTTCTGTCTCCCTTTCTGATATTTCCCACTCATTTTTTTCTCCTTTCCCCTTTATTCCCTTTCACTATTTTTTATATTCCCCAAATGAATGAGACCATATAATGTTTGTCCTTCTCCGATTGACTTATTTCACTCAGCATAATACCTCCAGTTCCATCCATGTCGAAGCAAATGGTGGGTACTTGTCATTTCTAATGGCTGAGTAATATTCCATTGTATACATAGACCACATCTTCTTTATCCATTCATTTTTCGATGGACACAGAGGTTCCTTCCACAGTTTGGCTATTGTGGACATTGCTTCTAGAAACATCGGGGTGCAGGTGTCCCAAGCGTTTCACTGCATCTGTATCTTTGGGGTAAATCCCCAACAGTGCAATTGCTGGGTCGTAGGGCAGATCTATTTTTAACTCTTTGGGGAAACTGCACACAGTTTTCCAGAGTGGCTGCACCAGTTCACATTCCCACCAACAGTGCAGGAAATTTCTACTTATTTAAATTGTCTTTCATGGCTCTCAATTTGTATGTCTGCATCTTTTAAAATTGATATTGTGAATTAATTTTTTTCAGTACAACTTGTTTATACCCTATATGGAAAAGCTTTTGCCTCTTCTACATTTGTGGGAGAACAAGACCTCAGTGGGTAAAAGAAACAATGAGAAAGGGGATATGCATAACTGGCAACAGGTTTATGCATGTGGCAAAAGTCAGTTATTCCTGCCATTGGTCTGTGCTGGAAACAGTACGTGCTGAAAACAGCAATGATGGTGGATGAGATAGTCAGGCCAGCTGAGGTCAGTTCTCCCATCCCCCGCAGGCCGCTAGTTTATGCTTCTCTGAGATCCGTGCAAATAATCACGTAGGCAGTTCCCTGCTGCCCCTCTCATGATTGGTTTCTTGAGTTGTTTTTCCTTCTTTGTTTCCGCATACTTTACATTCTACTATAATAAAACCTTGAGCCAGCCCAGACTTGGGGCTTCACTTTCGCACCTGCACTTCTTGTTGGTGGCTGATGGTGTAGCTCCTTCGGGCCTCTCTTTGTTCCAAGATACTGGACCCTGAGTAATCATTTTGTCTCTTATCCAAATGTGCCACACTGCGTAAATTGATCTAATCTGTAGGGATTTTACTTCAACTCAATATTTGAAATTGGATTTTAGTCAGTTTTCTCAAACCACTGCATAGAAAAAGATGTGGCTATGCAACATGTGTTTTTAAAATAAGTATTGACACTGCCTTTAAATTTTAGTATAAATGTCATTATACCTCTTATTTCTTTCTCACTTATGTCATTGAACAGAACTTCTAGGAAAATGTTGATGAATTATGACATTCCTGAATCTAATGGTGATACCTACTTGATTTTACCATCAACTACGATGTCAGCATGTTGGTTTAAGTTAGAATTTTTTGTTACTTCAAGAAAATATTTAATTCAAGTTTTTTGGAGACTTTGATTTTATTAGGAATTGACAATGGAAATTTTACATAACATCTTTTTGGAAAAATGAAGTTGGATTAAAATTAGTAAACCTAACATAAGAACCATCTGTCAAAGGAGAAATGTCTATAGGTTCCCACTGAAGTATCACAAAGCAGGAGAAAGAAGAGTGGAATTATGGCTAATAGGCAGAAAGTTGTAACTTTAAATCCATCCACTTCTTTCTTTAGCACCATGTGCGTATCTCTACACATATTTGAACTTCAGCACAACACACTCTGCATTTCCATGTTACAAGATGCAGCCTTCCATCATAAAAGAGATGTTTTTCCTATTCTCAGACTGAAGAGTCACATTATCTGACCAGTTACTGTTATAGCTAATCAATGGCTATGCCAATTACTCCATAATTTCAGTCCCAGTCTCACCAAATATTTTGTTACCTAAAGATTAAAATATAACATTTTTCCTCAATAAACTTGTATAAATAATAAGGGGAAGAGGGAAATAGAAGAAAATACTTATTACATATAAATAAGTATATAGGAGATCCCTGGGTGGCTTAGCGGTTTAGGGCCTGCCTTTGGCCCAGGGCATGGTCCTAGGGTCCCAGAATCGAGTCCCACGTCCAGCTCCAGGCATGGAGCCTGCTTCTCCCTCCTCCTGTGTCTCTGCCTCTCTCTCTCTCTCTCTCTCTATGTCTATCATGAATAAATAAATAAATAAATATAACAAAAAGAAAATATGGAAAACTATTATATATGTTAAAGTATTTAGGAGTGAAATAAATTGATGTTTGTGACTATTTTTTAAAATGATTCAGCTAAGAATATATAGTTGAAGCAAATTGGAAAAAGTCTTATCAGTTGCTGAATCTGGGTAGTGGCTATATGATTTTTAACGTTTATTTCTCTGTTTTTACATATGTTTGAGACTTTCATCAAAAACTTAAAATTTTATATTTATAGTAAACATTAATTATTATTATTTTTTTTTTAGAGAGAGAACATGCATGTGGAGATTAGGCTGGAAGGAGCAGAGGGAGAGGGGGAGAGAGAATCCCAAGTGGGTTTAATGCCCATTGTGGAGCCTGACACGGGGCTCAATTTCATGAACCTGAGATCATGACCTGAGCACAAATCAGGAATCAGATGCTTAACTGACTGAGCCACCCAGGTGCCCTTAAATTGTTTTTATTAAATGATATATTTTGTATTTTTTCTGATATCTTGATGCATGCTTTCTATTTCTCATGTTTTTTTTTTTTGTTTCCTTATATGCTGTCTTATCTTTCATCTTATCTAGTAGCTCATAGATTTATATCTAATGTCATCTTTTTAATATTTTAAAACACTTTATTTAGTATAAAATCATCAATTAACAAAGTTAAGAATGTAGAGGTGTCCACTTAGCTGAATCACTGCTTAGAATAGACATGTGACTGGGCTGTGCCAGGAGGAGTGGAGGTGAGGGTAAGAGCCTGACTTCTCTAAGTACCAAAGTTCCTACTTACCTCTCCCTTCATTGCATGCTCATTGCATTTAAATATATATTAGTACACTTACCATTGGTTAGAAATAACAATTCAAATAAGACCCCACTTATTTCCTTTATGGAATTCATGTCACCCTCCTAACCCTAAGTCCACTTTTTTCTTAAGGCTCCCTGAATATTTCACATCTAGTGCTAGAGACTATTGTAGATTTCCTGTGGCAGTGACCATTATTACTGCTCCCAGTTCATGAAAATATTAACCTATACCACATCTACGAATTTTAAAGTATTCTTAAAGATGAGGAAGTATTTATTTCCGATAGACATTATTTATTAAGCTTCTCTAATGTACTTGGGTATTTCAGTTTTTATATTTCTTTTCCTTGAAGAAATTGAGGCGAATTCTCAACTTGTGGACATATGAAATACTAAATGGGGAGCTAATAATATTTTTCCTAACTGTCTATGAACCCAAGAAAAGGCCCAGGTACATTCACTTTCTCCTAACTCATGGAGAAATTACACTCCTCTTTAAGAGGTTGTGAAACACCAATTCTTGTCTCTTTTTTTGTGTTTTAGCTTTAGTTACCTAGGCTTGACTCCTAAAGCCTTCTTCTTCTTCTTTTTTTTTTTTTTTAAGAGAGGGAGAGGGAGAAGGGAGGGGGGAGAGAGAGAGAGACAGAGAAAAATTAGAGAAGGAGAGAAAGAGAGAGAAAGAGAAGAGGGGTTGAGAGAAGGAGAGATAATCTTATGCAGGATCCATGCCCAGTGCATAGCTTGATGCAGGGTTTGATCTTATAACCCTGAGATCATGACCTTAGCCAAAATCAAGAGTCAGATGTTTAACCAACTGGGCCACTCAGACACCTCCCAAAGACTTCTTTACTCTTCTCTCATGAGATCTGATGTTTTCTAGTGTAAATAGTAGGCCTAGATGCCATGACGTTTTGGCACTTTCAAATTGTCACTCAGGTTAGATTACCCTCACTCAGATTGCATTAAGTTGGTCACTGCCTAACCTTACTCCCTCTTACATTTGCCAAATGATCTCTTATTTCATGTAGATGACATTACTAAAAGGTAAGACAGCTCACAGAAAATATTCTTACCACTTTTACCAAGGAGTTGGATAGTTAATAAAAATACCCTTTGCATATTTATCTCAAACTTCTATTAGGGTAGAAGATTCACTCTGGTAACTTTTCTCTCCTTTTAAGAATCCTTTTCTGTTGAAGATTTCTCTACAGAGCAAAATAACATATATTAGAATTTTCTGACTACTGAAGAATTAATTATTTATCCAGTGGATACATAAAAAAACCCCACATCATTCCTATTAGTTGATATGTATACAAAGAACCCAAACTAAGAACAATAACTAAATAAGTAGTAATAGAAACTCATCATTCTACTGAAAATTATGTGTTCTATATTCAAATAGAAGTTATTTTTATATTATCCCTTGCACCCATTCATTAGATTATTCAGCTTAGTCAATAGTGGGTATCATAATGAACAAGAAATTTCTGAAAATTCTCTTTGCAAGAATAATTTTGGAGGTTGAGAAAAAGAAAAACCTAAAGCCAACTCATATAGGAATAATTCACAGAATGTTGATATCATCATGTCCCCTAAGGAGAGAAGTAAAGTTTGTGTTTAGGGTTAAATATTAAGCATGGTATAGTCACTTAAACTGGTCTATAAGAATACATTGATTCTTAAGTGTTATATTCTGAATCCCTACATAAGATAAATAAGTCAATTATAATCCTTACTTCCCAGATTAGGTTTTAGGCAGAAATAAGTCAAGGAAAGATTAAAACTTTGTTTCTGATGAAACAGTTTGAATCTGTGGGGCAGATCTACCCTCAATGAATAGGAGAGGAAATGAAGTGTTATTATAAAAGGGTAGAGTGCTAGCTGTAGGATAGGTTTTTGCTGGGAATATTTTGCTTGTTTATTTGATACCTTAAGACTGAATTCTCATAGAAAACTGAGTGAAGGGGTGCCTGGATGGCTCAGTGGTTGAGCATCTGCGTTTGGCTTAGGTTATGATCCCGGAGTTCTGGGATCGAGTCCTGCATCAGGCTCACCACAGGGAGCCTGCCTCTCCCTCTGCCTATGTCTCTGCCTCTCTCTCTCTCTCTCTCTCTCTCTGTCTCTCATGAATAAATAAATCTGAAAAAAATAAAAAAGAAAACTGAGTGAAAAAACAAGATTGCAGAGCAGCTTCAGTATAGCCACATTATGGTCCAAAGAAGTTGGGTCATTAATACTACATTTGTCATCTGCTCCAATTATCCTGGCAGAGAATACCTAGAAAAAACAAAAGCATCCTGCCTGTCATGGAACAAGGGGAAGGAAAATAAGGAGATGGATGACCATTGCCATTTATTTTCTTTTATAATCCACAGCATGCAGTTCCTAGTTACACTAAGTTGATGGTCTAGGAAAGATTTACATAAAATATTTCCTGATTCCTCAAGCTTGTCCAAGAGTCATTCTGCAAGCTATGGTTTCCCTGGGCTTTTTATGTCCAGCCCTCCTGTAATACTATAGAACCTGACTGTACAGGTCTTGCTGAACTTCTCTAAATCTTCATATGATATATCTGCTACATAAGCCCAATAAAAGGACAATCAGATTTCCATGGTTTTATTTTCAAGTTAGGTGAAATTCAAGTTTGTAAGAAACTTGAAGTCTATAGAAATAATCTAATAAAATAAATGTAAAGCAAAGCTATTTATACTGATAAGCCTTCATATAACAAATGCAATAAAGAGTGATCAATATGTGGTTTTGAGATCCAGAACAATTAAATCAGTACATAGTTATCACCACTTAAAAAGATAGAGATATAAATAACGTAAAAGAAGTACAAAAGCAAAACAAACCAACAAAAGCACCAAAGTGACAATGACAACAATAACAACAACAAACCAATGACAAATCAACAGGCCACAAAACACCCACTAAACAAATCGATATAATATAGTTTGTGGTTACTACTGATTTTTCTCCTTCTTAACATTGTGATAGTGGTAAATAGTTCTTAAAGTTCTGTTTGTGATAGTCCATCTTTAGGGCTGGGATGAAAAAGTTAAGACAAGATTCAGCTAACATTTGGGAACTTTCCACTGCAAAGGATTTGGCAGAAGCAAAAGCAAAAAGCAGGCTATAGTAATGTTAGGAGTTTAAAGTCTAAGTATGCTCAAATATTAAACTTTGTATTATTCAAAAAGACCCCAAAATATGTTCCTAAAGATGTTTGCATTGTTAGTTGCGCAACCATACTTAGAACTCCTTTTTCTCTGAATTAATTTTAGGACACAAATCAATAAGAATGATTCTCCTTTTATTATCACTCTCTATCATTTTATTTAGGTTCTTTTAGGCTTGAGGTTATGTGAAAATCATCTCAGTTTTGATCAACAAAAGTTAGGAGTTTTACTCTACAAGTTAGACAGACTGAGACTGCTGCCCTGGCTGTTGTATCCAACCTGATGGAATATATGCTGAAATTCAGCCCTGCTATTTTAATTCTCTCCAGGATGAGAAAAATGAGGAATTTTCCAGTTTAATCATGGTTCAGGAGAAAACTTTAATATCATGCTCCAAGTGGAAATATGCCCAGACCTGTGACAATCTTCCACAAAGGTGGGAGGAGTAGGATTGATGTGGAATGCTGTCTTTTTTTTTTTTTTTTTTTTTTTGGCTTGGCACCCAATGAATATGTCTTTTTTATTTTTCAAATACATGACATTAAAAAGTTTAATGGGGTCAGTTGAATCATGTGAAAGGCTTGGGAATTGGAATAAGGTTATCAATTATTGACATTAATTTGCAAAATAGAAATCATTTTGCAAGAGTAAGTGTATTACTGTGTATGTACTCTTTGCAAGGAGATCAAGTGATAAAGTAGAAAATTAACCAGATTTAGAGTCATGAAAAACAGAGTTCTGGTTAGTTATCATGGATTAGCTATGTGATAGTGGTCAAAACACCTAGGCTTTTCGATGATTTAACCAACAGTGTGTCAGTCAAACATGATCAGGGTCCTGTATTGTTAAGTCTCTAAATTTCTTTTGGTAGATATGGAGTCTAGTAATTTCAGATATGCCTCCTAGTCCATATGTAATCTTGATGAACTACAATTTTAGGGTAAAATACATCTCAGTCTCTAGGGTTAATCTAATTTCCACAGACAAAACTGAGATCTGGGCCATTCCCTACTGCCCTCCCTCCTGTAGGAGGGGCACACAAGCTTACACTGCTATCGTGATGCTGGCTCATTGAATTTTTGCCTAGGCAGCAGTGATTTTTGTGAGAGAGTGATCTCACCCCTAAATACTGATTCAGATAAAGGAGCAACACACACAGGATCCCACCACTGCCACTTCTTAGTGCTCAGGTGTTTCATTTCAAATATAAGTGGCCTAGGAGCACTGGACTAAAGATAATTCTATCATTTTCCACTTTATAAACTCAATATTAACAAGGCTAAGAGTAGCAGTTGGTACTGTGCCGTGGGAAAAAATACTTTTTTTTTTCAGAAATCTTTCCACAAGGCCTTTGAAATTTACTATTTCTTACCATGATAAGAGTCTCAGACAATGTTTGAAAACTTAGATAAAAAGGACAAATTCCTAAAAAAGAATATAAATTACTAAATGTGACTCAAGGAGAAACAGAACATCTCAGGGGACCTATGACTATAATCAGTAGCTGAAAATCCTCCTAAAAAGAAAACACTAGGCCTGGATCATTTTATGGGTAAAACTATCAAAACCAAAGAAATAGACAATTTTAACCTTACACAATCTCTTTCAGAGAATACTGAAAAAGAGGAATACTTCCTATGTTAGTTAGTATATAAGTTTATCTGTGTGTGATGGGAACCAAAGCAATAGTGGCTTAAAAAATCTAGAATGGCATTCCTTTCTCACATCCTCCTGGAGGTAGATGGCCAGGATAGGTCTGGCAGATCTAATCTTTATTGTCATACATGGCTCACATAGTGCTTCTAGGCTCCTTTTACCTGTTGCTTGACCATCCCTAGGGCAGTACCTTTAATCACACTGTCCTAGAATATTCACAACCACATTCTTATTCTAGCCAGCAAGAGAGATGGATTGAAAAAGGGAGTGGGGCTCTTTCTTAAAAGCTACATCCCATAAATGACCTTATATCCCATCAATGAGAGCTTAGTCATGTGGTCATACAAAGTTGCAAGAGAGGCTACAAAATATAGTCTTTATTTTGGGCATCTGGGAGTCCACCTAGAGTAGAAGGTTCTATTACCATAGAGGAAGGGGAAGACACAAATTAGCTGTCTCTGCCATATGCTCCAACTCCCCTTATACAGCAGATATTAACTTGATACCAGAATCTATAAGGACACTGGGAATAAATATATATACCAAAAATCCTTTACAAATGTACCAAATTGAGGGACACCTAGGTGGTTCAGTGGCTGAATGTTTGCCTTTGGCTCAGAGAGTGTGATCCCTGAGTCCCGAGATTGAGTCCCTCATTGGGCTCCCTTTGGGGAGCCTGCTTCTCCCTCTGCCTATGTATCTGCCTCTATCTCTGTGTCTCTCATGAATAAATAAAATCTTTTAAAAAAGTACCAAATTGAATCAAGCAATGGATAAATAAGTATCTATTATATATTTTGTCCAATTATTTATTCCAGGAATGTAAGGTTGGCTCACTATGAGAAAATCTATTGATATAAATCATCACCTAATCAAATTCAAGAAAAAAATTGATTATTTCAGTTGATACAAAATAATTTGATGAATTCAACCAAATTCATGTTAATTATTTTTTAGTAAATAAGGAGGAGAAATTTCTTAATCTGATAAAAGATCTATAAAAATGTACATCAAACATCACACTCAACATTTTAATATTAAAACTATATTAGGATATTACAATTGAAGTTTTAACTCAGACACTGTAACACAATGAATGCTGCATACCAACTTATGGTAATAGACAAAAAGCAAGAATTTTCAAAGAAATTGGGTAAAAACCACTTCTAAGCCTGTTGTATTGCCTCAGCAATAGATGAGAAAGGATCAAGAGTGTGGAGAGGATAGGGGGTTTATGGATAGCTTTTACTTAGATAAAGTTAAGCTGTGCATCTCCCTCTATCCCAGGAGTGAGATGTAGGGGTGGCCCTCATCTCAAGCTTAATGAAGTGGATTTCCATGAGGATTACTCAGAGAACTTTGTATGTGGTCTTTGCTGTTTGGGGAATAGTTCTGTTATAGTTGACACCCAAAGAACCTATAGAGGAGAGAGACAGTCCTGCTACTTACACTGGGTGGCAGACCCAGGAGAGCTGCTGTTATGTTGGGATAGATCTGTGCTTACAGGATTAGTGAGTACTTCCAAGGACACAAATGTGAGTCGCAGTGAGAGAGCTGCTGGCTTCAAGACAATCTGGCTCCTGTCTAAGAGAACCACCTACATAAGAGAGAGAATCCACCAGTGAGAATATGTCAGTACAGAAAACAAGGCTGTGGCTGGCCTGAGAAGGGGCATTTCCCCACACCAGGAACAATGCTGGGAGGAGATGTCTAGGGGTTTCCACAGAGTTCATGAAAGAACCCACAGGAAAAAGAGTCAGCTTTATATACCTTCGAGGCACAGATAGCATGGAAGCCAGCATACATGGCACTAGTTACTTGCATGAGATTCAGTTCTATAGTTGATATAAAAGGCAAAAATGGCATGTCAGTAATGCCTTGTATTGTTTTTTATATCCTTATCTCATTTTCCTTTTTCTCATTCTTGCTTCCCTGAAATTAAAGTCTTTCCAAAAAGTATTAACTCTCAATACTTGCTTCTGGTTCTGTTTTCTAGGAAAACTGAAATAAACAAATATCTGTTTATAAAAACTGTCCCCATGATGTCCACAAACATGGTGGCACTTGGTAAATGCTAGTTCCTTTTACTCCTTAAATATTCTTTTCTTTTTTTTAAGATTTTATTTATTTAGTCGAGAGAGAGAGAAAGAGAGAGAGAGAGAGAGGCAGAGAAATAGGCAGAAGGAGAAGCAGGCTTCCTATAGGGCGCTTGATGCAGGACTCAATCCCAGGACCCCAGTCTCACGACTTAAGGCAAAGGCAGACGTTCAACCACCGAGCCACCCAGGTGCCCCTACCTTCTTTTACCTCTCCAACTAAAATAAAACAAACCATTTTTTAATGTTTTCTACATTATACTCATATTAAAAACTATAGCATGATTTATACAATAGCTATAATCCTTTAAACATTTTTTAATATAAGGGAATAAGAGTAAATAAACATCTTTACAAATAGATAATGCACAGAAATTTCTGTACTTTGCTAATTGCATGACCACAGTTAAATCTCTGAAGTACATCAGGAAGTTGATTTGGGTTAGAAATGCTGGCAGAGAAGGTAATACATTCTATTTCATCTGACCACTCTTTGTAAAAGCATTGAGTTTTGTAATACATCTGTCAGCCCAAGGTTGCCTGAAAACAGTTCCCTTCACAATAGACTATGGCACTCATTACCATGAGTATTTTAGTTATTTTTCAGGAGATAATTTCTTTATGTTCTTTTTTTTTTTTTTTACAGTTTTAGAATTACAATCTAAAGGAAAATGCTTTTACAGTTTTCCTCCGCTAAAATACAATAAGATTCCCAGCCATTTGGGATTATTACATCTTCTTGCTCTTTGATTTAATAATTTCTCTCCAAACTCCTATGAATTAAATTATTTTTTAAAATAATTCTTATAAGCTCCCTTGAATAAGTCAATTTCATTATAAAAAGTTTTCACATGAAAATTAGAAACCATATCCTTAATAGTTAACCTAATCCCTAGATTTAAAAAAATTTCTCCTCCCCCATTGTTTTTTAAAATGGAAGAATCATTTTATATTTTATGACTAAGTTGCAATTTTGCTCTTCTTTCCTTATTCAGATATTATATATCTCTTAACATTTGTTTTAAAGTCCAGTTTTTATTTTAATCAAGGTAAACAGACTTAATATTTGAAGAGTCAAGTATTCCACGGTGTTTATGAAAAAGAGCAGACCTCTGAATGCTTCACTTTCCTGATGCAAAGCTCTTCTTCCAGAGGCAACTACTTTGGACATTTTTTTTTCTTTATTTTGGTACTTTCCATAGCTCCAAAACACATACCTACATTACACATACTTACATCTTGAGTTTTCCACTTCAGGCATTATTCACTGACTATCTTCATGGAAGATGAGAGTTTAGTTCTTTTCCCTCCCTGATTCTTCAAACACTCAAGAGAGTTCTGTCACTTGTCTTTCTGTATTAGGACTTACACCTTCCTTTTGATGACTTCTTTTGTAGCTTTGAAGTGTGTGGATGGTTAGTTTTTCAGCATCTTGCAGGTCTGAAATGTTCTGTTCTACTCCCACAGTTATTTTACAATTTTTGTGGGTATATAATTTCATGCTGAAGAGAATCATTCCTCAAAATTTTCTTGTCTTTTTTTTGTTAGTCTATTGACTTGTCTTCAAATTCACTGATTCTTTCCATTGTAATATTCAACTTGCTGTTATTATCCTATAACTTAAAACATTTTAGGTATTTTTTAATTGTAGAAATTCAATTCAATTCTTTTTAAAAACCTCCACATTTCTTTTGAAATTATTCACTCATATGCATTCTTTTCTATCAATTAAAAGATATTTATAAGGTTATAAGGCTGAAATGGCCACGATAGCCAAACTGTGGAAGGAGCCTCGGTGTCCAACGAAAGATGAATGGATAAAGAAGATGTGGTCTATGTATACAATGGAATATTACTCAGCTATTAGAAATGACAAATACCCACCATTTGCTTCAACGTGGATGGAACTGGAGGGTATTATGCTGAGTGAAGTAAGTCAGTCGGAGAAGGACAAACATTATATGTTCTCATTCATTTGGGGAATATAAATAATAGTGAAAGGGAAAATAAGGGAAGGGAGAAGAAATGTGTGGGAAATATCAGAAAGGGAGACAGAACGTAAAGACTGCTAACTCTGGGAAACGAACTAGGGGTGGTAGAAGGGGAGGAGGGCGAGGGGTGGGAGTGAATGGGTGACGGGCACTGGGTGTTATTCCGTATGTTAGTAAATTGAACACCAATAAAAAAAAAAAAAAAATCCTTGGCTGAGAATTCCATTCTCTAGGTCATCTAATTGTCTTATAATATTGACTCTGTTACATTATCCTTCTTGGCATATCTATTAACTTATTTTGCATATTGAATATTGTGAATGATAGTATAGAAATTTGATTATTTCCTTCTGAAGAAAGTTGGCTGATTACCCTCAGGAGGCTTGGTTCTAAACTTTGTTGGAGGGGTATTTATTTTGGTTTTGTCCTTTGTCTAAAGATTCAATCCTTAGTTCTGAGATATGGCCTTTAATTCTGAAGTGTAGATCTTTGACCTATTAGTAGGAACATAGGACCTAATCTTAATTGCTGTATCCATGCTATAGGCAGCCACTGAAATCTCCACTCACTTCTTTTTTTTTTTTTATTTTTTATTTTTATTTTTTTATTTTTTTTTAATTTTTTTTTAAAATTTATTTATGATAGTCACATAGAGAGAGAGAGAGAGAGGCAGAGACACAGGCAGAGGGAGAAGCAGGCTCCATGCACCAGGAACCCGATGTGGGATTCGATCCCGGGTCTCCGGGATCGCGCCCTGGGCCAAAGGCAGGCGCCAAACCGCTGCGCCACCCAGGGATCCCTCCACTCACTTCTTATCCTTGCACAGCTGCTGCTTTCTGCTGGATTCCTAAGGGTACTGCTCTTTGCATGTTAGTTCAGGAATCAGTAACAGCTCCAGGGCATTGGAGCCTTCCCCTCTGTAGGCTTTTGTGACTCTTCCCTCTGTAACTTTCCTTTCTGGGATTCTCCTTCCAATTTCCCATCACTCTGCTAGCTCCAAACATTGACCTCTGACTCCCTAGGGACTTCTTGTTTCTGTTTGGGCTCCATTCCTGTGCACCTGGGAAGTACTGTTAGTGGCAATTAGCACTGTAAATGGAAAAATCTGTTAAATGTAGACATGATTGGTGTGCTTCCCTTCTTTCAAGACTCTCATCTTCTTATCTCGCCTGCTTTTCATTGCTCTCTAGTGGCTTTAGAAAGTTGTTTCATATTTTGTCCAAAACAGTTATGTCTTTTTTTTTTTTTTTAAATTTTTATTTATTTATGATAGTCACATACAGAGAGAGAGAGAGAGGCAGAGACACAGGCAGAGGGAGAAGCAGGCTCCATGCACCGGGAGCCCGACGTGGGATTCGATCCCGGGTCTCCAGGATCGCGCCCTGGGCCAAAGGCAGGCGCTAAACCGCTGCGCCACCCAGGGATCCCCAAAACAGTTATGTCTTAATAATTATTATAGGCATGAAGGTAAATCAGACATAAGCTAAATTACTATAGCCTAAAGTTAATGAAGGTTTTGGAGTAATTGAATGAAATAAATTCATAGAACAGGAACAATACAAACATTGGATATTAAATATTACTGTTATTAAAAGATCCTTGGCCATCTATGATAGATAGTTCTCACTTTTATTGGGTCTCTCCCACTTTTTCTCTGCAAATCTTATTCTTCTTCTTCCAGGCATTCTAACCTCTGTCTCCATTCTTTCATGTGTAAATCAAAAATTCTGGGATCCCTAGGTGGCTCAGCAGTTTAGTGCCCACCTGTGGCCCAGGCGTGATCCTGGAGTCCCAGGATCTGAGTCCCACATCAGGCTCCCTGCGTGGAGCCTGCTTCTCCCTCTGCCTGTGTCCCACCCCGCACCCCCCACCTCTAGGTCTCTCATGAATAAATAAATAAAATCTTAAAAAAAATTCCCCTTGGGGCACCTGGGTGGCTCAGTCAGTTAAGCATCTGCCTTTGGCTCAGCTCATGATCCCAGGGTCCTGGGATCCAGCCCCACATCAGGCTACTTGCTTGGCAGGGAGTCTGCTTCACCCAATTCCACTGCCCCTCCCCCTGTTCATGCTTTTTTTCCCCCTCTCTCTCACATATAAGGAAGTAAAATCCTTTAAAAAAAACCCTCCTATTTTACAGTTAGCTATTGACTCTCTAAGCCAGAACACAGAACTTGGCCCCTTTACTGGTTTCCAGATGAACTATGAAAAGCTTTTGTGATTTTTTGGTAAATACTCTATTAAATTTTTATGGGGGTTATGGAGAACTGTCATATTCTTCTATGCACAGGATTTCCATTTAAATATCCTCATGTGAAGTTTTCATCTCTAAAGTGCCTCCTCCACACTTCCTCTGAACACTCCCTGTCTTCAGGGCACTGGCCCCTCCTCTCACATTTTTCTTTTTCTCTTCTACTTTTATTTTTCAGAGCAGATCATAAATTCTCTTTGGTTGAGGATTCCTCTGGCTTCTTACTCTCAGCTCTCAGTGGTTTACCAAGGAATTTCTTCTGAATACACAGGTGCTTATCCTAAGAGATATGGTGAGCTCATATTTCTCTGTCCTGTCAGTAGTGTTCTGTTCTCTTTCTTGCAATCTTTGCTTTTCCAGATTATGCTGAGCCTTGTTTGTACTATATTGCAGTATTGTGTAGTGTATTTTAATTATTTTTATATGTAAAAGTGGCCCATAACTTTTTCTAAACAAAGAGGCCATTTCTATTCTTTACAAGAGATTTGCAAATATATTTTTGGTGCTTTGGTGTTTGTAAGTCAGTGAGTTGATTTTAGTGAATTATCCACAGCATCATTGATAACTCTAAGGTCCCTTTTAGCTCCGGATTATATTATTCTGTGACTCACTAATGTGAATAAGAAGTAAGTAGGCCTTATTTCTAAGGCTATTTCTGGGCTATGTAGTTGTTAAATTCTAGGTCACAAAATCATGTGCTCTCTAATGACTTATTGTTCATACCAGGGAATAATTATACTGTCTTTTTTTTTTTTTTTGTCATTCCAGTCTCTTGTTACCTCAGTGGTTGGTTATTATTCCATCTTTATGTGTAACAATAAGGTGGACTACATGCAGAATGGGAGCACAGAGCTCATGCATTGGTGGGAAATCTTTGCCTTGACTACCAATGACTAGGAATAGAGAGAGAACAACAGTCAGGTTGCCATGAGACCAAGGTTGCTCATCCTGAAACTTAGGTTAATTGTCACTGTAGTTTTCTTAGAGTTGATTAAGGCATTTCTCAATCACCATAGACTTAGAGTGTTTTGTCTACTTTGTTAGAAAACAAACACACAATGTTGTTTAGCTTTCTTCTTTTGTTTTAGGAAAGAAGCAGTTCATTCAAGGAGCTAAAATGTCCATATAGCAACTAGATGCAATAAAGAGCAGTGTAAGCATGCAGAACCTATTTTGCTATTTCTAAATCTGCTTGGTCATCAGGAACAGGATGAAAGAATCTCTTTAAATTATTGTGAATAATGAAGATGAAGGGCACTTAACATGTCAATCAACTAAGAGACAAAATTTTTGGTTTGTTGGTCATCCAAGAACTAAGTAACAATTGTGTACTTACCATATGCCGGTGTATAATGTGTTTTAACTTCTCAATTCATTTTCATAATAACCAATGAACTGAGTAGCTTTATTATCTTTAATTTACAGATGAGAGATAGCTGAGGAATTACATAAAGTATTCAGTGCCGGTAAGATGGACATTCAAGTCCAGGTGGCCCAATTGTGGGACCTACATAGTGGAGTAGAATGGATACATCAGTTTAGTTAGTCACATATTAAAAAATGGATGCGGTCAGTTGATTTCTAGGTGCCTGCTTCTAATCAAAGGTAGTATCATCTAGGACCTAGTATCATTTAGGTGCCTATTTCTCAGGGTTGCTTTTTCCAAGTCCAAAAGTCTTCACTGTTTCAGATTGCTCAAAGTTTATCCAGACTGGTCTCTACTTCTATGCTTTTTGGAGTGGTCATCCCATATTCAGGGGTATTTTTATTAACTGTTATGGTTCCTTTGTCTCCTCTGTATAAAACATTTGAGTTATCAGAAAAAGGAAGAATGAATTAGGCAGTAGAAGGAGGTTTTAATGCAGAAGGGGCTGCACTTTTTTAAACCCCAGGAAGAATCCTGGAGAAAAATGTAAGGTAGGCAGATAGCAGCCACTGCAACTAGGACCCAATATTTAGAATGACCTGTGATTTCCCAGTGGCTAGAAATATTTCATTTGGGAAGCTGATTCAATGCAAATGGTCTGCATCACTTATCTGTGCCTGCAGTTTTGATAGACGCTTGGGTTGTCAGCTTTGCTGTTGTCTTCTTTTGTTCTTAACCGTATTTTGATTTAGCTTGGTTATAAAAGCCAAGGAAATGTGCTATTATGCAGTTTTTTATTCAGATTTAATACGTCCACATTATTTGGTCTATTATGTTTTTGTTTGTAGACTTCAGGTTAGGCTTCTTAGACGATTAACTTTTCTACTAGAAATCTAAAACATTTTTCATTTAGGAAACATACTAATGAATACAAGAAATAATTGGAAATGTCCATCTTTGTTGTCAGAATAGAAATCAACAATAATTGTTGCTTTTACCATGAGGTTAATGCAATATTAATTATAATTCCATAAGAAATACAGGTGTTCAACAAAAGCAAATGACTATTTTCATTCTATCTAGTTTGCTCTTTCTCTTAAATGGGATCAGAAGGAGCGGTAGTAGCTATGCAGATCAAGTAGAGTAAGCAGAGAGGTTAGGTAACTCAGTCCTAGCCAGACTGCCTTGGTTTGAAATCCAGCTCTGATATGCATTAACTGTGCAATCTTTACTTTGTGCTCTCAGTTTCTTTATTCATAAAATGAGAGTAATAAAAGTAATACCTCATAGAGTTGTTGCAATACTTAACAATTCGATTATAAACAAGCATAGCTCTTAAGAGTGCTCAGCAAATTGTATGCACATAATAGCTTTTAGGCATATAAAAGGTGAATAGAAGAACTGGATTCTTGTGTTATCAAACCAGTATAACTCTAGGTGGATGGGTACATTAATAAATAGACATGATAAATTCAAAATTTTAAAAAAGATTTTATTTATTTATTCACGAGAGACACACAGAGAGAAGCAGAGGCACAGGCAGAGGGAGAAGCAGGCTCCCTATGGGGAGCCCAATGCGGACTTGATTCCTCATCCCAGGATCATGCCTTGGGCCAAAGGCAGATGCTCAACCACTGAGCCACCCAGGCATCCCGAGATGATACATTTAATATGTGTCCCTTATTGTGATAATATGAGCTTTTATAGATAAATGTCTAGCTTTTTGTTATCTGCAGAAAGTTCAGCTACTTGGATTAGCCTCAGAAAATACTCAATCAGGGCAGCCCTGGTGGCTCAGTGGTTTAGCACCGCCTTCGGCCGGGGGTGTGATCCTGGAGACCCGGAGGATGGAGTCCCATGTCGGGTTCCCTGCATGGAGCCTGCTTCTCCCTCTGCCTGTGTCTCTGCCTCTCTCTCTCTTTCTCTGTGTCTCTCATGAATAAATAAATAAATAAGTCTTAAAAAAAAAAAAAGACTCAATCAGCAAATAACTTTTAATTCCTCTTAATTTTTTCTTTAAGCCATTGCTAAAGCCAATCACATACATTTAGTAAAAAATCTCCTCCTAAAAGGAACCATAATTTCATTGATTCATAATCCTGGCTACAGATTTGAGATACCTGGGTAGCTTTTAAACTTAGTCTCAGACCAGAACATGAAGACTCCTAACTCTGGGAAACGAACTAGGGGTGGTGGAAGGGGAGGAAGGCGGGGGGTGGGGGTGAATGGGTGACGGGCACTGAGGGGGGCACTTGACGGGATGAGCACTGAGTGTTATTCTGTATGTTGGCAAATTGAACACCAATAAAAAATAAATTTATTATTAAAAAAAAACAAACCTTAGTCTCAGAGAATCTGATTTAATTGACCTAGGAATGATTTTCAATTATGTCCAGAGTTGGGAATCAGTGATAGGATTCATCACAAAAACAAACTTATATAACTCTTCAGTATCTGTCCATAGGTAAAAACACCTAAGGGCTTTATCTTAAGGGCTTTTCTTAAGCTACGTTTTTGGGCAGTTTTTCCTGAAGTTGGTATAAGTATCATATTAGTACATGGAAAAGATTTTTTAGTTTACATAATTTTATTTTGTTGTGTATGGAACAAATATCAGCTTTTCAGACATGATTTAATGGATATTATTGCTTAGGAGTTTACTTAAAGTGAGTTGATTTAAAAAAATATTAAGTGACTAATAACATAGATGGCTGTACTGTGCTGGATAGTATCACCCCCCCCGCCAAATTCATGTCCTCTGAATCTCAGATTATGACCTCATTTGGTAATAGGGTTGTTGCATACGTAATTAGGATGGGGTCTTACTGGAGTAGGATGAGCATTTAATCCAATAAGGACTTAATCTAATATGTTCTTATAAGTAGAGAAGAAGAGACTGACAGATACAGAGGAAGGATGCTATGCAATAATGGAGGCAGAGATTGGAATGATGCATCTACAAGACAAGGAATGCCAGGGATTGTTGGCAGCCATCAAAAACTAGGAAGAGTCAAGGCAGGATCCTCCACAAGACCTTCAGAGGAACCATGGCTCTGCTAACATCTTTCTGACTTCTAGTATCCACAACTACAAGAGAATAAATTTCTGTTATTTTAAGCCACCGAATTGTGGTACCTCTGTTAAGTCAGCCCTAGGAAACTAATACAAGGACAAGGCAAAATAATGAACTGGGAATGTGAATGACTGGAAATGGGGACACACTGCCTTAGGATAAAGCTCAAAGTTTTCCATGTGGCTTAAAAGTATCACTGGGTGTTATATGCAATGATAAATAGTTGAATACTGCATCTGAGACTAATGATCTGCTCTATATTGGCTAATTGAATTTAAATTAAAAAAAATCTCACTGATTCTGATGATTTCCAATAACCTCTCTTGCCATTTTCCCTTTTACAAATTATGCTTTTGCTATACCGAGCTGTTCTCAGCTTCTGAATTTCTTTTACTTAAGGGAGATGATAGATGGCATTCCCTCTTCCTTTATTACTGGCAGGTCTTTTCATCTGTATAACATCTCCTTACCCTGCAGATCTCAACTATATATAATTTTCTCCCCAGAAAGTCTCCTGAAACCTAGATTAAGTAAATTCTTCTGTTTTGGTCTGTACCTCTCTCTAGTTTTCCTTTCATTATATTCATTGCCCTTTATTGTTGACAATTGTTGAATTGCCTATTTTCTTTGCTAGACATATCTCATATCTTTGTTGGTCAACATCGTTTCTCCAATACCTGATACAGTGTCTGACATACAGGAGGCACTCAATAAATATGTCAAATAAATACTTAATATTCCATGTAAATCCTGGAAAAGGATGTATTTCCAGTTGCCTTCACAGTGTATCATTTATCTATACATATTTTATTTGTGGCCAAATCTGACATTGATGGGTTATTAGCACAACTTTTACTACTTGTTATCTCTTGATATAGACCTGGGGAGATGAAAAGAGGACAAGACTGAGTCAAACAATATGTCTCTTCTTGGTTCTGCCACTAATTAGCTGTGTGATATTAAACAAACTATTATGATCCATGGTTCTCAGTTTGTTAACTGAAGGATATGGACTGGTGGTCATTTAAAACTCCTTCCAGACCAAAGAGCATGTTTTAAGATGGGAACTTATACCATCTACTTAGAATTCTAATAACTGTTTTAGCCAGAATAGCATCATTGTGAATATGGAAAATTGGTGCTTAGGAGCCATTCCATCTTCCTTCTGATGGGCCTCCTGACCGACAGAAACTGGAAGGCCAGAAGTGACATTACAGAGATTCTCTTGAACTTACTGTAAGGAATATGATGTGGGTTCGGCTGGTTAGATGGGATTTTGAAGGTAGAAGTGAAGTGGAAGCTCCATTTCTTTTAGTATTTCTACTGTCAAGCCCAGTTGTGAAAGTTTTTAAAAATTTTTCTAAGATAATCTTAGCAGAGGTCTCAGTGTCCAGCCACCAGGTGTGGAGGTTTGTTCACAACAGAGGAGATGGCATTTTTTGTGCATCTGTGGATGACAGTAGGCACAGTTAATTCAGAAACTGGCAGCAGTTTCAGTGAATCTTTTTATGACATGATTTTGTGATCATGGCAAGTGGGATATGGTTTGGAGGCAGAGGCTTCCTGTCTATAGAAGAGAGAGCAGCTCTTTGGTGGACCTGTTCTATGTTGTGGCTTTGAGGGGTGAATATTTAATCTCAGGTCTGTTTCTTCACCCTTCCCAGAGTTATAGAAGCTGTTTATTCTTCAGTTCTGTATCCCTTTCTACTTAAACTGGCTTAAGTGGATTTTGTTTTATGCAACTGAATCCTGATATAAAGGTGGACATTTATGGAACTCAATCAAGAACAGAATAATTTTAATAAGGCTTTATAATTTAATAAGATTATTTTCCATTTCACTTCAATTCTACCATTAAGTTCAGGATAAAGACTTTGCCGGTAAAAATTCACAGTAGAGTCATTATGAAATAATTCCTAATATCTAGCTCCCTGAGAGTGTTTTGCCTTATTACCATGGCACGTATTACTCTCAAAGTGATTTCATTCTCTTTGTTCTGTTTATATTATAGCTCACTTGACAGATTCAAACACGAATAAATCAAGGTCTGTTACCTGTGCTAAGAGAGACCTTGGGGAATTCTATCCTTACAAATTATAAGTAAGCAAAAAATCATTTTTTAATCTTCCTGAACTGAGGAAGTCAAGGCTCTCAACCCCACTCTAAAGCGTCCTGATCTATAGCACCCACTGTCACCATGTATTTACTGGCCTGAAAACATTGACTAGCTCAGCTTGAGGGTTTGACACATAGGTAAAAGGTCCAAATCTTGCATTTGGGTCAACCCTGGGTGATTTCCCAGGTAAATCAGGAAATTATTTGTTAAGAAGTTCAGAGTGTCAGGAAAAAAGCCCTTTGAAAATGCAGAGAACAACTTGACAGTATGCTCCTGGTTAGAAATTAGGTTTTACAGATGTCCTTCCTCCTGACCCAGCTGGTGTCTCCCATGGCTGTGTGTTATTTTGTTTTGTTTTGATTTTTGATTTTTGTTTTTTGTTTTTTCAGGCCATGTGTCTGGCTATGGAGAATAAAAATCCCAGCAAACCAACTATTGGTTCTTTAATATGAGTACGAGATGGAATCACTGGACTTTGAAAATACTGTGTTTATTAGCCCCGGGTGTTTCCTGACAAAGACAGGTGCTAAGGATGGGAAACAACTTTGTTTAAAGTATTTGGCTACTCTCATACAGTAAGTATGGGTATACCCACTATGGAAAACAGTATGGAGGTTCCTTGGAAAACTAAAAGTAGAACTACATATAATTCAGCAATTCTGTTTCTGGGTATTTATTTGAAGAAAATGATAATATGAATTTGAAAAGATGTATGTACCCCCACCCCATGTTCATTGCAGTATTATTTATAATAGCCAAGGTATGGAAACAACCTAAGTGTTTATTGATGGATAAATAAATTGTTATATATATCTGTATCTATATATATCACAATTTCTATATATATAGAATTTATAATATATATATCACAATGGACTATTATAAGAAAGAAATCTTGCCACTTGTGTGCAAGATTTGTATATATATACAAACTAAGCCCATAGATTGGCAGTTACCAGAGGTGGAGTGTGGCGATGGGAGGGGAGAAATGAGTGCACTCTTTTTATTTTTAGTTTAAATGAATTGGAAAAAAAAAAGAGGAAATATTTGTGGTGTCTAGATGGAGACACAAACTATAACATCTTTCTTTGTTTTGTGCCA
The DNA here is from genome assembly GCF_048164855.1 of Canis lupus baileyi. Classification (NCBI taxonomy): domain Eukaryota; kingdom Metazoa; phylum Chordata; class Mammalia; order Carnivora; family Canidae; genus Canis; species Canis lupus. Next base: position 26,674,289 of record NC_132844.1, on the reverse strand, counting down.
GTTGATAAATAATTGGATTATCCAAGTTTCAGATATTATATTATGTACTACTATGATACTGCGTTTTGGCTAATGACCTGGATAATATGATTTTTTTCCTACTTTACTGATGGGGAAGATGAAGTAAACAAATGTTAACAGAAGTTGCTAAGGTCACATGACTGACAAGAAGATCTGACTCTGACCTCGGGCTCTTTCTGCTACTGCCTGTGATTTTCACACCACATTCCAGAGATGCTTCAGGCTATCTTGAGAGGTTGTAGTTTGTATGCCAATGGGGAAATTAAGAGAGGATTTGAAGTTAAGGGTTGAGCTGATGAATTCCCACAACCTTTAAATCAGAACACAATTGCCTTTATTCATTTTAGGTACTAGGATTCCACAAAGATTTCATTTAAAAGATTTCAAATATAAAAAAAGTTTGGACTAAAAATGTTTTCTTGATATTTCTGTTCTATCCTATTTCACTTTTTCTCTCTTCTTGCCTTAAACTTTTCTAATTTATCTGCTTTTTATGGAAAAAAAAAAAGGAGGTGACGCCCTGTGCTATGTGAATGGCCACAGGCATATCAGTTCAGTTCAGTTCAGTTCAATAAACATTCTTTGTTTACCTATTCTTCAATATTTTTCATTCAGTAAATAATGGGGAGTCTTTGCTAGGGACACAAACACAAAGAACACAAGGTGCCTGTCCTCACCATTGGATGCATGACTTTGGTGTGGGAGTGAGGAAGGGAACTTCAAGTCCAAGGAACTAGATAGATATGAGAACTTTTGTTGGCTGCACTCACCTCATGGTGATATGAATAAAGGTAGTTTGGCTTTTGCTGACTGTGCATTCCTGTGTCCCCTCTTACATAGGTGAGACTGGAGGGCATCTCCTTAGGGCAGATCTGAAGAGAAAATAAGAAAAGCAAAGAGGATTGTGGTGTCTTCCTGTTCTGACTGTTGCTAAGCTTCAACAGAGTTGAAGCTACAGGTTGGATGCAAGATTCCAATCTTAAGTGTTTTCTAGGCTGATGATGCCTCTTTTACAAGCTGAATCGGATTCACACATTTTTTTTTTTTAGGCAGAAAAATTTGTATGTAAGCACTTAGAAACTATCAACAGCCAATTTGGATTCAATTCAAATGATAAATAAACCATTGTATTCTGACAGTCTAGGAGATGCCACATAACCACTGGGGGGGAAAAACCCACATGGAATTCATGATAGGTCGGTACACTGAATGCATATCTTTTTCTCACGATGCTATTGTTTTAGCATTACTAGACAGTTTCCTGCATTTTAGAGACAAACTTGATAACAATATATGGTTATTTTCTAAAGTTGGTTAAATTTATCTTGCATCGTTATTCTTACAGACATTAATTCACATTCCTCATGTTATAGGGGCAGTTTTAGCTGGGCTTCTAATGACATAGAAAAGACCTTCCTTGACATTACTTATTTTGACCATTCTCTAATTACTGCTGGGACTCATGTTAGCAATGAACAGGGAACTTTTCATTAGCATATTAGACCTTACTTAAAATCAAGTCTTTAACTTGAGGATTTGACCTGGCTATAGGATTTAGGCTTTCTAATGTTTAAGCCATAAAGCTCCAGCCACTTGCAGGCTCACCCCATATTGTATGTATTAGCTTGCTAGGGGCTGCCATAACAATATACTGTAGAATGGATGGTTTAAACAACAGAAATTTATTGTCTCATAGTTCCAGAAGCTAGGAGTCCAGGATCAAGTTGTTAGCCAGGTTGGTTTCTTTTGAGAGCTGTGAGGGAAGAATTTGTTCAAGTTTCTCTCCTTGGCTTCTGTATGGCCTTTTTCTCCCTATGTCTTCACATGGCCTTCCCTCCACATGTGCCTATATCCTATTCGCTTTGTGTAAGGACACCAAGTCATATTGGATTAGGCCCATTCCTATGACCACATTTTACCTTAATTACCTCTTAAAGACCCTATTTCCAGTTGTAGTCACATTCTGAGATAACCAGGAGTTAGGACTTAAAAATGAATTTTGAGAGGATACAATTCAGCCCATAATAGCATGTATTCAAGCTAATGCATCTGAGTGAAAACATTTCTATAGATATGAATTGGTATACTTCTTTTTTAAACTTTGGCTTTATTAGTAACATGGGAAAAATATGAACTAAGATTTTACTTTGGTTTATTATTTTAAGGCTTTAAATAAAGGTAACAGATTTATATAATGTAAATATCTTAGCTATAAGATATTATAAATGGAAAAGAGAAGGCAAATTATTTTTCATAGAACCTTGTTGGTGGACACAACACACATATAATACTGGATACTTAAGAGTATTTCATTATGTAGTAAGAATGAAGAAGTAAGGACATAGCCAGCAATGTAAGGCATCTTCTTATAAAGTGTAAATTTATTTATTTTTAAAGATTATTTATTTATTTACTTACTTATTTACTTATTTACTTATTTCCTTACTTATTTGAGAGAAAGAAAGCTAGTGAGAACATGTGTCCAAGATCTGGGGAGGGGCAGAGGAAGAAGGAGATGGCAAGGGAGAGAGTCCCAAGCAGACTCCAGGCTAAGCTTGGAACCGAGGTGGGGCTTGATCTCTTGACCTTGAGATAATGACTTTAGCTGAACCAAGAGTTGGGTGTTTAACCAAGCAACCCAGGTGCCCTTAAATTTATTTATTTTTACAAATATTTTATAGCACTTGCCATGTGCTATTTTAATCACTTGAATCTATTAACTAATTTAACCTTTACAGTAACTCTGTGTGGAAGGCACTATTATAATTATCAACACTATTTCATAAATGAGCAATCAGAGGCCATGAGAGGATAAGTTACTTGTCCATAGTTACAGAGTTAGTAAATAGTAGTACTGAGATTCTGGCTCTAGGGTCTGGGCTTTTGATGAGTATGCTGTGCTACTAAGAAAGTAGGGGAAATGAGGAGAGTTGTGGCACCACATAGATAAGGAGAGTGCTGTGTTAAGGATGGTCTACCCAATAGACAGAACAAAAGGGACTCTGAGGATAAACTACAATGTTAAGACTGTGCCATTTGGTCCTGGTTCAGAAGCCATTTGTTCTCTCCCTTCCAGACCATGACCTCTTACAGCTACTGGCCCATTTCTCTGTTCCCCTTTACAACAAACCCACAAGAACAGCTTGTCTGTATTCACAGTTTCCGTATTTTTTTTTTTAAAAGATTTTATTTATCTATTTACAAGACACACACACACACACACACACACAGAGAGAGAGAGAGAGAGAGAGAGGCAGAGACACAGGCAGAGGGAGAAGCAGGCTCCATGCAGGGAGCCCGACATGGGACTCGATCCTGGGACTTTAGGATCATGCCCTGGGCCAAAGGCAGGCTCTAAATGCTGAGCCACCCAGGGATCCCCTAGTTTCCATATTCTTACCTCCTGTTCTCTCTTCTGCCTGCCCTGCCCTGATTTCTTTCCCTCTGCCTATCAAAAGGAATCTTACCAACATCACCTCATCTTGCCACAGTGTCCATTTTTTTTTTTTTTTTTTATCTTGGAGCACCTTTCAGAAGTATGACACATAGCGCTGCTTTCTTTTCCCAAAACATTTTGTTCTCTTGGTTTCTGTCTCATGATACTCTCCTTTTCCCACCTATTTCATCAGCTGTGGCTTTCTATTTCTGGCTTCCTTTTATGATGTTGGAATACCCAATGAGGGCTCATTCTGGGCCCTTATCTCTTTTCTATTCATATTCTTTTCTTAGGTGATTGCTAACGACTGAATTGTGTCCCCTCCTAAAATTCATATGTCGAAGTGGTTACCAAAGTAGCTGTATCTGTCTTTGGTAGGTAATACTCTGTTTAGTTTCCCCCTTTCTGCACCTACAGGCCAGAAATAGCTCCTAAACAGGGAGTGCGGTTGTGGGGGTCATCTCATTTGTTATCTTCTTTCAGATATCACAGTCCTTTGCTTCCTGCCTCTGCATTTTGAAAACATTTATTTCAGATAAACAACTTTATGTACAATTGGATGGTTTTTATTAAATTTACAAAGTTGTATGACCATCTCCCTAATTCAGTTTTGGAACATTTTCCTCATTCCAGTAAGGACTTTACGTTCATTTATAGTTATTTTCCATTCCCACTACTGACCCCAGGCAACTGTTAATATACTCTGTTTCTACAGATTTGCCTTTGTGGACATTTCATATAAGTAAAATCATATATGCAGTCTTTGTATCTGGCTTCTTTTACTGAAGATAATACATTTGAGATTCATCCATTTTGCTGCATTATGGGTACTTGATTCATTTTTATTGCTGAGGAGTATTCCTTTGTGTGGATATTCCACATTTAGTTTTTCTATTCACTGGTTGGTGAACATTTGAGTTGTTTCCACTTTTTGACTTGTGAGTAAAGCTGCTATGAACAGCAACAACAATAACAACAACACAAAGATTAAATGAGGTCACAAGGGTAGGGCCCTAATCTGATAGGACTGTGGCCTCAAGAAGAGGAAGACATTTCTCTCTCATTCTTGCTGTTATTCTGCCTTTTGAGGACACAGTGAGAAAGCAGCTGGCTACAAGCCAGGAAGGAAGGCCTCACCAGAATCTGGCTGTTCTAGCACTGATCTAGGAATGCCAGCCATCAAAACTGAGAAAATAAATTTCTGTTGTTTAAGCCACTTAGTCTACATCATTTTTGTTATGGCCACCTAAGCTGACTAATACAATGGTCCGATCAACATTTTGGGTTTTTTGTTGTTGTTGTTGTTGTTTTTTAAAGATTTTATTCATTTATTCATGAGGGACACAGAGAGAGACAGAGACACAGGCAGAGGGAGAAGCAGGCTTCTCATAGGGAGCCTGATGTGAGACTTGATCCCAAGATCCTGGGATCATGACCTGAGCCATAGGCAGAAGCTCAACTAATATGCCACCCAGGCGCCCTCAACACTTTGATTTTAAATGGCATCTATATGCTAATGACATCAAAATTTATGTCATAACTCTCTCCACTAAAATCTAAATTCACATATGAAACTGCTTATCTGATGTTTCCATTTGGCATGCAATAGAGATGCCAAAGTTAATATCAAGATTGATTTTTATCTGTAAATCTGTTTCTATCTTCCTTTTCTTTAGTAAATGATACCATAGTCTATTTATCTAGCTACTCTAATAAAAAATTTAGGAATTAGCCTTGAGTCTTCTTTCCCTCATTTTCTATGTCTCTTCCACCAGCAATCCCTGTCAGTTTTGCTTTTTGAACATATCTCAAATCCATCTATTTATCTCCATCTTTTCTATACAGCCTTAGTCCAAATTACTATAGTCATTACTGCATTTCTTCTTAGGTAGACACCCTTCTTCAAGTCCCTGCAGAAAGGGAAAATCATCTTCTTGGAAAATAATTTGGACCATGTCACTCACTTGCTTAAAATCTTTCACTGACCTTCATTTGTCTTAGAATAAAATCCAAATTCCCTACCAAAGTCTTGAAGACTCTACTTGTTTGTTGGTGTGTCTCCCAGAATTTAGAACAGTGACTAGCACATAGGAAGTACTCAAGAAATTATTTTCAAATAGATAATCTATTCTTCATTTACATCTTTAACCTCATTTCATAATGTTCTCCCTCAACTCATGAACCTCCACCCACACTTGCCTTTTTTTCTTAGAGAAATATTAAAATATTTGGAGAATATGAAATATTTTTTGCCACAGGGCCTTTGCACTTACTGTTATTGCTAAGGAGAACCCTCTTTCCAAGATATTTTCATGGCTGACTCTTGTTATTCAATTTTCATATTAAATGCTGCCTTCTCAATGGGGCCTACCCTGACCACCTCTATTCTTTTCACTTTATCAAATTACTTCCACATTTATTTAGGTATACCAAAATTAGTATACCCCTTTTTCTCTTGGAGCAGACTATAGCTAAGAAAGACATTGCATGGTCTTCAGAGACAGAAACCCATGAAACGGTTTTAATCACCATTTGCTTACAAGAGTAGATTCTTTGATATTCTAGACAAATAGTCTGGACTAGGATATTCCTAGGGTGGTTTACATAGTGACAAATGTGGATACCAGGACACAATTCATATTCAAACCTCTGTGGTGAAACTCAGCAACAGTTCAAGGAAAGAAGATGGATATTCTGAGCTTGTAGGGGATGCTGGGGTATGCCACTCAGATCTACCCTTCAGTATTGAGGCTCATTTCCTCAATTGCTGGAAGATTTGTTTCTAATAGTCACAATTAGTTCCTTCCCTAGGATCTGCTCTCACCAAAAGGAGCCACCTTGCCCAAGTATACTCACCCTCACCAGGATGGACCCCATTCAGAGACTGGTTGTTGAAGATTTTGTCCCATGATTTAAATTTGGAACATCTCTGAAGGGCCATCAGCTCTAATGTTCCTTATGGATAGGCAACTGCATTACACTTCAACTTTTCTGCCCACTCCTACTTCCTTCTCTTCCATTTACATCACTGCTCATTATCCCCAAGGGCATGACCAATAATTCACCTATTCACAGACCCTCATCTCAGCTTCTTCTGTCCCAGGAGCATCCTACCTATGACAAACCCTTTCATTTGTTATCTGAGGACAGAAGTTATGGGTATGTGGGGACATCCAATTTCCATTTTGCTTTATTGAGGTTACAAAGATAAAAATTTCATTGTAATTAGTTATATATATAAAAAGAACAAAAAAGCAAGACTTCTAAACAAAATAACTATAGGCTGGGGCTTCCTTTGGGGGCAGATATGCAGCCTATTTTAGCCTTTTTTGCTTAAGAACAACAGAAAATAGTTTTAGTCTGTTAATGCCATCAATTTCCTAGGATTTATAAACAGATTAGCACATGCATGACGGTGTTAGGGATTTTAGGCACATGTAGATGATTTTCCTTTGGTTCAGTTTTTGGGTTTGGTTATTTACTATCTTTCTCCTCTTACTAAAATGTAAACTCCCTGAAACCAGGAAGCATCTCATTCTTGCCCCAACTCTCGGCATCTTGCCCAGCAGACAGAAGGACTTGGTAAATAACTGTTAAATGAATGTTGCTCTATGCACTTCTTTCTTGTCTTCTGGCATGTAGGTGGATGGTCAAAGGCCTTTAGTCTGGTGTAGAGAGCCAGTGAGGACTCGAGTCCAGCAGATGCTGATTGAGGTGGAGACAGAAGCTCGTGCTTATTTTCCTAGAAGGTTTTTACAAATTGCCAGGAAGAGAGCTAGAACAGGCAATATTTGGAGCTCATCTTAGTGGGATATTGCCAGATGAAGAAGTCAGGAAAAGATGTGGATCATAAAGCCAAGGGGTTGAATCCAGAAGTTAGAGAGCAGGTCATTATAGAATGTAGTGTTTGAATTAGGCTTCTGAGCTGGGACTGAATTCCAACTCTGCCCTGGACTGTGTGACCTTGGTCAAATCATTCAAATACTTAAGTAGTCCAAATAAGGCTACCTTATTTACCATATAAGGTTAATAGTAGCACTCATGAAGTCTTATTATGAAGACTTAGGAAATTAAAATCACATGTGGAACATGATAAATGTTAGTTCTTGTTAGTAAGCCAGCCAGTTGGTCAGTAGAGAAACAAGGCAGGACTATTTGGAGAAGAAAGTTTTGTGATTTGTGCACCCGAAGAAGGAATAACCAAAAGCTAGATCTCTGCCCATTGATAGTTCAGGACTTGCCATTTTATCCTTTGCACAGAGCCTGAAACAGAGGTAGGGTGAGGCAGAGAGTCTTGCAGTTGTGGCAGGATCCTCTGAGCTTTACCTATGAGCTCAGGGAGGTCAGGAAGTCCAATACAAGTGGAATATATCTCCCATGCTCACAAAGGAAAATAATTGAGAAGTTTGGAGCACAAAAAAAAAAAAAAAAAAAAAGAGAAGTTTGGAGCACAAAAGCAGAACCTCAAGAAATAGCACTGCGCTGAGATCCCTTTTTTATTTTTTAAGATTTTTTAAATTTATTTGAGAGAGAGTGAGAGAGAGAGTAAAAAAGAGAGAGAGCAGTGTGAGGGGCAGAGGGAATCTCCAGTAGACTCCCCACTGAGCATGGAGCACAGCACAGGGCTCAATCTCACCAATCTGAGATCAAGACCCTGAGACCATGACCTGAGCTGAAGTCAAGACTTGGAGGCTTAACCAACTGAGCCACCCAGATGCCCCTGAGATCCCTTTAATTAGAGGAAAGGAAAGCCCTTCAGGGTACAGAGCACTGTCCAGTGGAGAGTGTGTGATTTTCCTTTCCTTGAGGTGGTCACTTTGCTTTAGGAATCTCAAGGGCTTGGAGAAGCATTTGTCTAGCACTATGCTTCCAATATGGTAGCCACCAGTTCTGGCTACAGACCTACAGATGTAGCTGGTCCAAACTGAGACATGATTTAAGTTTAAAATACACACTAGATTTTAAAAATTTGGTACAAAAAAGGATTTAATATGGCTCAATAATTTTTATGTTGATCATACACTAAAATGTTAACATTTTGGATATATTAGGTTAAATAAAATACACATCATTAGAATTAATTTCATTGTTTCTTTTTTTTTTTGATGGAGCTGCTAGGAAATTTAATATTATACATGTGACTTGAGTCTGTGACTTGGCATTCTCTTCCCATTGGATAGCATTGGACTACATCTCTGCCTACAGAAGTCAGTTCAACAGTCAGTATATCTGAAAGATTAAAAAAAATCTCCTTTTCATCACATAGTCTTCAGCACCAACTCTCTGGTTATAAGGCCCCTCTTAACAGATGAGGTTGGCTCTATACTGATAAGTTACAGGTTGGGATTTGTGAACCTACAGCAAGCACAGGTTGTTAAGTCCAATCTCTGATAATTTTATCTAAGAGTCTATTTAAGTAAATGTTAGCTTTTCTTCTCTCTATAGCAAGCAAAAATTGATCCTGATAAATTTAATGGCAATGCATTAAATTTACTGAGTCATCATTCCAGTAAATGTAAGCTAACTGTAATATGTCACTAGACATTTCTAGTAGCAGGCATTGAGAATAGCAGAACTGATCTCTAATGACTAAAATATCTGTAGAGTCTGTTCCTGTGGATTAAGGTGGTGGAATGTATTCAGCACCTTTTGAAGGGTTCTTGAGATTTAGATGGAATAAAATACTCTTATTGGTGTTCCTTTCATTTAGGTGAAGTTATAAGTTTCTCCAAAATTTTGGAATTATCCCTATAGGTTACATAATTAAATTAGGGATAACAAAATTTGCCTTGAAAGAGCCAGACACACACACACACACACACACACACACACACACAGCCAGACAATCCCATAGAATAAAAGGGTGGTAACTGGTATGGAGTATGGAATCACCTTGAGAGTCCAATTGATGAAAACAAAAGAGGTTTTTAGATTTGGAGCCAGATTATAAAACTTGGCTTTTAGTTGCTATTTTACTGATGAATGACCACCTAACTGTGGATAAATCATTCCTTCCTCCAGAGTCTTATTCTTCTGGAAAATTGGAGAGGGTTATTACTAGAATAGATGATTGCCAGTTTTGGATTTGAGATAGAAATTTGCAAGTTGGCAGTATGACAATATTTAAGCCTATCGTAACTGATGTGCTCACCTGGGGAAAGTTTAGAGAAAAAAAGTTGAAAGTTACAAAGGAGCTCCAGGCATATTTTAAACAATGGGCCCGTTGAGGAAGTATGTGATATCTTAAGTTGACTGTTACTATAGGATGTCAGCCATTTGGATGTTTGTTATTTTTGCTAAAAGAACTCACAACTTCTTTTCTCTATTATTAAACCAGTTTTAATACAAATTGAGTTCTCAATAGTACTCTCATTGAAGTGGAATTAGAAGTGTTTGTGTAAAATAAAGGCTGATGTGTTCATTGTTGGATGCCTACAAGGATCATTCTCCCCTCCCTCATTACAGAATCCAATTTTTGTAGTTGTTGTTCAAGTACTTATCCCTCTGCTTCAGGTAAAGAGAGGCAACCTCTAGCTTTTAGCTCTAGGCTTGATTAGTCTGAAGAGTCACAATCTTAAAGATAAGAGTCCTTTATCTGTGATTGTTCAGGGATTGTCATGTGACCAGTTGAATGGAATGAACAGACTGTTTTTTGGAATGTCTCTCTCTTCTGGGAAAGTTTTGGAAAGTAGCCACTTTTTCTTCGAAGTTGTTGTACATAAATATGTGGCCTAGATGTGTGAGGATAAAGCTGATCAGAAAATAGTGGGGGAAAAAGAGAAGATGACCCTGGATAAAGCAAATCCTGAAGCTCACCTTGTGTCTAGACTTTTAGAGCTTGTGGCCAGTAAATTCTTTTTTAGTGTAAGCAACTTTGAATTGGGTTTTGGTGACTTGTGGCTGAAAGTAGCCATCATAATCTTGCTGCATTATATTCTATCCATAGCTAGAAACTTGGAGTGCACAAAATGTTTGGCTCAACATGTCTTATCTGCACACATTTTATTCATTTTAAAAACATAGGTTGGAGGATTCTCTCTCTCCCTCTCCCTCTGTCCCTCCCCTTGTTTGTGTGTGCTCTCTTTCACTTGCTCTCTCTTCCAAAAATAAATAAATAAATAAATAAATAAATAAATAAATAAATAAATAAATAAAAAAAACCCCAAAGGTTGGAGCTATTGCAGAAATGAAGAGAAGATCCTATCTTTTCAAGGATCTTCTTCTTTTTTTTTTTTTTTTTTCAAGGATCTTCTATTAAAAGTTCTCACTTCCACATTTAGCTTGTCACAGGCAGACCTCTTTGATGGCTGAGAGGTTCAGGTTCCAGAATCAGGTCTTCAGTCTCCTTTGATCTTACAGGACATGCTAACTCTGCCTGTCACATCAGAAGCACTGAGCTGGAGGAGTGCTAGGAGGGAGTGGGTGAAGGTGAGAATGAGGAACAAGGATGAAGAGCACAGGTACTCATAAAGGTCAACAACTTGTGAAACGAATCCTGTGAAATTTGTGCTGTGAAAGAAATGAGAACAGGTTCATAGTTTTAATCTTCCTTATCAATAATGGTTGCAAAAAAAAAAGGGAAAAGGAAATAAACATTTATTAAGTGGCTACCATTTTAAGGCATCTTGCTAGGAACTAGCAGCTTTCATGAATGTGGGGTGGTAAAAGTGTAATGAAGGAATAGCAATAGAGATAGGATACCATCAGTAAGGTATGTGTCTATCTCTTGCATGTTGGGAGGCATATGTATCTTATTTAATTTAATTATCAGATAAATTATTTGCAGCATTATCATTCCTATTTTTATAGAATGAATAGAGGCACAGAGAAGTTGAGTAACTGACTTGAATTCACATAGAACTGAATTAAATTAGACCTCTTTCAGTTCTAAGCCAATCTTCTCTACATTATTCAAACTTTCTTCCACCATTCTCATCCTCATTCATCTTCATTCCCACCCTTAGCAAAGTGTCCAAAATCAGCTTGTCTCAAAATGAGGATAAGCAGTAGTTCTTGGTTATACCTTGTGGGCCACAGGGATAGGCACTGATTCTGGAAGCAGTAATTTATAAACAATTCTCTTTTCTAGATTCCTTTTCCCAGCCTCAATGGTGCTCTTGCTTGTCAATTCATTTCTTGGCAGATGTCTGTGATGTTTACTTGTAGTCTTACTTTTAGGTTATGTGTTTCCATTGTTTTCTTTTACAGAAATGGATTTTCAATAGAATCATTCTCAAATCCAGATAGATTTTTATCAGTTCAGGTACAGACATTTAGCCATTCTCCTACAGTTAGTTTTCTGTTGCTGTTGAAATACCGATTTTGGGAAGGAGAGCCTCAGTTAAGTCCATGGTCATGGGCCACAGGATGGCTGTGATTTGAATTGAAAAGTCTTTGGGTCCCTTTGGGGTAAGATAATGAAACCAAGATTTAAATGCACATATTTAGGTTGGAGACATAGTTGAATTATTGGATCCTTGCTAGGAGACTGGTCCCTGAGTCAAGGGGCACAGGGCCAAAAGTTGGGGATCAAGAAGCAATGATCAGGGGCTGTAAAGAAAAGAGATGCGAGTCCAGGTAAACAAGAGTGAAGGTTGCAAAGAGGGGCTCCTGGTTGAGAGTAAGCTCTTTAGTAGATCTCTACTAGGATATTACCTCGCCATCATGAATTATGCAGAGTGGTGAAATTGGATGAAGGTCTTTCCAGTATCATTTCCCTAGACAAGAGGCAGGCTCACAGATAGGAGATCTTATCTGACACTAGCTAGCCTTAGGCAGACAGTAGAGTAGTATGATGGTTGATTTTATGTACCAACTTGACTGGGCCATGAGGTGCATGTACATTTGGTCAAACATTGTTCTGGATTTGTCTGTGAGGATGTTTCTGGATGAGATTAGAATTTTGTTATTATTATTATTAGTAGTAGTGCTATTATTATTACTATTATTATTATTATATAGAGAGAGAATCTTAAACAGGCTCCATGCCCAACACAGAGCTTGACTTGGGGCTTGATCTCACAACCCTGAGGCTTAACCCACTGAGCCATCCATACACCCCTCATTTTTTTTTTTTTTGATTATAGTTGACAAAGTTACATTAGTTTCAGATGTACAATATAGTGATTTAACAACTCTATAGGTTATGCTGTGCTCACTACAAGTGTAGCTACTATTTGCCACCCTGCAATGCTATTACAGTACCATTGACTATATTCCCTATGCTGTTCGTTTTATTCTCATGACTTACTCATTACATAACTGGAAGCCTGTATCTCCCACTCCCCTTTACCTATTTTGCCCAACCATCCACTCCACTTCCCTCTGGCAACCATCAGTTTATTCTGTGTATTTATATGTCTGATTCTGTTTTTTGTTTGTTTATGCACTTAAAAAAATTCCACATCTAAATGAAATCGTATGGTATTTAGTTGTCTTTCTCTGTTTGACTTATTTCACTTAGCATAATACCCTCTAGGTCCATCCATATTGTCATTAATGGCACAATCTCATACATTTTTATTGCTGAGTAATATTCCATTGTATATCTATGTCACATCTTCTTTATCCAATTATCTACAATTGGACACTTGGGCTAGAGATCTAGATTTTATATAAGGAAGAAACTTAAAAAAACTTTAAATAAATAAATAAAGTAGGTTTATAAATGTGGATAAAAAAGCTCTGAAGTCAACTTTAGTCTACTTTTTAAGAACTTCTCTCTATGTATATGTGTGTGTGTGCATGTGTATATATGTATGTATGTATGGGGTGTTAAGGGGAAAACCAATGTGAGAAACTCATGTGCACAGTGGTTTGTGTGTGTGTGTGTGTGTGTGTGGTGAACATACCATACATGAAATATATCATTTTAACTATTTTATTTTATTATTATTTTTTAAAGATTTATTTATTCATGAGAGACAGTGAGAGAGAGAGAGAGAAAGAGAGAGAGGCAGAGACACAGGCAGAAGGAGAAGCAGGCTCCATGCAGGGAGCTTGATGTGGGACTCGATCCTGGGACTCCAGAATCTCGCCCTGGGCTGAAGGCAGGTGCTTAACTGCTGAGCCACCCAGGGATCCCCATTTTAACTATTTTAAAGTGTACAACTCAGTGGCATTAAGTACATTTACAATGTTGTGCAGCCATCACCACTCTGTAGTTCCAGACCTTTTTCATTACCCCAGATAGAAACTCTGTATCTTTTAACCAACAGGAGGAAAAAGAATGAATCAACAAACTCTCAGCATCTTCAGCCTTGACTATGCAGAGAAAAATATCTTTCCTGTTCCTAATTCCTAACTTTGAACCAGTGTCCATTATGCTGAAGGATGTAGCATTGCTGTGAGGCTCCCCAGAGAGGTGATAACATTTTGCTGTTCACAAAAAGCTGCTGGAATAGATTACTTTGTTTTTTAAAAAAATTAGCTCATTTTTAACAGTAATTTTTATTTATTTATTTCTTCTTTTTTAAATTTAAATTTTAGTTAACATACAGTGCAATATTGGGTTTGGGAGTAGAATTCAGTGACTCATCATTTACATGCAACACGCAGTGCTAATTGCAATGAGTGCCCTCTTTATTACCCATCACCCCTGTAGTCCCTTCTCCACCCTCCTCCCTCCATCAATCCTCAGTTTGTTCTCCATGGTTTGGAGTTGGTTACTTTGAAATTAATTTTCCACAGCTGGGACTGGAAAGCTCCAGAAGAGAAATCCTTTAAAACTATTTGAAAGTACAGTGGTAAACTTTTTGAACTTTTCACTATGAAATAATAGAAATAAATTATTTACCTAATATGTTAATTTCAATGTACTTAGGATTTACTTAAAACAAACAGGCAACATTAATATAAAAAGAAATGGCTTACATTAACATTTTCAATAGAAAAAGAGAACATGCAATGACTTGGTATGGGTTCTACACTCATTTCCAATGTTATGTGTTGAGTGGTTTTCCCCACACCACCAGGCAATTCTTGGACACCAGTTGGGTGTCCCGCAAGTCAACTCAGTTCTGACACTCTCTCCCTGGAGATAGCAGCATATTCCACAGGCTGAGGTCTCAGTACCACAAGACTCCCTCTATTTCAGATGCCAATAGCAAGCCTAGGTTGTTATCTCTGCTCCTAACAAATGGCTATAAACCTGAGCTTCCCAGAACCCCTTCCTTGGGTTTAATTCGTTTGCTGGATTGGCTCACAGAACTCAGAAAACCAATTTACTGAGTAGATTACTACATTTGACATTCTCTCTGAGCACACCTCTCTCCCCAAATCTCCATGTGTTCACCAACCTGGAAAATCTTTGAACCCCATCCTTTTGAGTTTATGGAGGCTTCATTACTTTCGCATGCCTGAGTAAATCACTGGGCATCAATGAGCAAAGTCCATCTTCAGTCCCTCTCCCCTCTCCAGAGGATAGAACTGAAAATTCCAACCCTCTAGTCACAGGGTTGGTTCCTCTGGTGACTAACTCCCATCCTAAAATGCTTTCTCCATTTCATTTATATAAAAAAGACACTTTTATTGGTATCCATACTTAGGAAATACCAGGGATTTAGCTACTCTGGTATTTAGTCTTCAATCCAGAAGACTAAAATGGGATTGAAGACTAAAAATAGATTTCTTCTTTTTTTTTTTTAAAGATTTTATTTATTTATTCATGAGAGACACACAGAGAGAGGCAGAGACATAAGCAGTGGGAGAAGCAGGCTCCCCACAGGGAGCCTCATGTGGGACTCAATCCCAGCATTCTGGGATCACGACCTAAGCCAAAGGCAGGTAGATGCTCAACTGCTGGGCCACCCAGGCGTTCCTAAAAACGTATTTCTTAATGTAAATCACAATGGGCATTTTTCATATGCCTATGCAGTTTTTAGGTAAAGTTTGATTTTTTTCTATACATTTAATAATACTCTAGTTTCCATCATTTTCAGGAAATTTCCAGAAACTAAAATACTCTTTTTTTTTTTTTTAAAGTACATAAACTTGCTTCCTAACCACTTGGTTGGATTGCTTTTTCCCCTGCCTGTCGAAACACAGACTGTTAATGGATATTAGACATTCTCGGTGACTCAGTCACACTTGATGAAAAGCTGCTCTTTAGTGAAGCCCTTAACAGCTAATGGAATGTAGAGGGCTGTCCACCGTTACATGAAACGGCTCACTGATAGCCTGCTTTTAGAGTTCTGGCAGCTTGTGCATGCCCCTCTCCTCTTCTTTGTCTCCCTTGTTTTTGTACTGAACATTTTCATGTTTTCTGCCTTCAGGAAAACTGTCTTCAGCAAACCCCATTTCCAACTTCTTTTGCTGTTGCTATTAGAAGCATGTGTGTAAAGCCAAGATGCTGAATGCCTGTAGTCTTTGAGGACCAAAGGCTTTTGCCTTTGGAATAAAATATATGAACTTTAGTGTATTTAGATTTCTTTTCCGTTTTGTTTTCAGATTCATACTTGCGTGCTATGTGATTAAAACAAAGAGATATAGTAATTTCTGGAGCTTGACTCTCAAGGCTCCAATCCCATCTGGGTCACTGCACTGTGTGACCTTGGACAAGTTACTCAATCTCCTGTGCTCAGTTTCCCTATCTGTGAAAGGGGGATCAGTACTAATATTATGTTATTTTATAATGTTATGGTGTGATTTCAATATATTAATACCTATAAAGCTCATAGAAGAGTGCCTGCAAATAGCAAGTTTTAAATGAAAGTTTTAATTTCATTTTTAAAATGAAATCTGTTAATATACCTTATATACAGACATGAGAAGTGAAATGTTTTTATTTTATTTTATTTTTTTAATTATTTATTTATTTATTTATGATAGTCACACACAGAGAGAGAGAGAGAGAGAGAGGCAGAGACACAGGCAGAGGGAGAAGCAGGCTCCATGCACCGGGAGCCCGATGTGGGATTCGATTCCGGGTCTCCAGGATCGCGCCCTGGGCCAAAGGCGGGCACCAAACCGCTGCGCCACCCAGGGATCCCTGTGAAATGTTTTTAAAATACAGTTCTCCCTGTTTTTAAAAATTTGATCCACACCTTTTTTTTGAACATCAACTCTATAATATATTGTGCTAGATGCTATAAAGCATACATGCCCAGAACTGTCTGAAGAGTTTCCTAAATAATGGAGTGCTTACCAATCTTAGGTATAAAGGATGTGAAAGTAAGTATGAGCATGTTTAGAAATGGGAAAAAACAGTGAGAAATGTAGTCAACATGGGGGTTTAATTGTTCATGTTTTTAAGATTTTATGTTCCAAAGCAAGATGATACAGCCAAGCCTATGATAAGTATATAACTACTGCTCTGAGTAGGTCTTTGGGAAGAAATAAGTCAATGCAAGCTAAGCTCTTGCTTTAGTTAGCCCATTCTTGGAAGGTTGCAACAGTGGGGGTCCTGCTGTAAGAACAGGATGCAAGGAGAGGGATGTGTGGAGAGAGGGAGAGAGTGGGTGTCTGAGACCCATAACTTACTTGGCCAGATGATACTATAAGACCCATATTGACTCTTCTGACTTCTTTTTGAATAAGCCATTTAAGAAGAGGACGTTAACAGTTCTTGTGAAAAAGGGGTATTGGTAAAATCATACCCATTGCTAGCTACATCCATACCAAGGGAAAACATTGGGCCCATTAAGCAGCCTACCTCAGGACCAGGGATGTTGAAAATAGGTTGGGAGAGAAGTTTGTGCCACTTCTTGCTTTGTTTTCCTTGTGTACTATGCCCAGGAAACACCTTTTGTCAGCTTTTAGCGTGTAGGGTGGAAAATGCTCAACATGATCATTTCACATAGATGAGTGAAAGTGAAATAAACAGTTATTTCCATACTAATTACTCTAGCTAGCAAACAGAAGCCACTTGCAAAAAAAAGGATGCACATCTTATTGATTATGTTGAGTCATATATTGTTTACTCTGTTTCTCGTTTGCATATAGATTATATTTATTCAATGTATTAGTCTGCTCAGGCTGCTGTAACAGAATACCACGGACTGAGTAGCTCAAACAACAGAAATTTATTTTCACATAATTCTGGGGGCTGGAAATTCCAGATCAAGGTTCCCTAGGCATAGCTTCTCCTAAGGCCTCTCTTCTTGTCCTCACTTAGCCTTTTTTGGTGATTGTCTTTTCACTCTGTCCTCACATGGCCTTTTTTTGACGCGTGTATACCCCAGGTGTTTCTTCTTATAAAGACACCAGTCCTATTGGTTAGGGCCATACTCCAAAAGCCTCATTTAACCTTAATTACCTCCTCAAAGGCCTTATCTCCAAATATAGTTATATTAGGGATAAGGGCTTCAATATATGAATTTTGAAGAGAGGGGTGCATAATTCATTCCATATACTCAGGAAGATAGATTATAAACTGCACTAAAGAAGAGACCTTTCCTTTGCAGCCACACCAAGAAAGCTGATAGGATCTATAATAAAAACTACTATCACCGAACACAAACAACTTACTGGGGGTAGTGGGTTCTGGGGTTGGAAAATAGTATTGTTTCCTCAAGAGAAATAATTCTTGCCCCATATGTTAAAATTCTTTGAGAGAATGAGTATCTAGATAAGGGATATGCATAAATAATAGAGCTGTAAAGTGCCTTGGAGACCATCCAGTTCCATCCTTTTGTTTTACCAGTGAGCACATTGAGTGCTGGAAGGTCATGGGCTTTGCATGAAGTCACACAGGTAGTTAGTGGCAGAGCTGAGAGGAGACTGCAGCATTTTATTTTTCCATAACATGCTGCCTCCAAATATATCTATGCGGAAGGAGGACCAGTGTATATAGTCTATTCAAAGTTTCAAAAAGTTGGACAAATTTTAATCCTAAAGGTGGTGAAACATAAGAGTTTTAGGGAATTGGTCTTATTTTGGTATGGAACTGATAAACACAGGAAATAAAAGATTTGAAGAGATGAGCATTCATCTTGCGAGATATTCACATTACTCAGCAAACATTTATGAATATCCAGCAGGCAGTGCTGAAGCTTGGGTTTTAAAATAGAAGCATTTTTATAAATGGTCTAGGAAGGATCATGGTTCACTAAGTCAGCATTTTCTAAGAAGGATATTGGTAAGTGTTTAAAAGAAAAGGGTTGGAGGCATAAATATGTTTGGAAATAGTTAAGTAAAATGTGATTTCTTTGGTATAGCACTTCTCTGGGCTACTGCTTCAATAATTAAACATGATGGGTTAGTATTTTCCTAAACTTTTTTGACCAGAGAAACTCCCTTTCATAGAATACCTTGTAAGAAATAATGTGAAATCTACAAGGCAAAATACCAAGTCAGTGAGGATAGGAAGGAACTGAGTGTCCAGGAACACTTATTATTTGCACAGTATATTTTAGCATACTACATAGTCTTATCTTCTTTTGCCCATAAATAATCTCACTTATAGTTTTCATACATATTACTTCCTGAGAAGGATGCCTATTTTTGAATTCTTTTGTATTATTACAGTTCTTTGTTATGGTGCTCTAGGTATAAGTGCTTAGTAGATACTTGTTAATTGTCAATGTGATTATAGTCAATGAGTTGCAGTGGTGATGACTGAGAGGTAATGCAATTAGGGAAGAAAAATAAAGCTATATGTTGTAGGTACAAACTTTACGAATGATAACTGTCACATTTGTAACTTTTCTTCATCTTAACATTATTTTGACTCCACTCACATTTTTAAAAAAGATTTTATTAATTTATTCATGAGAGACACAGAGACATAGGCAGAGGGAGAAGCAGGCTCCCTGTGGAGAGCCTGATGTAGGACTCAATCCCAGGACCCTGAGATCACACCCTGAGCTGAAGGCAGACACTCAATCACTGAGCCACCCAGGTGCCCCTCCACTCATGTTTTAGTTATTAATGTTACTTCCTTCTCCTTTGAATGTTATAAGAATCCCAAGACTTACAAATATATGGAGATTAGTGGAGGGCCTTGAATCTCCAGTTCATCAAGACAACCCTTGATGCATTCATATGCAAGCCTGGCTTATCTATATGTGTCCAGTGTAATCACAAGGGTTCTTATAAAATGGAGGCAGGAACATCACAGAAAATAAGATGTGACAAAGGAAGCAGAAGTCAGAGAGAGAAGATCAAAGATGCTATGCTGCTGGCTTTGAAGATGGAGGAAGGGGCCATGAGCCAAGGAAAGAAGGGGGTCTTTACAAGGTGAAAAAGGCAAGGTAATGGATTTTCTCTTAGAATCTCCAAAAAGAATACAGCCTTTCTCTGCTGACACTTTGATTTTACCCAAGTGAAATCCATTTGGAACTTTGGACCAACAGAGCTATTAAGATAGTGAATTTGTGTTTCAGCCACTAAGTTTGTGGTGATTTTTTGTAGCAGCAATAGAAAACTAATACAGATTTGCAATATCTTGAAGCATTGGGTTCTTCTATTTTCTTTCTTAAAGGGCCTGGGGTGGGACTGTGGGTGTGGGTTGGGGTTGTACCATGACACCATTCCCCTATGCCACATTGCTGAGGTATTGTTTGGAGCAGGGGCTATTCAATGGACCTTTAATGATGCTTTTCTATTTTTTCCCTCACCAACTCTATCTCCTCCTTTTTATTCCCATTCCGGGAGAACATCTATTCACTGAGCTCAAAGTTAGGAAAAGAGAATCCTTCTTGAATGGAAGAGGGAAAAATCTATGCAAACAAATCACACATATATAGCTCAATAATTCATCTTACCAAATGTACTTGTAGAATAACATTCTAAGCGGTAGCTTCTGATACAAGAAAGTCTTAGATACCCCAGCCATTAAGTCCATCTCTTTTCCTTGGTTTACTTGCCTTTCTTTTGGTCTCAGTGAAACTAACACTTTTCCTTCTCTACTACCCTTTGTATGTGTGCATATTTGTGTGTGTGTATACATAGATATAAAATTACCATATATATCACAGTATAAAAAATTTATATATAACATTGCTATGCATAATCTTAGTTCATAGAAGGAATAAAGAGTTAAAATTTTCTAATTCAGAAGTATCTAGAAAAGACTAGTTAGAAATTTTCTTGGTTGCTTTGTGAGAAGAGAGATGAAGCAAATGTTTAATAACATAGGTGCCTGAGGATTATTCTGTGAGTTTTTTGGGAAAAGGTAGGTTTATGTACTCTAAGCGATGTGACAGACAATGGAAATTTTATGCTTAATTTGCATGCTAATGAGACTCTTGGTTCCTTTCAAAGCCATTAATGGTATCCTCCTATGATTCCTCTGACAGTAGTTAATACATATATTTTGTTCTTTTGGGCCATAACTGATAAAATGAACAGTTGAAAATAGTATCTTGAATCGAATATTAAACTGAAATGAACCATACTAATTTACTAAATCTTGAACTAAATCCAAATACTGGTTTTGTATTAAATGATAAATGGATCAGTTTTGTTTTGTTGTTTTTTTTTCCCCCAGAATTGAACTGCTTGAGCCAGACCTGAGCCTGCATATTTCCCCCCCAAATCACTGAATTGGAAGAAAGCAGAAATGTCAGAATGTCTGCTGTACAAAATTTGAGCCAAACTATTTCATTTGGTTTGAAATCCCTGATGATAAGGGAATTGTGTCTTAATATGTTTGTTTTCATCTCTTTTATTTTTAGGTGCAACAAGCATGAAGATCTCTTATTTTCTAGACGCTTTGGCAACCATAACTAGTCATACCAAAAATGTTGTTCAGAGTTCCAAGTAATATTATCAAAAGGATTCACTTTTAAATGCGCACACACAGAGGCTGACAAGTGGGTAACTGGAAGCCTGCCTGTGTCTGGGAAACTAGGTAGAGTATTCATAATACAAAATGGTCCTTCACAATTCTTTTTTTTTCTTTAAAGAAAAACCCATTCATCTTGACTTTCTGCTGATGTGCTGTTGCATTGAGGCCCTTTTTCACAGGTCTTGAAGATAATTTATCTGAAATTAATTAAACTATTTGTCTGAAATTAAAATAGGCAGCCTGCCTCCTGGAGGCACAGTTTGGGAAAGGTGTCCACCATAGAGTACTACCTTTAGCAGGGCCAATGTTTCTGTGAAGGCTTAGGTCTATATCCAGACCAATATCAGGGACTTGCATTCTTCTAGGTTGGAACCTAGAAATTCAGAAAATTCTATGAGTTTTTGAATTAGTCATAAGAATTGTGATGTAGATGGGGGTCGCCTTAACTGGCTAATGACTAGGAAACTTGTCAATATTAGTTTTCTTCTGAATCAATTCTTCTGATCTGGCTGTAGATGGAACCCATCTTTCTACATTATAAATTATGCCTTATTGTAAAATCTACAACAGAAGGTACAGACATTTAAAGCCATGTAATCTGTTCCTCTGACAGTAAAGGCCAGTTCTGTAATGCTGTCTTTGGTATTGCAACCTTTGAAAATAAGAAACCCAATTCACTAACATGTAGAGTAATTCTCAAGAGGGTTTATTTTCTGAACCCGTAGATTTACTAATCAAATAAATTGCTACTCTTAGTTAAGTTTCCTGATCCTACCCATTGCTGTATTTGACCATTTTGGTAGGTTATCATCTTTCTTTGCATTTGTAGTCAAATATATTTTTCCTCAGTCTTGTTATTTGCTTTACCAAGACCTCATTCTTAAATGACATTTCTCAATATCAATTTATTAGTTTTTAATTAGCCTTATAGCCTTTAAAAAAATAATAGGTGACTAAATTTTGCATTTTGTAAATACCTTTTTAAAAGTTTGCTTTGTATTTCTAATCTCTGATAATCATGTTGCTCTTGTAATTAACTAAGTAGAGAAAGCATTGGAAATTTAGTTTAGGCACATTTTTTAGTAAATAATAATTATGGAAACAGTAACAATCTAGCAAATTATCTATGTTCACATGTGCTCTCTAAGGAGCATAGAGGCCACAATAAGGTTTAATGGGTATTTAAAGACTAAAATAGAAGATTTATTACTGATCATTTGAATATGATAACTCTCTCTTGCATATTGATTTTCAACTTGTAAATCACTTGTATACATAATTTCATTTTGCCCTGACCACAATCCCAGAGATGAGGAAGGGAGGGAACTATTATTTATAGATTTGGACAAGATATTCCAAGGACAAGAGCTCAGAGCACACCTGGTTCTTAATTCCTTCAACAATTAGTCTCTGCTACTCATCACCCCTTGATGACCCTGAAGTTTTTGCAAACATTTCTTTACTTCATTTTTGTTAGTTTTACAAAAGCTATAGTTTTTCTTTGCTTTCACCTGAATGATCCTCTAGGCTTCAACAGTTTCAAAAAATCTGAGAAACGGTATTCAGACCATATTGAGATTATCTCTTTGGAGTAAAAAATATCTCCTTTATGACCACACACACCAACCTAATTCTTTTTTTTTTTTAATTTTTATTTATTTATGATAGTCACACAGAGAGAGAGAGAGGCAGAGACATAGGCAGAGGGAGAAGCAGGCTCCATGCACCAGGAGCCCGATGTGGGATTCGATTCCGGGTCTCCAGGATCACGTCCTGGGCCAAAGGCAGGTGCTAAACCGCTGCGCCACCCAGGGATCCCGCACACCAACCTAATTCTTACTGAAATTCTGACCAAAGAATTTTATTTGTCTTTTAATTGAATGTCATTTTATTTCTTGTATTTACTAAAAGCTATATGTAAAAAAAGGTTTAAAAATACAATTTTTATTCATTAGCTTACATCAAGTTTATAACTTTAGGAAGAAATAAGGCAGAGAGGCATGTTAAAGACAGCATTAAAAAAAATAAAGACAGCATTGATCTGAAGAAATGAGGTAGGGAGGCATATTAAAGACAGTGCTGACCTGAGTAGAAGGAGATCAATGCTCTAGGTCTATATCTATCACTGATTCCTTATGTACATCTGAGCCTCAGCTTCTAAATCTGTAACATGAGATAGTTGGACTGTTGGTCTCTGCAGTTCAACTGCTAACTCTAAGATTTCAAGGTCTTGAACTTAAAATTGTTGATTTCTGTTTATGCCATATCTTCCAGGCTGTCTTCTAGGAAAATGAGATCTATATTCTAGTTATATGATGGGAGCAATATTAGAGTTGTCTGAGGCAGGGACTATTATATGTGTGCCAGAACTCATGTCCTCTAGCTTTTGGTACATAGTAAGGACTGAATTCTGGCATCTGGAATTTGGGTAGAATGGGAGCACTTTCAAATCTTATTGCAAAGCATCCCAGCACAACCAACTCTTTCTCTGTTCCTCATCTCTGGCCACAAGCTTGAGACTTTCTAGTCACAGGTGATAGTGGAGATACAAGCTAGAAGGAGTCTGATTCCTTGAATCTCTGCATGGAAGGTTGCCTGTTCAACACATGATTAATACTACATGAGACATAAATAAACTTATGTGAGTCCACTGAGATTATCTTTCACTGCAGATAATACTAAAGTAGGATGCTGATTAACACAAAAAAATGAAATGTGCATCATTGGTTTGAAGGTCAGGTGGTAAAAAGGCAAAGAAGTATGGTTACCTAGAAGATTGAAGAGCTCTGTTGTATCATGGCAAAATGTTTGGTAAAAATATCATCCGTGATGTTTTGGAAGACATATATTTGCCTAGGACCTTGTAGTTCTATCACAAATGAGGGAGTCTGTGATTATGTTGACTGTTACTGACTGTTTTGAAAAAAAATTATAATAAGAAATAAAGCAAGTTTTGGCTAGTTCTCAAGCAGAGAATCAAGGAAATGGAGGAATTCTAGATATTAGGGCCTTATAGGCGGGAAACACCAACTACTTTTCATAAGATTTAAGATTAAAAGGCCATTAGTGAAAAAGACCAGCAGATTTTTCAGTTAAAAATAATAATTCATTTTGTGGTCTTACCTTCCCATCAAACTATTTTTTTTTCGGATAGCTTCAATGTAATCATCTTAAATTGTGTGTGTGTGTGTGTGTGTATGTGTGTGTGTGTGTGTGTGTGTGAGAGAGAGAGAGAGAGAGAGAGATTGAGAACAGAAAGAGAGAGAAGACAGAGGGAGGGAAAGAGAAAGAAGGACATGGGGTGAAGAAGGTAAGAAATAAGACAGGCTGGAGAATTATGTCTGAGAAAGAATTTTGGATGTGATTATTTGGCATTTAAAGTTGATTTGGGGATGCTTGCATGGTTCAGTTGATTAAGTGTCTGTCAGGGTCCTGGAATTGAGTCCCCACATTGGGGTTCCTTGCTCAGCAGGGAGCTTGCTTCTCCCTCTGTCTGCCAGTCTCCCTGCTTGTGCTCTCTCTCTGACAAATAAATAAATAAAATCTTTTTAAAAAAATTGACTTGGAAGTGGCTTTTGGCCTACAAGATTTTTTGAGGGAATCTGCTGCCAAAGAAAGCATGAATCTGTTCTAAGTTTAGATTGTTTAGAGACCTTAAAACAACCTTAGGCAGGGAGTGGGCTGCAAAAGATGCACAGTCTACAGATATTTCAGTTATGGCCTTGGAGATTAATGGACAAAGAAGAATTCCCGATGTAGTGTCTGTAACCATGGAACTGAATGAACAAAGAAGTACCTTCCAGAGAGCAGAATTAGTCTGTAAATAAGGAACTTTCCCAAATCCCAGATTGAGAGCTTTCACTATGGCTGCCCAGCAGGATTTTTTTCCATTCACCAGGAACTGCTATGTGCCTTACATTATTTTTTTTAAGACTTAAAAAAAATTATTTACTCATGAAAGACACACGGAGAGAGAGAGAGAGACAGACAGACAGAGACATAGAGGGAGGAGCAGGCCTCTTGCAGGGAGCCCGATGAGGTACTCAATCCCAGGATCCTGGGATCACACCCTGAGCTGAAGGCAGACGCTCAACCACTGAGCCACCCAGGCATCCCTGTGTCTTACATTCTTATTTTGAATGGGGGATTTTATTATAATTATCATGGCCCTACTTCACCATTGTATTTTTTTAATTTTAATTTTTTTAGCCAACATATGGTATATCATTAGTCTCAGATGTAGTGTTCAACAATTTATCAGTTGTGTATAACACCCACTGCTCATCACATCACACTATTGTATACTGAATGTTGTATAAGAGTGGACAGAAAACTTGATATTTAGTTCTTAAGTCACTATTTTTTTATTGTCCTACCTGCCAAGCCACAAGGAGCCACCTGATTGAGTTGACAGAAAGACTGTGCTTCTAAAGGAGAATCTGCTTTTTGAACTGGTTGTAGTGACTGCATGTGGCTTTGGAGGTACTTTTTACAGGGAGAAGGGTGGTTTGGGAGTATGATATATGTGTACTATAGATGGGAGGAACTGTAAAGTTGACATTTGGCCATAAGAACACATTGGCAGAATTACCATGTGTTAACAAGTCATTTCTTCTATCTCTTGGTAAATAGTGAGACTACTTTTCCCAGTCTTGCTTTATGTGGTCCTATGAGGTTTGGCCAATGCAATGGAAACTGAGGTTATGTCTGCTTCTTTCAGGCCTGGTCCACCAAAGCCTCTAGCACAATCATCTATGTTCTCTCTTTCCTTGTCATGTGGCTAAAAGCAAAATAATCTAAAGTTCTAGGGCAGAGGTCGGCAAACTACAGCCTGAGGGTCAAATCCAATCCATCACCTATTTTTGTAAATGAAGTTTTACTGAAACACAGTCATATGCATTTGTTTAGATATTGTCTATGGCTTTTTTTACACTATAACACAGACTTGAGTACAATAAAGACTGTTTAGGCCCACAAAGGCTAAAATATTTACTAGTTCTTCTTTACAGAAAGAATTTGCTGGCTCTTGTCTTAGAGAATGGTGGATAGAAAGTTTCTGGATTGCTATATTACTTTATGGGAGACTACTCGCTGCATACACTTTTAGATTTTACTAGAATAAATTCTTTTGTATTAGGAATTGAGATTTTTGGGATTACCTATGCAGCATCTAGAATTACTTTAGCTAATATTCTGTGACTGAGATTTAAATGTGGAAGGATCTCTTCTACCTTATGTCCAATGTCTCAGTATGAGATTTATGTCTATAAACAGTAAAAATTGACTAAATTTTTCAAAAAGAGGCTTTGAAATGAAGTTTGGCTCTAATAAGGAAGAGAGATTAGAATGCACTAATTCTTCTGATAAAATTCTGCTTACATCTATATTTTTAAGGATGAACTTTTTAAGGGTGCAGAATGGCTTATATTAAGTTTCTTTGTTGTTACAAGAAATTAATGCATTAAAGGCATACTCTAGTTATGTTTTAAATGTTTGTTCTTACAGAGTGCTTAGTTCTACTCTCAGGCTAAGGGTATTTTGCCATTAATTGGTCCCAAAAGAGCATCTGTATGTGTAATAGCTTTTAATTGAGCTACCCTTGCTTTCTCCTGAAAATAGACATTTATTTATAGAAAATGTTAAAAAATATAACCATGGAAATTCCTGGGTGACTCAGTCGGTTGAATGTTGGACTCTTGGTTTCAGCTCAGGTCTTGATCACAGAATCATGAGATTGAGCCCTCTGTTGAGCTCTGTGCTCAGCACGGAGTCTCCTTGAGATCCTCTCTCTCCCTCTGCCCCTCCCCTTACTCTCACTCATGCATGCTCTCTCTCTAAAATAGATAAATCTTAAAAACATATATAACCATGATCCCTAAGAAATCAACTCTACATTAATTGTAAGCTTTGGAAAAAATCCCAATAAAGTTGAGTACCTAAAACATATCTTTAAAAAGTTTTATATCAGGCCCCCCACTCACATGGCACTTGATGGCTCCAGTGGCCCCAGGATCCCAATTAGCCTTTGCAAACCTATGCTTCAGGCAGGCACTCATGAACCTAGGTTCCCAGATACAAAATTTCTCAACAAAATGCTAGCAAGCCAAATTCAAGAGCACATTAAAAGAATAATAAACTATGATCAAGTGGGTTTCATCCCTGGTATGCATGGATGTTTCAACATACAAATGAATAAATGTGATATACCACATTAATAGAATAAAAGATAAACATCTTATAATCATCTCAATAGATGCAGAAAAAGCATTTGACAAAATTCAACATCTTTTCATAATTAAAACAAGATTCAACATTCTTTCATAATTAAAACTCTCAACAAATGAGGTATAGAAGGAACATACCTCAACAATAAAGGCCATATATGACAAACCCACAGTTAACATCAGTCTCAATTATGAACGGTTGAAAAGTTTTCACTAAGATCAACAACAAGACAGAGTGCTTCCTCTTACCACTCTTATTCAGCATAGTATTGAAAGTCCTAGCCAGAACGATTAGGTAATAAAAAGAAACAAAAGTTATCTGATTCAGAAAGAAGGAATTAAAATAGTCTCTATTCAAGGATAATATGATCTTACATAGAAAATCCTAAAGATTCTATCCCCCAAAATGTTAGAACTAATAAATAAATTCAGTAAAGTTGCAGTATACAACAAAGTCAATATACAAAAATCAATTGTGGGGGCACCTTGGTGGCTCAGTGGTTAAGCATATGCCTTTGATTCAGGTCATGATCCCGGGGTCCTAGGATTGAGTCCTGCATCAGGTTCTCACCTCAGGCTCCCCACAGAAAGCCTCCTTCTCCCTCTGCCTATGTCTCTGCCTCTCTCTGTGTCTCTCATGAATAAATGAATAAAATCTTAAAAAAAAAAACCCAAATCAGTTGTGTTTCTATACACTAATAATGAACCATCTGAAAAAGAAATAAAGAAAACAATCATATTTGTGTTAGAATCAAAAGTAATAAAATACAAATAAATTTAACCAAGGAGATGAACAACTTCATCTCCTTCAGTTCATTTTGACTTGGTGTCAAAATTATGACATTGATGAAAAGCCTTGATGATGAAACAAATAAATGGAATATCTTGTGTTCATGGATTGGAAGCACTAATATCATTAAAATGTCTACACTACCCATTGTGTCTATAGACACAATGCAATCCCTATCAAAATTCCAATGGCATTTTTCACAGAGATAGAAAAAAAAATCCTAAAATTTGTATGGAACCACAAAAGACCCCAAATAGTCCAAGCAATCCTGAGAAAGAAGAATGAAGCTGGAGGCATCACACTTCTTCATTTCAAACTTAGTTACAAAACCACTGTACTTGAAACAGTATGGTACTGGCATAAAAACAGGCATAGACCAATGGAACAAAATAGAGAACCCACAAGTAAATCCACCCATGGTCAACTAATATTTGACAAGGGAGCCAAGACTACTCAATGAAGAAAGGATAGTTTCTTCAAATAATGGTTTGGGGAAAGCAGATGTTTACATGTAAAAAAAATGAAATTAGACTCTTACAGTACTCACAAAAATCTACTTGAAATGGATTAAAGATTTAAATGCAAGAACTGCAACATACTTCACTAGAATAAAACAATAGGGAAAAAGCTTCCTGATACTGATCAAGGCAATGGTTTTTGGATATGACACCAAAAACATAAGCAACAAAAGCAAAAATAAACAAATGGGACTACATCAAACTAAAGAGCTTCTGTACAGCAAAAGAAACAATCAGCAAAATGAAAAAGCAACCTATAGAATGGGAGAAAATATCTGTAAATCTTTTATTTGATTAAGAGGTAATATCCAAAATATATAAGGATCTCCTATAATGCAGTAGCAACAAAAACAACAAAAGTATTATTAAAAAATGGGCAGATGCCTGAGTGGCTTAGTCAGTTAAACATCCAACTCTCGATTTTGGCTCAGGTCGTGATATCAGGGTTGTGAGATCAAGCCGCACGTTGGGCTCCATGCTGGGCGTGGAGCCTACTTAGGATTCTTTCTCCCTCTCCCTCTGTTTACCCCCCTCTCTCCCTCTCTTCAAAAAAAGGGGCAGATGACACGAATAGACATTTTTCCAGATGATACCTACAAATGATCAACAGGTACATGAAAAGGTATTCAACATTGCTAATTATCAGGAAATGCAAATCAAAACCATAATGAAATATTACCTCAAACCTGTTAAAATGACTATTATAAAAAAGATAAGAGACAAATGTTGGTGAGACTGTGAAGGAAAGGGAACAATTGTGCACTGTTGGTGGAAATGTAAATTGTGTAGCCACCATGGAAAACAGTATGGAGATTCCTCAAGAAATTAAAGATAGGGTTATCATATGATCCAGCAGTCTCACTTCTGGAGATAGATCTGAAGAAAATGAAATCACCATCTCAAAGAGATATCTGCATCCCAATGTTTATTGCAACATTATTTAAAATAGCCAAAATATGGGAAGAACCTGTGTTCTTTGACAGATGAATAAAGAATATGTTGTGTATACACACACACACACACACACACACACACACACTGAAACATTACTTAACCATGTAAAAGAGGGAAATCCTGCCATTTGCAACAACATGGATAGAATTTGAGGGTGTTATACTATGTGAAATATCAGACAAAGTCAAATATTGTATGTTCTCACTTATATGTAGAATTTTAAAAAGCCAAACTTAGAAATAGAGACCAGAAAATAGTGGTTTCCAGGGCTGAAGAGTGGGGGAAATGGAGAGATGTTGGTCAAAGCATAGAAACTTCTAATTATAAGATGAATAAGTTTAGGGATCAAGTATACAGGACGGTGACTATAATTGACAATGCTATATTTTATACTTGAAGGTTTTTAAGAGAGTGCATCTTAAATATTATTACCATACATACAAAATGGTATTTATGTAAGTTTAACCTTACTGTGGTATCATTTTGCAATATTCATGTGTATCAAATCAGTACATTGTACACCTTAACTTGTATGTCAATAGTGTCTCAAGGTGGAAAGAAAAGAGAAAGGTTTACAACTTAAAAAAATAAGAAATTTATGCATGCTAACTCTCCTAAAAAATCCTGAGACTATTATATTATATAATCAACAGAGGTTTGGTAGGGTTTGTGAAGTCCAGGGCAAGAAGTCAAGGAGTGAAGTTCGAGTCTATCCCCTATTAGCAACATGAACTTCTACAGGCATCAACTTTTCTGAGCCCAATTTCTCACTGATACGTAGACTCCAAGGTTCCTCTCAGACCTGTGTTGAGTGAAATCACTTGGATCTAGTGTGTTTCTTAGTGTTCCCAGCCTAAATTAAAAGTAAAATTCACTAAGAACCTTAGTAAAACTATAATTTTTCAGTTGTTCCTTAAACATGCTCTTTCTGCCATACCTGGAGATGAAAGGCAGTGGACTTCTACCTGTTTTCTCATGTCCCTTAAGCAGCTAACTAGCAGCTTGAGAATCTAATCAATTTTACTTGCCTTTTCTTCACCTTGTTTTCTGGGCCAGTTGGGAAAGTATTTAGAACTCTTTCCTTTCTGGCTGAAAAACACTATTTCTTAAGTCATATTCGGGCTCATCAGAATTACTCTCTGTCAGGGGTGTCTGGGTGGCTCAGTGGGTTAAGCCACTGACTTGAGCTCAGGTCATGATCCCAGGGTCCTGGGATGGAGCCCTGTAGGCTCCTCACTCAGCAGGGAGTCTACTTCTCCCTCTGCCTCCTCTCCCTCTCTCCATGCTCTCTCTTACTCTCTCTCAAATAAATGAATAAAAATCTTTAAAAAAAAAAAAAAGGAGCTAATATCTTCCAGTTACTTTTTTGCCCGTCCTCCTTTGAAAACAATAGGTTAATGCTATGTAAATGACCCGAAGATAGCCTCTGTGTATTGGTCCTTAGGTTATTTCCCCCTGCAGGCTGAGACTCATTAACTCAAAAGTCTTCACTCAGCATAATACCCTCTGGTTCTATCCATGTCGAAGCAAATGGTTGGCAAATCGAACTCCAATAAAAAAAATAAAAATAAAAAAGGAATCTATCCTTCAAGGAAATCGGGCAATTCTCAATATTTATTCCTCATTTAAAAAATCTTTTTTTTTTTTTTTTTTAAAAGTCTACCAGCCACCAAGCCCAAATTTTTACACTTCCCAGTTATTTAAAAAATAGATCAAAGAAGCACATTTTTGTCTGGAGACTGGTTGCTTTGCATATGCTGTGACACTTTATTCCATAGCTGTTATCTATTTATAAAACAGGTGCTTGCAGTTATCAGGCCTCAGGCTGCTATGGTCCTTCAGAGCTGTCTGACCCTGCCATGCTGAGTAACATCACTGAGACACTGAACCATCTTCCTCTTCTGACTAGCATTTTCTCTGCTTGAACTGTGGCCTCTGTGCAGTTGCTTGCTGTTAGGGATGAACCCTGTCATGCAACCCTGTCCAAACACTGCCCAGTAAAGCTTGTGATGCTTACTGCCTCTTGTGATGTTATCCTTTTCCTTGCTTAACCCCCAATACCCTGGCAATTGGGTTTATCAATTATTGCTCTATTGGGAAATGGCAACCCTTTGGATAAACTGATACCCCACTGGATTTTTATGCTCCTATATCAGTCTGAACCTCCACTGACAAACTGCAGGGCTGCAGGGACCCTGGGTGGCTCAGTCAGTTAATCATTGGACTGTTGATTTCAGCTTGGGTCATGATATCAGGTCATGATCTCAGGTTGGTAGATTAGACCCTGTGTCAGGCTCCATGCTGGGTATGCAGCCTGCTTAGAATTCTCTCTCTTCCTCTCCCTTTGCTCCCTACTCTTGCCCATGCATGTGCTTTCTCTCTCTCTCAAAAAAGAAATATAAATAAATAAAACATAAAGATAACACTGCAGTTGCTCTTGCCATAATCATTCTAGGTTTTTTCCCTTAATATTATTAATCATTATGTAAATCTGTGAATTTTCTCTTGGCCCCACAGAATGTCAGCTCTGTGAAGACGGGGATTTATCTATCTTGTCTCCAGTGTCTAGCCCAGCTTTGAGGTAGGACATATCAGTTAAATATTTGTTAAATGAATGAATGCATAAATGATTAGCTCTACTAAAACTTGTATGAGGTTTTTTTTTAAAGATTTATTTATTTATTTATTTATTTATTTATTTATTCATGATAGACACAGAGAGACAGAGAGTGAGAGAGAGAGAGAGAGAGGCAGAGACACAGGAGGAGGGAGAAGCAGGCTCCATGCTGGGAGCCCGACGCAGGACTCGATCCTGGGACTCCATGATCGTGCCCCGGGCCAAAGGCAGGTGCTAAACCACTGAGCCACCCAGGGACCTCCTTGTATGAGTTTTTCAGCCACATTTCATGGTATACACTTAAGTTCAGCTAATACTTTTATGGGTGTCAATTTATTATCCAGAATTTATAACCCAAATCAATAAATGATTACCTCAAAAAGCTTGTTAACCATGGGTTTATTAGTGTTCTTTTTTTTGGAAGTCTGTACATACATATAAATGAAGAGAAGCATATTGTATTAGTAATATGCTCTCAGCTACAACTATTGGAATACCCTACTAAAAGTGCCTTAGAATTTTTTTTCTATAACAAGGAACAAAGAGGTAACCCATTCTAGGGCTAGATCAATACTCAATATAGTTAGAATATTTTGATAAATTTTTGCCTTATGGTCACAAAATTGTGGCAGCAACATCAAACCTCATGTCCTCAAATGGCATCCTCCTAATCAAGAAGGAAGTGATGGAGCAGAAAACTTTACAGTTTTCATCAAGAGTGGACAAATACTTTCCAGAAGCCCCCAGAGAACTTTATGTTAGATCCCGTTGGCCAGCATTAGAACATTCACTAACACAGGGGAATGAGGTTTCTGTGTCTTGCTTAATAGGATTTTTCTTTTGCAGTAAGGCAGGTTTCCTAAAGAACAAAGGATCTATATCAAATCCTGATTAACTTGGGACTTTTCAGGTAAGAAGAAAGAAAGATGCATTTGAGTGGGTAATTGATAATATTGGCTGTATATAATGCGTTCTTTCCAGTGTGCCAATTTTTATTTTTTTCTCATTTTTGGTTATCTTTCTTTATTACTTAAAACTGTTTTGGGATATAATAAAAAAAATCTTCAATTTAAAAGTACCTAGGTATCTGTCATTCAGTTAATCAATTTTCAAATATTTCCTGAGCACTTACAATGGACTCTGCATTTTTCTATATGCTGTTTCCTAGTCTGATGAAGGAAATGGTATGAAAACACAACATGGGGAATAAAGAATGCGATTTTGAAGATTCTATCCCTTTTTCTCAGTTGAGAATGGCTTTCTGTTTTTCCTGAGATTGTGATTATTGCTTACTTAATTGCTCAAATAATGATTAACTTTGTATGCAAGGTGTCTCTGCTGCAGAACCATACTTGGCAGGGGACTGCTCCTATCATGCCATGTTTATGATTTGGGTTTTTTAAAAGGAAGAGAGGGATCCAGATGTGACAGAAAGCTTGTCCTTGTCTTCCTTTAATGGCTTCTCCAGAATAGTTGCATGTTCATTTAGAGGAGAATAAACAGCTGTAGGGCTCTTGGATCTGGGATAAATCATGTGGTTGTGACTTAAAGAGATGACCAGTCTTTATTACCTTATGAATAAGCATAAAGTCCTGGGATGTGAGTTCTTTGGGGCATATTTACTCAATGGACTGTTTTAGTTTTAGTTTTAGTGGCATATAGGCCATCAATAACACATTTTGGCCTGCCCAGTGCTTGCATAAATCACTGCCCAGTGATCCTTGGTTGCCTGCATAGGTTTAAGTACTGTTTTCAGAAGCTGTACTCTGCTTATTTACCTTTTGGGATGCTGAATATTTAAGGAGTTTGGGATAAACTCTATTCTTCCTAGTTAGCCAGTTAAAGAAATCTAGTGCCTTGCTACTTGAAATGTCATCCACTGACTGGCAACACAGGCATCCCTTGGGAACTTCCTAGAAATGCAAAATTTCAGGCCCCATTCCAGACCCACTGAATCAGAATTTTTATTTTAATAGGATCCCTAAGTAATTTTTATGCACATTCAAGTTTGAGAAGCACTGGCCTAGTAGACTTTGCCCATGGTTATTATTATCCTTGTTATCATGGTTGGCATCATCATCATCAAATGTGTAAGGTGACCAGTCACAAGGAGTATGGTTAGCTAAAAACAGACAAGCAGGCTACAACTCAAACATGGATACTCCTTTTGGTCATCTCATATCTTCCCCAGCTTGCCCTATATGAGAAAATTCTACTGAGAACTTGAAGGGTCAGTGTGAAAAGAGTCCTCGGAGATTCTGAACATGACTGCATCAGACAGAAGTGTTCTTTGTTCCACAGCACACGGATTTATGTGAACCATCCTAAACCTCTTGTATCAGAATCTCCACTGTGGGGCTTTATGATCAAGACTTTTCAGTAGTTGCAGAAATTCTTGTATGGCCATACTGGCATCAGTTAACATAACAGCATTGGGAATAGCAGTTCTCGCCTCACTTCTTCCATTTGATGCTGGAGTTTTCACTTCCATACTTAGTGACTCTCTGTTGACTTCCGATTAAATATTTCTCTATTAGGAAAATTACTATAAATATAAATATAAATATAAATAGTATAATCAGATGCTCATTTGACTTACTGAACTATTATGGCCCTGGCCCAGTCTAACATTCTTCTTTTCTCCCTTTTGTATCCTGCGTGGAATGGTGGGAACAACCTCAGACCAAGTTCTACTTCCAGCTGTACCATTGTTTGAATTCATTTGGGGCCAGAAGTGTCATTTCACAGTTAAGATCTAAGGGAAAAAGGGTGCTGGTAATTGTGGGTAAGCTGCTACATCTTTCTGGTTTCCTCCACTGTAGAATAACATTGCTGAACTTTAGTTCCATTTCCTAAAATTCAGTGGGATTCTAGGAAGACATAAGTCCATTTTCTTATCTTTCAACAATTTAATTGGCCTCTAAGTCCAGCCCTGTCATTGATTAATATATGAATACCCACATCAGCAAGCTGAAATAGACCTTTAGTGCCTCTGCGGAGACTCATGTACATTAATATTTACTTGGTAAGAATGACATTTAGAATGCATTTTGATTAGTGTTCCTGAAAATAAGCAAATTCCTCCTACCAGCTGGACTCTTGGAGCCTGCATTTGTTTGGGGATGTAGGAAGTCAAGACATACAATTTTTCAGTCTTGTTACTGAGAAATAGTTTTCTTTCCAGGGTTTTCAGAATTTCCATTTATTTAGAAATTTCAATGAATTCCTTTAACATTTAGGAAACATCACCAATCATCATATAGGGCATATCTTAGGAGTCAAAATAGTATTACCTTAGCTGTACATATTTTTAAAACTAAGAGAGCCCCTGGAGATGAGAACATATCAAGGAGGAATGTAAATCATCAAGAAAGTTCAAAGTCCAAGTCATATGGTCTCCACACCTTGAAGAGAAATGCTAAGGGGGTGCCTGGCTGGTTCAGTCAGTAGAGTAGGCAATTACTGATCTTGGGGTTGTGAGTTTAAGCTCCACGAGCTCTCTATGGGTATAGAGATTACTTAAACATAAAACATTAAAAAAGAGAGAGAGAAATGCCAAGGGCAACATGGAAGAGAGTCTTGGGCTAATTTAAGGTCTAAACTACAAACTAAACAGGAAGCCACAGCGGTGGAAGGAAGGCCAGCTACAGCCAGTTGCTAATGGATCTCAACCAAACGAGACTAGGGTGGGAAAATTGCCAGGGAATACCTGTCCCCATAGATGTCACTCTTATTATGTATGATGTCTTCTTTTCTGTTCCTTGAATCTCATACAGCTCTGGTTGGACCAGAAGTTCTATCATTTCATGGGTAAGGTCTGAAGAACCAAAAGAGTGCTGGTGCCCCACTTTGAGGTCAGGGCATAGATAGATACACATATGCCTAACTCTCATAAGAGAATGTTCACAGAGCAAATGTTTATGGCTTATCACGGTGCTGTTTTAAAAGACCTAGGATGAATTTTCCAATACTAGGTTTTTCAGATCTTTTAAAAAGTAATCAAAATATTTTTTATGTTTTTCTAGTAGAAGCTTCTTTTAATGGTGGAACCACCACAATATGTACAACTGAGCTGTTCTGGGTGAATTAGGAAGGGACTCTACCTTTCTGATCATCCCTTTACTTCTTCCTCAAATACTTATCAATCAATGTAGTTCCAGTGACACAAATACAGCTTATAAACCCTGCTTTATTATAACATCTTTGGAAAATTTCTTGTTCTTATTTGAAGTCTGAAACTTCATTAATATCATTCAGCAGTCTTAGAAATTTTAAAATTATTATTATTATTATTTTGCTTTCATATTATCCCAGTGAAAGCATATTCCTGTTTTTTAAAACTCAGTTCATAATTCTCTTCTTGGGGGCATACTTTGCTGGTTCTACACGACTGATACTACATACCTACTCCTCTGTCCTCCGATAGTGCTATATGGGAGCCTGCCTGTAACCCGGTGTAGCTACTCTGATATGGGGAGTTATAAGGCTAGTCATTTCAGTCCCAAGTTCTTGTTTCCAAGGAGATGGTTAAGGGTGTGCAATGAGAGTTTGTTTTCAGATTAGATTCCAGGCAGAAAGTGCCCTTTCCCAACCGAAAAGGGGTTTACGCACTTCCTATTATTTCCACAGAAGAATAAAGCTTATTTTGGCACCAACTCATTCACTGCTAAATGGGAAGTCATGCTGAAAAGGCAGAGAGCTGCAGTGTCATACAGGCCAGTCCTGGGTTGCCAAGTAGAGAAGGAAGCTATGGGGAAAGAGAACTGAAATTTTCCAAAGGAGTCATTTGATAATAATTTAGTATTTAAAGATTATACTTTGGGAAAATTGATTAGCAAAGACAGAGCTTTGTGGCTTTTTTCTCTCACTATTATGAAAGGAAGTTCTGTTCTTAGCCCAGGCCTCCTAAACTGATATAATTTATAAATGTATCTGAATCACTGTAGTAGTAGCAATATTTTCTACCTTCTTTTCTTCTGTTCCCTCATTGTCTTTGAGTGAATGGTCAGATGTAAGCCTATTGGTCTAGGACACCTTTTTCATTTCTAGGTCTCTCTTTGGGGTGGTCATTTTCTGTCTTCAAGGCAGAACAGGAAGAAAGGACATTTATGTGGAGAGTATTAATGAAAATTATTTACTATTGAATATGTCAGGCAATCCAACAAGGAAGGTATTAGAAGACTTATTTTGAAGATGAAGAAATGGAAAATTTAAGTTAACCAGATTTGCATGTTCAGTAAGAGGCTGAGCTGAAATTTGAACCTTGCTTTGAACAATGTAAACCTTCTGTTCTTTCCACTCTGCCCAATGGAATGATAATAATTCCTCAGGACCTTCAACTGTTCCGGAAAATGCCACATCAAAGATTTCATTAAGTGCTCAAAAAACACTTCTAATAACCCAAAAGTTGCATGAGGAAAGGCAACTGGAAAATGTTTTATACCCATGTGAATGACTAGGTCAGTGGCATCTTTTTGACTCATCTCAGAGCTGTGGCTCCATGATTTTGAGAGACAATTTTTTGGAGAATTTCTTTGAGCATCATAACTACTGCTATGATATGTCTCCAGTACTAAGAAAAGGAAAATCTTGTCATGGATTTACCTCTGATGTAACTACAAAATCTTTATTACTCGTGTTTGCAGCAATCTGAACTATATGCATGATGTGAGGTGAGCACATTTTTTGGGAACAGGCATCTATACAGGATACAAGCTTGTGTTTGTGTTTGCTTTTAAATAGGCTTCCTCATTAAATAGCGTTGTATCTTGTAAACCATGAATTCACAAGATAGGCCAATTTTATTAAAATTTTGGGGGTTATTAACCTTTTTGAGAATCGAATTAAGCTTTTACTTTTCCCCTAGGAAATATGTACATGTAAACATACCAAATCTTCCTACATTTAGAAAGTGTTCTTTGACCTCAGTCAGGAGCTTTGCTCTACGAGGAGCAAGGCTAGGGCAATTGAACATGAAAGAAGTATTTCATTGTCTTTTCTCTCATTATCCCCACCTCCATCCCAAAATATCCCACAATAAAGGTGTTTTGTGAAATATAGAGTGGCAGGAGTCTCTTTGTAAAGTCTTGTTCACAATCTTTATTCCTTAATTTAATGCTAATGATTTTGAATATTTCCTAGAGAAGTTAGTTGAATTAAAAAAGCTATTGGTATTCTCAAATACTATCACCTAGCTGAGTGCTACATCATTCCAGTGGTCATCTACCACAAGTAGCTGATACCATGTAGTCCATCCTGGTGCTCCAGAAGCTGCCAAGGATGATGTCTAACTGATCCAGAAAGGTTGGCTTCATTCCTCAAGGGAGTAAGTGTTTTCCTCTTGAAGATTCCATCACATGTATGGCACAAGGTGAATTAAACTTCCATAGTGTTAGATTTTTAAAAGATGAGACTTAGTCTTTCTGGAATGGTGATACTTTCATGTGATTGCCAGTATTTCCTTAAAATTCTAGAGAGTATGTTTTTATTTTTACAAAATAAATTGGTTTAAAATTAATTTTATTTTGAAAACTTGCGAGATTTTAAAAACATCTCTTTTGGTAATTAGAGAGAACTGAGATGTAATAAAATGTGTTTCTGGCTTTTGGGGCCAGTAAGAGTTCTGTGATATGTGGAAACATATTGAGGTATCACTATGCAGAACCCTAGTGAGTTATTGTATCTATCCCAGCAGGCAAATGTTCCAGTGAATTAGATATTAGCATTAAATTTGTAAACAGAACTTTTGGTGCACCAGGGGCCATTAGAAACTACTGATTGTTTAATATTGTAATTAAATAGATTGTTGATTTTTCTTTTGTGAAAGAGTGTCAAGGTCATCTACTAGATCACCTAGAATGTGATTTTTTTCTTAAAGAATAATTTTCTTTAGTCATGGTCGTAATGTTCTTCCTGGGGTTTTGGACAGTGTGATTGATATTCTGCTAAATTTATTTGAACTTGTATATTTAGTCAGAAGTTAAAATTTTGGAAAGCATTATTACTTCAAGTGTTCTGCCTTCTGTTTTTTCCCAGTGTGTTCATCACAGTCTTGATCTGTGAAGTCTGGATAGCTGCTTATCAAATCTTTCTGTAACAATTCTTTAGCATTTTGAACACAATAGAAAAGATTTGTGAAGGATGACCACATCTTCAAAAGGACCAAAAAAATTTTTTTTAAAAAGATTTTATGTATTTATTCATGAGAGACACAGAAAGAAAGAGGCAGAGACACAGGCAGAGGGAGAAGCAGACTCCATGAGGGGAGCCTGACATGGGACTCGATCCCAGAACTCCAGGATCACGCCCTGAGCCTAAAGGAGACGCTTAGCCGCTGAGCCACCCAGGCGTGACAAATTTGACACGTTACATTTTATAAATTAAAATGTGCAGCATAGGGCAGCCCCGGTGGCTTGGTGGTTTAGCACCGCCTTCAGTCTGGGGCATGATCCTGGGGACCCGGGATCGAGTCCCACGTAGGGCTCCCTCTGCTTCTCCCTCTGCCTGCATCTCTGACTCTCTCTCTGTCTCTCATGAATAAATAAATAAATTCTTAAAAAAATGTGCAGCATGTTAATATGCTTTGATACATTTATATATTGTATACATTAGTATACATGTATACATTTATGTATATAAATTATGTATATAAATTTATATATAAATATATACATTTATGTATATAAATTATACATATGTATAATTACACATATGTAAATTATACAAATGTATATATATACATTCATGTATATAAATTATGTATATAAATTTATATATGTATGTATATATAAATGTATATATACGTATTTATATATGTATACATTTATACATTAATATATATTTACATATTAATTTACTTTGATACATTTATATATTGTAAAATGGTTGCCATTGAAGTAATATTTATCACATTTATCTTTACATTATTATTGTCTATGTTCATTATACTGTTCATTAAATCTCTATGGCTTATTTACTACTTGCAATAAGTTTATGTCCTGAAACACCATCAACCTTATCCTTATTGCCTAGTAACTACCATTTTACTTTCTGTTTTTCTTTTATAGATTTGACTTTTTTAGATTCCACACATAAGTGATACCATACTTGTCTTTCTCTGACTTATCTTGCTTAACATAAGGTGCTCAAAGTCTATTCATTTTGTTGCAAATGGCAGGATATCTTCCTTTCTCATGACTGAATAATATTCCACTGTGTATATATACCACATCTTTCTTATGCATTTACCCATCTATAGGCATTTGGTTTCTTTTTATATTTTCGCTATTGTGAGCAATGCTATGATAAATAAGGGTGAGTATATATCTTGTCAAAGTCCTGTTTTCATTTCCTTTGGGTGTATATATATAAGTAAAATTGCTGGATAGAATGGTAGATATATTTTCAATTTTTGGAGGAAACTTCATAATGTTTTCCATAGTGGTTAGACTAATTTACTTTTCCACCAAGAGTGTATAAGGGTTCCTTGGCAGCATCTGTTGTCTCTTTTCTTCTTGCATCTCTCTGATGATTAGTCATATTGAGCATCTTTGCATATGCCTGGTAGCCATTGTGATGTCATCTTGGGAAAAATATGTACTTAGTTCTTCTGGCCATTTTTAATAGAATTTTTTGTTGCTATTAAGTTGTTTTAGTTCTTTATTTTGGATATTGACCCCTTATCTGATAAATGGTCTACAAAAATTTTCTCCCATTCTGTAAGCTGAAGTTTCATTTTGCTAATTGTTTCTTTTGCTGTGCAGAATCTGTTGAGTTTGATATAGTCCTGTTTATTGATATTTGCTTTTGTTGTTTGTGCTTTAGGCATCATCTCCAAACACTCATTGCCAAGACAATGATCAATGAATTTCTTTTCCCTCTGTTTTCTTCTAGGAGTTTTATAGAATCAGGTCTTATGTTTAAGTCTTTAATTGATGTTGAGTACATTTTTGTGAGTGGTGTAAGGTATGGGTCCAATTTCATTGCTTTGCATGTGTTTCTCCATTTTCCCCAGAACCATTTGTTAAAAAGACTATCTTTCCCCCATTGAGTGTTTTTGGCTTCCTTGTCAAATGATTAGTTAACTATATGTGTTGGGATTTAATTTTGGGTTCTTTATTCTGTTCCATTGATCTATATGTCTATTTTTGTTCCAGTATCATACTGTTTTTATTACTATGACTTTAGTTTGGAATCAGGAAGTATGCTATCTTTGACTTTGTTCTTTCTTTTTCCTCAGGACTTCTTTGGCTATTTGAGTTCTTTTGTGGTTCCACACAAATTTTAGTGTTGTTTGTTCTTTTTCTATGAAAAATGGCTTTGGCATTTTGATGGAGATTGTGTTGAATCTGTAGATGGCTTTGGATAGTATTGCCATTTTAACAATATTTATTCCTCTGATCCATGAACATGACATGTTTTTCCATTTGATTGAAGGACCAAAAGTTTTATGTTTTAATGAAACATTTGCTTCAGGGCAGCCGCAGTGGCACAGTGGTTTGGCTCCACCTGCAGCCCGGGGTGTGATCCTGGAGACCCAGGATCGAGTCCCACGTCAGGCTCCCTGCGTGGAACCTGCTTTTCCCTCTGCCTCTCTCTCTCTCTCTCTCTCTCTCTCTCTCTCTGTGAATAAATAAATAAAATCTTTAAAAAAAAAGTTCTTTAAAAAACAGACATAAAAACATTTGCTTCAGAAGACTTTAAATTCGTCAGCCATCAATTAGGTTCAGATATTACTTTTTAGTTTATCCCCCCTGTAAAATTAGTGGAAATACTCAGCTAGGTTACCTCTGTCTATCCCAGGATAGATGGCTCCTGTTTTACAGTGCAGACTGTTGATTTTCTTCTTTTACTCCCCATTATTTTTATCACAGGCAATTTGAGCAGGAATATTGCTTTTATGTTTCATGTTCTATTTTTGACCAAAAATTTACTCTCTAATCTGCATTTTCAAAGTTCAGTTAATGAATAATTGCCATTGAAAATTATTTTCTTCCATATTCTGTGTAAAATGTCTTCCGCTATTTTTTTTTAATCTGGAACTCTCAACAATCCTTGTCCTTTTTTTTTAGATTTATTTATTTATTTGGATTGAGAGAGAAAGAGAGAGAGTGAGAGAGCAATTAAAGATGGGGGAGGAGCAGAGGGAGAGATTCTCAAGCAGACTTCTCACTGAGCTTGGACCCTGATGCAGGGCTCAGTATCATGACCCATGAGGTCATTACCTGGGCCAAAACCAAGAGTTGGACACTCAACCAACTGAGCCACCCAGGGACCCCTCACTAGTCCTTGTTCTAATCTTTGAATCATACATGCCGTCTGACTCTCATGTAGCCCTGAAACCTACTGATGCAAATAATGAGTGTGAAACATGAAAATGTGTGCCATGAAACATGAAAAAATAATGACAGTGAAATATTTTTCTTTGCAATTATTGTAAAGTAAGTATGCTTATTGTTTAATATTTGGAAAATATAGACATCTAAATGAAAACTAAAATGAATCTATTGTTTTACCACCACAAAATAATTATTTTGTTTGGTAGATTTTCACTTTTATGTCTATTTTCCAAAAGTTTGATTATATTATACATAGTTTTATTTTATTTATTTTTTAAAATATTTTATTTATTTATTCATGAGAGACACACAGAGAGAGAGGCAGAAACATAGGCAGAGGGAGAAGCAGGCTCCATTCAGGAAGCCCGATGCAAGACCTGAGCCTTGGGCTCCTGGGATCATGCCCTGAGCCAAAGGCAGATACTCAAATGCTGAGCCACCCAGGCGTCCTACATACAGTTTTAAAACATATTTTCTAAATTTGAAATTACTTTACAAATTCAGTCTCTTCATTGAAAAAATCAGATGGCACACTTATTCCACACCTTACTGATTAGTTAGTGATTACTACCCACATTGGGATGTTAAAATTTCATCACCATGCCCCCATATCATATTCATTCTGTAAAGTACATAGTGAGGAATCTGAAGAATGATTTGCTATAGAGCTCTGCTGAATATTAGTCTGTCTTAGAATAAAATGCTGTGCTATGTTCCTCCTGAGAAAGGCATAGGAGTCTTGACATTCATTCTTCATACTTATATGGAGAGGCAAACAGTGAGGAGTGATTATTCCCAAGCAAAGCAAAGAAAATCTCCATTTATTTATTTATTTTTCTCTTAGAATAACATATCTCTGAAAAATCCTCAGACCTCTCTGTGGCCAGTGCATGACTATGCAGGCAGTTTCTGGATTAATAATAGTTGGGGTTGTGTGCAGGTAGACATGACCCAAACTTTAAGTAAATGCCTAGTACCTTGATGAGTATCTTCCTTAGCAGTATTGGTGAGGTCAGGGATCATTCTCTCCTCTCTATACTCATTTACAAAGGTTTTCATCAACACAAGACACTCAGACTTTGAGCTCAAGCCCAAATGAATTTTTCTGGGAATCCTATGCAAGTTTTAGGCCTGCTTGTGTGTAGCCATATGAAGATATGAAGATTTGAGGATACTAATGTCAGGGAATGAAGTTAGTCGAACTTTAGATCAATTTTCAGTACAAATGAAAGCCCCTTGAACATTAAGGAGTTGGCTAACTTTGGTTCCCTAGATGACACTTAAGAGAAAACACAGTAGATTTGCAATTACCCAGAGCAACTGTAATTGGCATTGCTCAGATTATGCTTAGAGAACAGTGTTCAGTTTTTATTTCAACCCTTAAAAATGATGTGGTCCAGAAAAGAAAAACCTGATATTTTCTGGCATTTTGAATTGTTACTTGTACTATTTCAGTTTTTTTTTTAATTCCCCCAAAG
Source organism: Canis lupus baileyi (assembly GCF_048164855.1). Classification (NCBI taxonomy): domain Eukaryota; kingdom Metazoa; phylum Chordata; class Mammalia; order Carnivora; family Canidae; genus Canis; species Canis lupus. Next base: position 26,630,186 of record NC_132844.1, on the reverse strand, counting down.
CAACTAACCAACAAAGAATGTGAATTTTTGCTCTAACAGATTGCAGCTTGAATATAGATAATATTTCTTTTAGTTACTTGATTAAAAATGCTAATGCTAAATATATTAAAATATTTATAGTCAACATATACAATGGCATATATAATAATAAATGACATTTTTAGTATATTTAGAACATTTTAATTTTGCCATGTGAGGGTTGGGCTTCAGATTATCTATCTTCTCTACTATCAGAAATGGAAGTTGGCTTATAAAAGGAATTTTCTGAGTTTCTGTTTTCTTACCTATAAAGTAGAAATAATGATCCCTGATTCACAGGATTGTTATGAAGTTTAGGTGAGATAGACCATGTGAAAACACCCACTTAGGAGTGATCCTACCCACTGCCAGAATTCTCACAGCCTATTCACTCCTCAAACTAGCACACTCTGGCCTCTGCCCAAGCAACTCCAGAACTAAAGCTCATCAAAAGCAGTGATAGAACATCATGGTTACCAAAACTGATTTCAGGACAATCTTTGTATCCTTTCTCCACTCCCACCTTCTGGAAGACATATTTGCTATTATTTGTGCAAAGCTATCTAAATTTTCTTCCTGTTTTGACCTGTCCTGCTCATTTTCCTTCTCAAGCTTTTCCTTCTTTGATCATCCCTTACATGCAGTGTCTTTCCAGGCATCAGTCCTTAGCCCATTTTTTCTTTTCTCTACAGTCTTTCTGGATGACCTATTCACTTATTGTTTACACTACTACTTTAGGGTGATAATGCAAATCTCTGCTGCCAGCTGGATATCCCTTCTGAGCTCCAAATTCATTAATCTACTTCTTTTTTAAAAAAGATTTTATTTATTTATTCATGAGAGAGAGAGAGAGAGAGAGAGAGGCAGAGACACAGGCAGAGGGAGAAGCAGGCTCCATGCAGGGAGCCCAATGTGGGACTCGATTCCGGGACTCCAGGATCACGCCCCAGGCAGAAGGCAGTGCCAAACCACTGAGCCGCCCGGGCTGCCCCATTAATCTACTTCTTACTGGTCTTTTCAACTTAAATAATCCACAATATCTCTAAAACAAAAATCATCATGCCTTCATTCCACATATGTTGCTTAGGTCTCTGCTACGTGCCATGCCTTGCCTATTTCTCTAATTCCGTGTCCAGTCTACTCGTCAGCTGGCACCCTGTCTCATAGTGTATGGTAATGTGGAGTTCCTCAAATCTATCATGCTGCCTTATGTCTCCATGTATAAGAGACCAAATAGTCTTGGAAAACAGAAAATTACTGATTTTCCAGATCCTGATTCCAGTCCTTCTGGGGCCCAGCTGTTCTGCTTACTCTTGAGTTCTATGAAATAAATAACCTCTGTTATTCTCCAGTAAATTTCCCCTTAAGATTGGGCCAATTTGGATAGATTTATTCTTTAAAACCAAGGAGATTTAAACAAAATAGGCCTTTGCATGGAAGGAGCTGTTGGAAATGTTATGGTTCCAATGAGCTAATCTGCTTCCTGAGTAAATGAAACCAACAGCCTAGGCAGACTGGCATAGCTTCAGATTATTTTCCTTTAGTCTAACTTATTTTCTAAGTACGACTTATTTCTATTTCATCTTACTAAGCCAACTAACACAAAACACAATATTTTCATTCATTATAAAGAATCTAGTAATGAAGCCATGTTGGGGGGTAAAAGGTGAAGGCACACACTAAATTTCATTTGAACATCCTTGTGAGACAGTCTCTTCTCCTCCAAAGTTTCTCTTTTCAGAGGCCAGTTGCCTAGACTCACCTCTCCAAATATTTCCTGTATCCTTTACATCCTCCATGTCCTCTCTCATCTTTCTGGTCTCTTAACCTTTTCTTAGACAGACTACTTGCACTTTTTCCAAGGTGCAGAGAGACTTGTTGATATAACTGATGAGAATTTTCATGATTTCCTTTCCCTTCACCGACCATTTGTGTTTGTGAGGGATAGGCTTGGGCTTTGCACACTTCCCTAGAGTAGGGTTGGTATATCAGGCATACAAGAGGAAAAGGAAGGCAGCTTTTTGAGTTTCTAAGTAGACTTTTGAACAGCCCATCCCATAAGTTAGAAAGAAAATGTTCTTAAGCCACAAAAGTCAAAGTTTATGTTACAAACAATATATCTGGGGAGAATGTATGATGATTTCAGAGTTTTCTGCTCTAAATTTATTCAAGTTAGGGGTTGATGTAAGGGGAAAGAAATCAAGAAGTATGAACTGCTGGTGGGAACTCTGTGCCTTCCCTCTCCCCATTTAGTCCTCAGCCAACCCTATGTAAGTTTGGTGATCTGAGGTCAGAGAGGACCAGTGTTTGATTTCTGGATGTAGCCCTGAAAAACAAATGAGACCCTAGAAATATCTGCATGATATCAGCAGAATTAGGTGCTGCCTGGAGTGTCTAGACACAGAGGGCCTGAGACAACCCCATTCTGCCATAGCTTCCAAGTGTTGGAAAATAAGCTAAAGGGACACAGAAGTGCATGAGCAAGGTCTGGCAGAACTAAGGGACTTTGCAGTCGAGGTGAAAGGACATTGATGGTGAGGAATAGAGACCCAAACTGTGAGCATCAGCCAGTGTGGAGGGGTAGATGACTGAGAACCAAGTGCTTCTCCTATGCCATAAGTTTGTATATGGTACTGGGAGAGAAGGAAGGGAGAGAATGAAAGAACTGAGTAGGAGGATGCCGGACTCCTGAGGGTGATCCTTTTAAGTAGCAGTTATGGGATACTTCTTTGTGGTTGTTCTCCTATAAGCCCAACTCATCACCAACGTTGTGTTGAAAATTTTGGGTGGAAACACATGAAAAAATGCTCAACATCACTCAGCCTCAGGGAAATACAGATCAAAACCACAATGAGATACCACCTCACACCAGTTAGAATTAACTAGTTAGGAATTAACAAGTTAGGAAATAACAAATGATGGGGAGGATTTGGAGAAAGAACCCTCTTATGCTGTTGGTGGAAATGCAAGCTAGCGCAGCCAGTCTGGAAAACAGTATGGAGTTTCTTCAAAAAGTTAAAATTGGGGATCCCTGGGTGGTGCAGCGGTTTGGCGCCTGCCTTTGGCCCAGGGTGCGATCCTGGAGACCCGGGATCAAATCCCACATCGGGCTCCCGGTGCATGGAGCCTGCTTCTCCCTCTGCCTGTGTCTCTGCCTCTCTCTCTCTCTCTCTCTCTGTGACTATCATAAATAAATAAAAATTAAAAAAAAAAGTTAAAATTGGAACTTCCTACAACCCAGCAATTGCACTACTAGGTATTTGCCCAGAGGTTATAAACATGATATGAAGAGGCACCTGCACACAAAAGTTTATAGCAGCAATGTCCACAATAGCCAAACTGTGGAAAGAGCCCAGATGTCCATCAAGAGATGAATCTTAAAAAAGATGTGGTGTATATATACAATGGAATTTTACTCAGCCATCAAAAAGGATGAAATCTTACCATTTGCAACAACATGGATAGAACTGGAAGGTATAATGCTAAGCAAAGTAAGTTAATCAGAGAAAGATAATTATCATATGGTTTCACTCATGTGGAATTTAAGAAACAAGACAGAGGATCATAGGAGAAGGGAGGGAAAAATAAAATAGACAAAATCAGAGAGAGATACAAGCCATGAGACTCTTAACCATAGGAAATAAACTGGGGGTTGGTGAAGGGAAGTGGGTGGAGGGATGGGGTAACTGTGTGATGGGCATTAAGGAGGGCCCATGATGTAATGAACATTGGATGTTCTATGTAATTGATGAATAAGTGAACTCTACACCTGGGACTAATGATACACAATATGTTAATTAATTGAATTTAAATAAAATAAGGCTTAAAAAGGAATATGGTTTCCAAAAAAACAAAAAAAATTTGGGTGGAGAAAATAAAAACTGAGATTGTGTTGGGAAGGAGAGATCTTTTGGAAACAATAGGAGTTATTTGGAGGAGACCAAGCTGTGATTGACCTGTAGGAAGAGCAGGACTAGAAGCCTAGGACCAAATGCCTGGCTGAGGTGATGGACTAAGGGAATGTATGAATGGGGGGTTTAGGGAGGGGTGCACATTATCTGAGGATTTCCAGAAATATCATCTTTGGTAAATTAAACTTCAAACTGCATAGGTGGTCCAAAAATTACTAGAATTTTCATATTAAAGGAAAGGTGATCCCTTGCTAACACTTCTTGAAAATGAAATTAGGTTTTCTCTAAACCCTCTCTCTTTTTATTTTTTAAAATATTTTATTTATGTATTTTAGAGAGAGAGGGAGAGAGAAAGCCCCTTGTGAGAATGTGAGCAGGGGGGAGGGGCAGCGGAAGAGAGTTTTAGGCAGACTTTGCTCTGAGTGTGAGCTCCATAGGAGGCTCCATCTCAGGACTCTGAGGTCAAGACCTGAGCAGAAATCAAGAGTTGGATTCTTAACTGACTGAGCCACCCAGGCACCTGTTGAAATCCCCTTTCTATCCCTAAAACTTTGTCGTTTTACAATTATACTTGTTAGTATTTTTCCCTATCACTTATTTTTAAAATTTGGATTTAAACAACTGGACCAATCAGGGTCTTTTGATTTTGTTACTTTATGCCAAAGGAATGCAAGTCTAGCTACACAAACTACTGCTGGGGGAGCTTAAAAAAAATACTAGTCTCTGGCCTCACTCCCAGAGATTTTGATTCCGTTGGCTTGGGACATTGTTTTCAAAAGCTCTCCAGGTGATTCCAATGCATGACCAAGACTCTGAACTTCGTAAGTGATGACTTTAAGTCATTATACTTATAGTTTCCAGGAGACTATCTTTTATAGTGTCTGTGTTTTTAAATGGAGCAAAGTCTATTGAACAAGATTCTAAAATCATTAATAATCAAAGGAAGAAAAAAGAAGATGTAAGAGAATGAAAAGGGAATGTAAGAAAATGCTAAGGTTGGTCTTACCTCTCCATGTTTCTAGGTTTGATCATTTAACTTGTGAATGACCCAACCTCTTTCTTCTCTCTTTTCCTTTGGTAATCTGCCTTAATTTTCTTCAGCTCCTTTCAGAGAAGATGAATGAAAAGTTTATTCTGATGCTTGTTTGGTTAAAAAATTTGGGTGGACAAAATTGAAAACTATTGACTTACTTGAGATTGGGGATAAGGTTTGAATTGTATTAATCTATACTATGAACAAACATAGGGAATATGAAAACTTGGTTATGATTTCTTATATTTCACATTCTCCAACATAATTTAGAAATGGAGACAGAAAATGTCACTTCTTAGCCTTTTATAGTTAAAAATGCCCAACAAATGTTTATGTAAAATCATTACTGGTACCACCAACCCTAGCCTCAAAGATGCTGCATGGCATAGATTTAATTTAAATTACATGATGTAAGGGGAACTCTCCTTGAGAGGTCACTGAAAATTGTTGACCCCAGTGGCTGAGATTTTTAGCTGTTGTTCATGTCTGGTACCATCTTCTCCATTATTTGGATAGGAATCT